>NC_090347.1:4838816-5138816 GCF_035084215.1 Heptranchias perlo | reverse complement strand
TTCAATAAGATCTCCTCTCATCTAAACTCCAATGAATGTAGACCCAACCTGTTCAATCTTTCCTCATAAGACAACCCTTCCATACCTGGAATTAACCTAGTGAACCTTCTCCAAACTGCCTCCAAAGCAAGTATGTCCTTCCTTAAATAAGGGCACTAGAACTGTACGCAGTACTCCAGCTGTGGTCTCACCAACACCCTGTACAGTTGTAGCATGACTTCCCTGCTTTTATACTCCATCCCCCTAGAAATAAAGGCCAATATTCCGTTTGCCTTCCGGATTACCTGCTGCACCTGTATGTTGACTTTTTGTGTTTCATGTACGAGGACACTCGGATCCCTCTGTACCGCAGCATTTTGTAGTATTTCTCCATTCAAATAATATTTTGCTTTTTTATTTTTCCTCCCAAAGTGGATGACTTCACATTTTCCCACATTATATTCCATCTGCCAAATTTTTGCCCATTCACTTAATCCGTCAATATCCCTTTGCAGACACTGTGTCCTCAAGCAAAGAACTGTGTGCATAGGCAACAGCAGATTTTTGATTTTTAATGTGTTAAAGTATTGATAGAATTGCTCCAACAACTAAAGTTGTGGTAGGTTTAAAAGAACTATATCCTTCCACTTGTACTTGGTGGTTGACTAGTGATTCTGTCAACACCAATCTGTCAGCTAACATCTTTTAAACCTGTTCTCCTGCAGTGCTCTAACTTATTGGGACTCAGTGTAGTGTAGCCATATCACGTGTAACCTGGCCATGTTTCTCAGACAGTGGGTTGAACAGTGGCACATCTGTCACTCCTGCTGATCCAGAGGATCAATTCCCTGATTTAGATTTTTTTTAAATACGATTTTTTAAAAAAAATGTAAAAGTATGTTAAATTTTCATTAAACTGGTGCAAACCCTGGTGGCTGAACAGAATAAGTAGCTGAGCCCTACAGAGCAGGAAGTTCAATTCCAATCTGAGATGTGTTACTTGATTTCACCGGGGATATTCTGGGTGAGATTAGGATAGAGAAGGGAAAATAAACTCTTCAGTAAATCCTGCTGGGAAGTGTGTGGGAACATTAGCTGTGATTACCCCCCCCCCATTGTTGAATAACCCGTCGCCATTTATGCCACACATGAAGAGCGATCACTTGGTTGAGATAATGGAGAGACCTGGCATTCATGGAACTGTACCCCAACGAAAAATCAACACCTTCAGGAGAGGAGATAGAGAGTAGAGAAATTTGGCAGAAAGACAGGGAATTCATTTGAAGAGGAGCAGTTTTATGTTTTAATCCTTCAAGCTGTTTGCTAACATACATAATGTTCTGTGCACATTACATTTCATTCTTACAGGGTGAGAAGGATTATCTTTTTGTTTCCAAATCCACTTCTGAGAACGCAGAGAAGTCAAAAGCATGGGAAGCTGTTCCTGTTTAACTGGTTGTCAGGAGGTGTGTGAGAATGGTCTTTGGTAGCCTGGCCTTCAGTTTTCCTCCCTCTTTGGAAGTGCTTGTTCTTTGCTTTGTGCCTCATCCTGACTGCACAACTAAGATACAGCACTTGCCTTGTTATGCATTCAGGATTAGAGCCTCTGTCCTTAGATTCGTGTCTCAGCTCATTGAAGCACCAATGACCTGTGTCATCTAGACACTCACAGAGCCTTCATTGCTTAATTTTTAATTTGCTGATTGTGCCACTGGTCCATTCGTTAGGCCTCAGAAGATTAGGCAGCATCAACTAGTGCACATTGGAAATGGAAAGAATCTCTATTCAACAATTAGTCCTTGATGTGGTTTTAAGTGTTCAGTGCTAGATAAGTAGTGGTCTGTAACTCTTCCGTACTGAGTGCTGTTGTGGGGTAGTCGTGTAGTCTACTAGTCTGTTCTGTGTGGTCAAATCAGATTATTTTAGTATCCAACCCCATATACTGCAATGAGCTAAACAGCTTCACTAACTTTTAAAGTTAAAGCTCTTTGAGGCTTAGACAGAAACTGCTGTTTCCTTCATGTTGATCCCTTGTGTCAGTCCTAATAGTAACTACAAAGTAATGAAAAATGAGCTCTCAAAACAGATTGAAAATGCAACATTTTCAGAAATAAAATTTACCTGTTGTCAGTAATTCTGTTGCATCAGATTCATACTTCAAAGGAAGTCTCTGGTACCACTTGAATTGGTACATTGGGCACACTCAGTCCTGCTAGAGACAGAAAAGGTACAGTACCCTGATTATATGTAAACAATAAAGTTGATGTCCGAGAAGCGTACACCTGACCAAGCATAACATTCCCCAGTAGTGAGTGCTCGCTACCCCCCAGAGTATAGGATTCCTGAACCAAGCTTAGCAATCTAATGCAAAACCCTGGACTAAGCATAAAGTGTTCCCTCAGTTATCTTATTTTGTTAAGCTTAGTAGTTAATCCATTGCCAAGTGCCACCAAGAGCTTGCAAGAAGTCTAATTGTTCTCATTAAGTGCTTGGTGCAAACATGACATTTCTTGGCACATTCATACGTTTTATCAGGATTGAGTTTTGTGTACACTTGAGAAGCAGAATGTAAAGTGTGATATTTACACGGCACAGTTTCTGGGGGTGGGAGTTGCTTCTCAAAACAAAATATCAGCAGTATGTTTTGGGCTAATTTGTTTTGTGTGTATGCTTTTTGGTGAGAGTATATTCCCTTCTAATTTCTCCCCTTTTTTGTTGTTTTCCCTGAGCCATGCACCTAATGCTCTGTCAATGTTGCTCTTCAGTAGCTGTGAAGTATGAAAGTGGCCTGGCAGTGACCATCCCACATATTTTACTGTGCCTCTGAGGAGCTGGCTGGACTTCACTTGGTACCCCTGTCCCCCAAAGCTGCACAGTTGAGATTGGGAGCCAGCTTGTTATGGGATCATACCTGCATCCTACCTCTTGCTGAGGCAACATGAAGGAGTTCCAATGTGCCTCCCGTGCTGCCCAACTCGTTTTCCATTGCTCGGAGTGGACTGTGTTATCTGGTCGCCATGCACTTGCTAAAGCTGCACATTATAGGACAGCAGGGATTTTCTCACACTTTTTGTCAGCGCAAGGCCAAACATGTCTTGCTCCCTGAATGATGCTGTACTTGTGAACACAAACACAACTTTTCCTTCAATTTCCCCCCCACCCCTCTTCCTGACGGTGTTAACCTCGTGCTCCTACGAACAGTCAGCCCTCGGGAAAACTGGCCATTCATTGTATGACTTGAAACAATACGTCAGCTGCAGGGTTTCACAGTTACGTCTGATCTTACAGTTACGTCTGATCTTGCACTCAGCTGATCTTTGCAGCCAGGATTCATTAAATAATCAGGAATGGGAACCTTTGCTGACTTATATTTTTACATTCTTTTTTTCTTTCCAAATCTTTAGGGATGCTGAGGCCAGTTGTACAGAAGAGAGAACTAATTGTTACAGATCAGGACAGTAATCTGTATAGCTCAGTACCACACCCAGTTACCCCCGGCCCAAATGTAGTACTACTTGTACAAAATTAAGTCACAAATGGAATGGTTGCCTTCTACTGTTTATTACACATAATGAGCATCCAGATTTAATTTGGACGTGGATTCAGAAAATGACTTAGTTGTTAGCTTTTCAAACCTAATGTTAAGACCTTTTTGACAAGAAAAAAAGGCTTGTATTTATACAGTGCCTTATTTCTCAAAAATGTCTCAAAATGCTTTGTATACAATTACTTTAAAGTGCATTGATTGTTACTAAGTAGGCAGGCCACATTGCAAGATTCCACAAAGTGGAATGAGATTAATGGTTTAATCTGTGTTTGGTTGAATGTGGATTGTTAGCCTTGACACCTGAAGAACTCGCTGCTCTTTGAAAAGTGCCACAGGATCTTTATTGTCCACTTGAGCTAGGCTGAAGGGGCCTCCGTTTAAAGTCTTGAGGGTGCCTCTGAATTGAGGCAGCTCTTCAGCATTGTACAAAATTGTCAGCCTCAATTTTGTGCTGGAATGGGACTTGAACTCACAACTTTCTGACTCAAACAAGGGTGCTACCAACTGAGCTAAGCTGGCAAGACTAACTGAAGTTAATAAAGACTTAGCGAGTTGTTTGTTTATGGAGGTCTGAGGGGATCATTTAAAAGTAGGCTACAAGCAGGCGTACTGATGTATGTCAGTCAATTTCTGTGCAGTCAACTGTTCATCCTGTCCTTTGCTTTTCTGTAATTATTGTATTTATGAAATTCCTATTTTGAAGTAATTTGAAATAATCTCTGAGGCTGTGGTTTGCCTTTGAATGGATTATGTATTTATCCTCTTACACAGCTTGAGGAGGCGCAGGTGGCTTTTAAATGGGAGATGTTGGCTGATTTCTAGTTATTCCATTTTGGTTTCAGACAGATCTTGGGTGATCACATGTAGCAGGTGACAGTGATGTGATGAGAGACTTCACATGTACAAGTGAACCCTGTATTTTGCTGTGCCCTTATGCTTTAAAACGAGCCATTGAAGGAACTGTGGGTTTATTCTGCTGATTGCCTTGTAGTGTAACTTCCTGGACCCAAATTGATTTTGGTACAGTGCAGTTATTGATTTTTTTTTTTTGCTTTTCCTTTCTGGGAATTGAGCAGGGGCAGTTAAACTTTGCTGATCCCAGTCCTGCTAGGGGTGGTTGAAGATTACGATTTGCTTTGTGAATTTCATCTGGTGGAATAAATGATCCCTTGTTTGGCTGTTGGTGTTGCATCTGGAATAGGATCTTGGTGTAATTACACTGGTAAATTCAACATTCAATATTAGATCAGATAGGTAGGTTGAAGGGATATGGGAAGAGTGTGGATAGTGGTGTCAGCTGTGACTCAGAGGTAGTGCACTCGCCTCTGAGTCAGAAGATCGTGGGTTCAAGCCCCACTTCAGAGATTTGAGTACAAAATCTAGGCTGACACTTCATTGCAGTATTGAGTGAGTCCTGTATTGTCGGAGGCGCCGTCTTTTGGATGAATCGTTAAACCGAGTCCATGTCTGCCCTCTCAGGTGGAGGTAAAAGATCCCACAGCACCATTCGAAAAAGAGCAGAGGAGTTCTCCCCAGTGTCCTGCCCGATATTTATCCGCCAATCAACATCACTAAAACAGATTATCTGGTCATTATCACATTGCTATTTGTGGGACATTGCTGTGCACAATTTGGCTGCCGCGTTTCCTACATTACAACCGTGACTATAGGTCACAAAGTACTTAATTGGCTGTAAAGCGCTTTGGGGCGTCCTGAGGTTGTGAAAGGCGCTGTATAATTGGAACTTCTTTCTATTAGAATTATTTGCTTGCATTGAGGGTAAATGCTGATACAGACTGATTGGGCTGAATGGCCTTCTGTGTTGTAACTTCTACGTATGTATTTCTGTAACGATCACTGCCATGATTCGTACTGATGCACAAAAGTAAAATCTGTGTGAATATTGTCCCTCTTTCGGGTACCTATTCCTTCTACTGAAATACTTAGAATACCCCTTTATGAAGCTCTGCTTTCTGGTAGCAGTTTCAATACAATTGTCCCATTTAGGCTGAATCTCAAATGATGCTGACTGAATGTCCCAAATGTTTATTTTAGTTTGCAGGTCAGTCCGGCACACTTCACTCTGACCTCTTTTTAATTTAAAAGGTAGTCTTTGAGAAACATTTTGAATGCCCACCTAATGCTGTTGCTAAGGCAGCAATTTTGGTACACATCCATGTCGAGAAACTAGACCTGTTTAGAATACAGAACTCTTCTGTTGATGACCATCTATCTCAATGGGCACCAAATGGAATTTTAAAAAAGCATTGTAGGTCAGATTGAAGTCTATCCTTTTCAAAAGAGCAAACTATTCATAATGTGAGAAAAGGAATGTTTGAGGTACCTTTTAAGTTATTTTTTCACTTTCCTTTGTGATCCACCTTCATCTGAGATATACAAGTTGACAGGCAACTTGCATCTAGGACTCTGCCAATATCGGTCTGTATGCTGCTACCAGGAGATGCCTGAGGCAACTGGGCTGAGTTGTGCTTTTACTCCTCTCACTTCTTCCTTGCCTCCCCAGATGGCCGAGATTGGGAATTCACTATATAGGGATTGCAGAAGCAAACCCTTGTTCTATGCAAATTATCTGATCATTTATCTCATTGCTGTTTGTGGGACCTTGCTGTGTGCACATTGGCTGCTGCGTTTCCTACATAAGTGACTGCACTTCAGAAGCACTTCATTGGCTATGATGCACTTTGCTACATAAATACAAGTTCTTTTTTTCTCTTTTCTTTCAGTGGTATGTATCAGAAGTCCAACACACTGTTACTGATAATCCAGAAGGCAAATGGAATATTGGTCTTTATTTCTAGGGGGTTGGAGTATAAAAGCAGGGAAGTCAAGCCACATCTGTACAGGGTGTTGGTGAGACCACACCTGGAGTACTGCGTACAGTTCTAGTGCCCTTATTTAAGGAAGGATATACTTGCATTGGAGGCAGTTCAGAGAAGGCTCACTAGGTTGATTCCGGGTATGGACGGGTTGTCCGATGAGGAAAGATTGAACAGGTTGGGTCTATACTCATTGGAGTTTAGAAGAGTGAGAGGAGATCTTATTGAAACATACAAGATTCTGAGGGGACTCAATAGGGTAGATGCTGAGAGGATGTTACCCCTCATGGGGGAATCTAAAACTGTGGGGCATAGTCTCAGAATAAGGGGTTGCCCGTTTAAGATGGAAATGAGGAGGAATTTTTTCTCCCAGAGGGTCGTGAATCTTTGGAATTCTTTACCCCAAAAAGCTGTGGCGGCTGAGTCATTCAATACGTTCAAGGCTGAGTTGGACAAATTTTTGATCAGCAAGGGAGTCAAAGGATATGGGGAAAAGGCGGGAAAGTGGAGTTGAGGTAAAAATCAGATCAGCCATGATCTCATTAAATGGCGGAGCAGGCTCGGGGGGGCCGAATGGCCTACTCCTGCTACTATCTCTTATGGTCTGCTAGTGCAAGGACATCTCTTATGGCCTTACTCTGAAGCCACAAATGTCTTTATCTCCTTGTTTCTTTCATTTGTTGTTTCTCATAGCTAGACGTTTACCACTTGGTTTGAAAGTTTCTTGTGTAATGGTTTTGTAGTTTAATTCTACAATGGGGTGGGATGGGGAAAATCGCATCTAATTTTCAATAGTGAAAGTTTAATTAAATGTGGTGCCAAAAATCACTTATTACTTAAACTGCAAGGAGGAAGAGATTGCATGAATGCTCTGAACTTGGTGTCCAACTAAATGTCCAATTCTGTTAATTAACAACAACTTGCATTTATTTAGTGCCTTTAACTTAGTAAAATGTCCCAAGGCAGTTCACGAGTGATTTTTAAACAAAATTTGACACTGAGCTGCATATAAAGAGATATTAGGGCAGGTGACCAAAAGCTTGGTCAAAGAGTTAGGTTTTAAGGAGTGCCTTAAAGGGAGAGAGAGAGAGGCAGAGAGGTTTAGGGAGGGAATTCCAGAGCTTATGGCTCTAAGAAACAGGCTGAACTGTATCATTACTTTAGCTCTTTTGTGCAATTAGCTTGGGGCCATCATTTAAATTAGGAGTTTTTGTCACATGTACATTGAATTTGCATTATTAAAACTGCACCTTAGTTGTTCTGCGGTTGATGTTTAGAAAACTGGTCTGTACCCACCTGTTCCAGTTAATGAAAGAAAGAAGGGAGAACTTGTATTTATCTAGCACCTTTCACAACCTCAGGACGGTACACAGCGCTTTAAAGCGTTGAAGTACTTTTTGAAGTGTAGTCACTGTTTTAATGTAGGAAACGTGGCAGTTAATTTGCGCACAGCAAGGTCAAAGGATTAGCTCTTGGATGAACAGAGCTACCAGTCTGCTCAATCATGGGGAACTTGACCTAAAAGATTGGCAGCACTATATTTGGAAGCCAAATCAGGGCAGATAAATATTTCTAATGGATGGCTGACAAAGGTAAGTTTTGTTTTACTTCCACTACACCTTCAGTAGTGCATTTAACTTTGTGAAATCTCTCAAGTGTGCTTTACAGGGAGGGGGAATTTAGATACCAAGAAAGTAGTTGGAGATGACCCAGGATGAGGCCAAAGAGGTTTTCATGGTCGGCAGAGATGAGCAAGGAGAAGAATTTGGGGAGAAAATTCGAGAGACCAAGGCAATGATGGTTAAAAGCTGTGGAACTGATGTTGGAGCAAGTAGAATCATAGAAAATTTACGGCACAGAAGGAGGCCACTCGGCCCATCCTGTCCACGCCGGCTGAGAAACGAGCCACCCAGCCTAATCCCACTTTCCCGCATTTGGTTCGTAGCCCTGCGGGTCACGGCTCTTCAGGTGCACATCCAGGTATTTTTTTTAAATGAGTTGAGGGTTTCTGCCTCTACCACCCTCTCAGGCAGTGAGTTCCAGTCCCCCATCACCCAAAATTTTTTTCTCATTTCCACTCTAATCCTTCTACCAATCACTTTAAATTTATGCCTCTTGGTTAATCACCACTCCACTAAGAGAAATAGATCCTTCCTATCCACTCTATTTAGGCCCCTCATAATTTTGTACACCTCAATCAAATCACCCCTCGGCCTCCTCTGTTCCAAGGAAAACAACCCCAGCCCATCCAATCTGTCGTCATAACTAAAATTCTCCAGTCCTGGCAACATCCTCGTAAATCTCCTCTAGTGCAATTACATCCTTCCTGTAAGGTGGTGACCAGCGCTGTGCACAGTACTCAAGCTGTGGCCTAACTCGTGTTTTATACAGTTCCAGCATGACATCCCTGCTTTTATACTCTATGCCTCGGCTAATAAAGGAAAGCATTCCATATGCCTTCTTAACCACCTTATCTACCTGTCCTGCTACCTTCAGGGATCTGTGGACATGTACTCCAAGGTCCCTCTCTTCCTCGACACCTCTCAGTACCATCCCATTTATTTTATTTTTTTTATTTGTTCATGGGATATGGGTGTTGCTGGCGAGGCCAGCATTATTGCCCATCCCTAATTGCCCTTGAGAAGGTGGTGGTGAGCCGCCGCCTTGAACCGCTGCAGTCCGTGTGGTAAAGGTTCTCCCACAGTGCTGTTAGATAGGGAGTTCCAGGATTTTGACCCAGCGACGATGAAGGAACGGCGATATATTTCCAAGTCGGGATGGTGTGTGACTTGGAGGGGAACGTGCAGGTGGTGTTGTTCCCATGTGCCTGCTGCCCTTGTCCTTCTAGGTGGTAGAGGTCGCAGGTTTGGGAGGTGTTGTTGAAGAATCCTTGGTGAGTTGCTGCAGTGCATCATGTGGATGGTATACACTGCAGCCACAGTGCGCCGGTGGTGAAGGGAGTGAATGTTTAGGGTGGTGGATGGGGTACCAATCAAGCGGGCTGCTTTGTCCTGGATGGTATCGAGCTTCTTGAGTGTTGTTGGAGCTGCAATCATCCAGGCAAGTGGAGAGTATTCTATCACACTCCTGACTTGTGCCTTGTAGATGGTGGAAAGGCTTTGGGAGTCAGGAGGTGAGTCACTCGCTGCAAAATACCCAACCTCTCACCTGCTCTTGTAGCCACAGTATTTATATGGCTGGTCCAGTTAAGTTTCTGGGTCAATGGTGACCGCCAGGATGTTGATGGTGGGGGATTCGGCGATGGTAATGCTGTTGAATGTGAAGGGGAGGTGGTTAGACTCTCTCTTGTTGGAGATGGTCATTGCCTGGCACTTGTCTGGCACGAATGTTACTTTCCAGTTATCAGCCCAAGCCTGGATATTGTCCAGGTCTTGCTGCATGCGGTTATTGGTGAGTAAGTGCCGCTTGATAGGACTGTCGACGACACCTTCCATCACTTTGCTGATGATTGAGAGTAGACTGATGGGGCTCTAATTGGCCGGATTGGATTTGTCCTGCTTTTTGTGGACAGGACATACCTGGGCAATTTTCCACATTGTCGGGTAGATGCCAGTGTTGTAGCTGTACTGGAACGGTTTGGCTAGAGGCATGGCTAGTTCTGGAGCATAAGTCTTCAGCACTACAGCTAGGATGTTGTAGGGGCCCATAGCCTTTGCTGTATCCAGTGCACTCAGCCGTTTCTTGATATTACGTGGAGTGAATCGAATTGGCTGAAGACTGGCTTCTATGATGGTGGGGATATCGGGAGGAGGCCGAGATAGATCATCCACTCGGCACTTCTGGCTGAAGATGGTTGCAAACGCGTCAGCCTTATCTTTTGCACTCACGTGCTGAACTCCGCCATCATTGAGGATGGGGATGTTTACAGAGCCTCCTCCTTCCGTTAGTTGTTTAATTGTTCACCACCATTCACGACTGGATGTGGCAGGACTGCAGAGCTTTGATCTGATCCGTTGGTTGTGGAGTCGCTTAGCTCTATCTGTAACATGTTGCTTCCGCTGTTTAGCATGCATGTAGTCCTGTGTTGTAGCTTCACCAGATTGGCACCTCATTTTTGGGTACGCCTGGTGCTGGTCCTGGCATGCTTTTCTACACTCCTCATTGAACCGGGGTTGATTCCCTGCCTTGTTGGTAATGATGTGGAGATGCCGGTGATGGACTTGGGTGGACAAATGTAAGGAATCTTACAACACCAGGTTATAGTCCAACAGTTTTATTTGAAAATCACAAGCTTTCGTCCTTCGTCAGGTGGAACGAAGGACGAAAGCTCCGAAAGCTTGTGATTTTCAAATAAAACTGTTGGACTATAACCTGGTGTTGTAAGATTCCTTACATTTGTTGGTAATGGTAGAGTAAGGAATATGCCGGGCCATGAGGTTACAGATTGTGCTGGAATACAATTCTGCTGCTGCCCACAGCGCCTCATGGATGCCCAGTTATGAGCTACTAGATCTGCTCTGAATCTATCCCATTTAGCATGGTGATAGTGCCACACAACACGTTGGATGGTGTCCTCAGTCCGAAGATGGGACTTCGTCTTCACGAGGACAGTGCGGTGGTCACTCCTACCAATACTGTCATGGACAGATACATCTGCGACAGGTAGATTGGTGAGGACGAGGAGGAGTAGGTTTTTCCCTCCTGTTGGTTCGCTCACCACCTGCCGCAGGCCCCGTCTGGCAGCTATGTCCTTCAGGACTCGGTCAGTAGTGGTGCTACCGAACCACTCTTGGTGATGGACATTGAAGTCCCCCACCCAGAGTACATTCTGTGCCCTTGATACCCTCAGTGCTTCCTCCAAGTAGTGCTCAACATGGAGGAGGACTGATTCATCAGCTGAGGGAGGGTGGTAAGTGGTAATCAGCAGGAGGTTTCCTTGCCCATGTTTGACCTGATGCCATGAGATTTCATGGGGTCCGGAGTTAATGTTGAGGACTCCCAGGGCTACTCCCTCCTGACTGTATATCACTGTACCGCCACCTCTGGTGATGGTGATGGAAGAGTCTGGGACGTTGGCTGAAAGGTATGATTCTGTGAGTATGGCTATGTCAGGCTGTTGCTTGACTAGTCTGTGGGACAGCTCTCCCAATTTTGGCTCAAGTCCCCAGATGTTAGTGAGGAGGACTTTGCAGGGTCGACTGGGCTTGGTTTGCCTTTGTCGTGTCTGGTGCCTAGTGGTCCAATGCTGGGTGGTCCGTCCGGTTTTATTCTTATTGTGACTTTTTGTAGCGAGATTTTACAACTGAGTGGCTTGCTAGGCTATTTCAGAGGGCGATTAAGAATCAACCACATTGCTGTGAGTCTGGAGTCACATATAGGCCAGACCGGGTAAGGACGGCAGGTTTCCTTCCCTAAATGACATTAGTGAACCAGATGGGTTTTTACGACAATCCGGTAGTTTCATGGCCACCATTACTGATACGAGCTTTTTTTATTCTAGATTTTTTATTTAATTAATTGAATTTAAATTCACCAGCTGCCGTGGCGAGATTTGAACTCATGACTCTGGATTATTAGTCCAGGCCTCTGGATTACTAGTCCAGTAACATAACCACTATGCTACCGTACCCATTTTTGGTCTCTAATAGGCCCTACTCTTTCCTTAGCTATCCTCTTGTTCTTAATGTATTGATAAAACATCTTTGGGTTTTCTTTGATTTTACCTGCTAATATTTTCATGCCCTCTCTTTGCTTTCCTAATTTCCTTTTTAACTTCACCCCTGCACTTTGTATGCTCCTCAAAGCTTTCCGTAGTATTGAGTTCCCGGTGTCTATGATAGGCTTTCTTTTTCTGCCTTATCTTACCCTGAATGCTGCTTGACATCCAGGGGGCTCTAGATTTGGTAGCCCCTCCCTTTTTCTTTGTGGGAACATGTTTACCCTGAACCCTTTGAATGTCTCCCACTGCTCTGACACTGATTTACCTTCAAGTAGCTGTTTCCAGTTGGAGGGAAGGGATACATAGTAGTCCAGGCTCAGTAGGGTGTGAGCTGGGATGTATTACTGTAGTTATTGTGCACTTTGCATAATGCTTGTGGAATATATATCGTGCATGCACTGGAAGCAATATGTATTTAAAGTTTGAAGCAATTTGCTTAGTCTTCATCCCGGGTGTTTGATAGCACTGGGACCCCAAAGTGTCGTGTGCATATTAACTGTTAGTTGAGGTTGCTGTTGCCTCCCCCCTCCTCTCTCCTGCCTCTTTCTGGGTGTTAGTTTTGGGAATGGGGAATTTCACATATTTAGTGTACATACCCTTTAAACTATCACTTGCTGATGTGTTTCTATGCTAAAACATCTAAGCAAATTCTCAGAGTCCGAATTAATAATGTTCTAATGTAGTTCCTTTGTAACCACTTTTAGGAAAATGCAGAATATCCTTAAGGAGGCTGTTGTGCAAAAGCAACAATGTTTGTAGTTTGAAAGATGACTGCCTCATTAAATGCTGAAAAATTGAAATATTCTAGTTTCACAAAAGAGCTAAAAAAATAAAATAGCAAATTTAATAATGGATCTGTCATGTCTTGCAGAGTCTTGGGTTTTTTTCAATTCTAATGCAGCTTAATTGAGCCTCTGGATGTTTGTAATTAAATGTAGGCAGCTCTGCTTTTAGTGTTCAAATTGTTAACCAATTTGATAAATCAGACTTGAAATCTAAGAAAGTAAGTTCTCTATCTTTAGTCACCCCTTTTCCATCTTTCTGCCCATACATCATAGCGCAATTAAGAGAGTGTGCTGCCACCTTGTTGTAGTTCTCCATAATAGGCTGTAGGAGATGTCCGAGCGGGTCATAGGCTAGTGTGCAATTTTTCTTCTGTCTCCCTCCTCCACTCTCTACTACTTTTTGCCTTTCTAATAAGTTGGCTACGTTCTAAAACATGGCATTGGGGAAGTCAGAGGAACCAACCTACCCACTGCCATTCTGAGACACAGCTGATCCATATGCCGCTCCAGACTTAAAATGAACATTTTTTTAAAAATGTGTGCGGTTAAGAATGTGATTCTGGTTTAAAAAAAATTTTGAGCTGTCAGTGTTCCGAGTGTGTGTTGGCGCATTTATCCCCAATAATTTTCAAGTGATTATAGAGAGAACTTTATGGGTAAAGGAAATATTTGCTGAGTATTCTGGGCGCACACTGAGATGACCATGTCTGTTTGGACACTAAAGCATGATTGATCGCATATCATAAATGGATAGTTAAATATTGTGAATTTTACTGATGTATGTGTGAGGTGGTGTGTGTCAGGTGAGATGTTAAACTGAGGCCCTGCTCTGCTTGTTCAGGTGAGTGTATAAGATCACATTGTACTTTTTCAAAGAGCAGGGAGTTATTCCAATTTTGGCCAATACTTATCCCTCAACAAAACAATTAACTAGCCGTTTATCTCGTTGCTGTTTGTAGGTCCTTGCTGCGCACAAATTGGCTGCCACATTTGCCAACATAAGTGACTACACGTCAAAAAAAAAGTAATTCATTGGCTGTGAAGCACTTTGGGCCGTCCTGAAGACATGAAAGATTCAAATGATCAAACAAGTCTCCCTTTTTATTTTCAAATAAAGACACTTCTCGTTGTTTTGCTTCACTTGCTGCTAACTGCATTAAATGGTCAGAAAAGCATTGGCTAGAGACCTGACCTGCGCTGGTTGGTGTGAAGCCAGCATTACCTTTGTGTCACGTGGATAGTGTTGCTGATGCAATCTGAATTTGGAAGAAACATGTTTAATATGGTTTTGGTGTTAGACATTGTTACCTTGTCCTTGTTTCAATGTTATCTTTCATCTTGTGTTTGTGTTTTTGGAAGAAAATGACTTGGACAAATATAATGCAATATTTTACAGCACCCAGATTAGAAAGCTGGCTCTGATGACAAGGCTGTATTTCAATTGAAAGAGTTTCTTTAATGCTGTAAAATGGCACAGCAAAGCTAGAGTGGATTCTCAAAGTTACAACCTTATTCCTCTTTCATAATGGTAAATGGAAATATAATAAACTTTGCCACTTGAAATGACTCAAGCTGGTGGTCCAACTGCTATGTATTCATGAAAAGGCACAAAATTCAAATGTCATATCTAAACTATGATAGTTGATGCTGCAGAGCAGAAGACCAAGATAGTGATATAGGAGCTAGCTTATGGCATTGTGTAACTAATACTATGATTTCCCCTCAATCTAATAATAAATTATTGGTAAGTAAATGGGTTTTATTCAGTAGTCAACAGAGATGGATAGAATGGCTATTATATGGCTGTTATATGAGAACATAAAGGCACAATCAAAATTTTAGACAACTGTTAATGAAATAGGCTTTGTGTATGGAAGAGGGAAGCTTGAGTTGGACATTGAAGGAGATTTCGGTTGCAAGTCGAGTGACAAATCAGCTTGAGGCCTGTGTCTTGGATTTATAATGGCAAATGGTCTGATTTTGAGTTTGTTCTTGATGAATCAACCCGGCATTGATTACTTGGACTGAGAGTAGTGCAGACGCAATGCCTTAAGCTAGTTCCTATGTCACTATCTTAATCTTTCAGCAATACTGCGTCAACTATCATAATCCAGATATGGCATTTGAATTTTCTACCTTTTCATGGGACCACTTTGAATATGTAGCATTTAAGCCATCAGCTTGAGTTCTGTGAACATTGCTATTGTTCAAAAAAATTCACATTTAATATTTGCATAGATTGAGTTTTCATCTGAAAACCTACTGACTGATACCAACCACAGTGGTCTAACTGGCACATATAAAGACAGGTTCATTGCAGTTCCCCTTTTACTGTAGTAAATATTGTATACTTCTATTTGCAATGGAGTCCTACTGCTCAGTGTATTATACAGGTAACTTTAGTTAAAGGGCGCGTGGTGAGAAATGAGTGAAACATTTAAAATCTACTGTTTGTAAAAGTAAGTAATAACAGCATATTATGTACTGTGTTTGCAGTACTATAGATGGGGTAGAATATGACAAAGGATTCTGCTACAGAAGTAGCTTTGCAATACCATGGTATCCTACATATGCCATTGTGCATTTCCTTGCATCACAAATGTTGTCACATGTTCATATTGACATCGCTGTGCACTATTTTCAAATAATCTGTAACTGCATTCACAAAAAATGTCCTTCATTTCATTCGTGACTGTGGCTCATACGAGTTTAAAAAGAAAAACTACAAATGCTGGAAACTTGAAGCAAAAACAGGAAATGGCCAACCAGTCAATCAGAAAAATGGGGTGAAGCTCTCTGATACTGACTGATCTGTGTATCTTCAACTGTTGCATACAAAAGTCTAAAATGCTGAAATGTTGGATTTAACACAAGTGGCAGCAGAAAAGATCAGGGAATTGGAAATAGAATAGAAAACATCTATGTGGAATCAGTAGTCATGATGTGGAGATGCCGGTGATGGACTGGGGTGGACAAATGTAAGGAATCTTACAACACCAGGTTATAGTCCAACAGTTTTATTTGAAAATCACAAGCTTTCGGAGGCTTTCTCCTTCGTCACCTGACGAAGGAGAAGGAATCAGTAGTGGCACAGGTACAAAGCTTTCAATATGGAACTAACACAGGCGTGATGTAGATAGTTTCAGTGTAGAGCCAGCACTGGCATGATAAAGATAGCTTCGACAGGTAGCCAGTGCTGGAAGAGGCATGATGGGCCAAATGTGCTGATATTTCTATAATTGTATGGAAAGGCTACTAACACCAGCTAAATCCTTTTTTTGAAAAAATCAAATTTGTTTCCAACACATTACAATGTCAAGTTTCTGGATCCCACCAATAGGAGTCCTGCAAGTTCAACAAAGTGACATTCATTAAATAGAATAAAGAACTCAAGTCATCACATGGCTGGAAACAGATGATTGTGAGGATCTCGGAAATCTGTAGCAGGTGATCAGATGTTTCTATTTACCAGATACAGAGGCAGACCAGCGAGAGCATTGTGAATAGGAATTGGGGATTGGTCCGGAGAGTACCTGTAATGACAACTGGAACCAGATTAATGATTGCTTTGAAATTGAGAATGACAAGGGAGCGGGCAGGCTAATTTGACTTAATGGGAAATTAGCTTCTATTACAAACAGGAATTTTGTTTTAAGGTAGCATCTCCAGGGTAAGTGATGCAAACTCTTCCACTGAAAATTTTTAAGTCAACTGAAGGTGTGCCCCTCCCTCCTATCAGTATCACAAAAACATATCAATAATTTTATTGCAATGCAGGGTTGCTGTTAGTTGGATCTTGTATGCAATTGCCTGCTGTGTTTCCCTGCAAAATAATAGTGACTGCATTTCAAAAGGAATTTATTGGCTGTAAAGGGGTGACCTGATAGAGGTCTTTAAGATAATGAAAGGGTTTGATAGGGTAGACGTAGAGAAAATGTTTCCACTTGTGGGGGAGTCCAAAATTAGAAGTCGTAAATATAATATAGTCACTAATAAATCCAATAGGGAATTCAGGAGAAGCTTCTTTACCCAAGGGATGGTAACAATGTGGAACGTGCTACCACAAGGGGTAGTTGAGGCAAATAGCATAGATGCACTTAAGAGGAAACTAGATAAGCACATGAGGGGAAAAAGGAATAGAAGGATATGCTGATAGGGTTAGATGAAGTAGGGAGGGAGGAGGCTTATATAAACACCGGCATAGACCAGTTGGGCGGAATGGCCTGTTTCTGTGCTGTAATTTTGATGTAAAGCACTTCGGGACATCCTAAGGATCTGAAAGGAACTATATAAAATTGATGTTTATTCCTTGTCAATTAATATACTGCTTTTATTGTAAAATGGCAATGTATATAATCTGGGTTGTGCATTGCAATGTAGTGGCCATGGCTACCCATTTGAAGTTGGCTACTGCCTAACAAGAAGATCTGAATTGATTGCACAGGTTCGCAATGCTCATTTGGCTATCTAATTTGCCGACAGCTACTTGATCAAAATCTCAATGCATAGCACAGAACTGAAACAAGTAATAATCAGTCTAAACTAAGTCCATACTTGAGTTGTGGTTTGAGACTACACAATGCTTGGTATTGATGAGAAATAATTGCATTTAATGTGCTTGCCACCTCTGACCAGGTTGCAAACCATAGAAGTGACAGCACAAAAATCTCTTCCATGTGAGAGGAAAAACATTGTCAGCAAATAATCTTCCAATAAAGATTAGAGAGTCATTCGGCCCATCAGAGCTCGACCTGTTGGGGCCTAGATCTCTCATTTACATTTTAACATCCAACTTCATTTTGAATTTCCCAATATATTTGTGTCTATTACCTGCCAAACATTTAATAGTGAGTGAAGAAGTTCTTCCTAATATCTGTTGCTAATTTAAATGTAATCACTTCTGGTCCAATTCCCTGACTTAATTTGCAGCGATATTCTAGGTTAACCTCCTCTGCCATTTAATATTTTATATATTTTAATGAGGTACCCCCCTAACTGTTCCTTGTCTAGACTTCTGCCCTTTTTTCTAGTCTTGAACTTCTCTATTCTTTTGCTGTAGCTCATCTCCTTTGCACTTGGAATCAGTCTTGTTGCTCTTCGAAACTTTTCCGATGCCTGTATGTGTTTCTTGTGGTCTGGTCACTAGAATTGAGCACAGGACTCCGTGTGGCCTGATTAGTACGTTGCAAATCCTGGCATTATATCTCGAGTTGTTCTTCTGGTTATACATTCCAGCATTCTGAGTTTCTTTTTAATTGTCTTGATGGTAAAAGTGTTAAGCCTACTATTACTGGCAGGTGCCTTAATTTATCACACGGAGATTTATAAATTCCATTCTTTGTACTTACGATACACATTTCTTCGACATGTGTACTGCTTTACACTTGAGTGTTACATTTTATCTGCCCAGATGCATAACTGATTCAAAACCTGCTGCAGCTTTTTGCTGCGTGTTTGATTTTTTGAATTACTGTTACTGTCACATGAATGGATACAACAGTTATAATAAAATACAAAAGAGAGATTGCATCGTGTCTTGGGAAAGACCAGTGACACAGGAATAGTTCTGCTGTTGTATTACTTGGAAGAACCTAGCTGATATAGGGCCCCTTGCTCTTCAAATAAATCGAGTGTAATATAAACTGAGACTGTAGGATCTTAATAAACTAGAGTTAATATTTAATTGGATTACGGTTAAATTGATGCCATGTGCTACAAAGACAGTAAACCAATATGGAAGAGTGTGGTGGTGCACAATCTTCTTCTTTACTACAAGCTGTGCATTTAGTTCTAGTGTGTGTGCATATAACAAAAAACATCTCCAAAAACTTCTACATCCATATGTTGTTAACTGCAATTTCTTCAGTATGGTAACTTCAAAAATTTCATTGAAATAGTCCTTCCTTTTTCCCCCCAGTTACTTTACATTACATCATCACTTTCTTGGCAAGAATTCTGAGGCCCCCAGAACCCAATAACTTAGGAGCAGCCTTCCTGAATTGGCAGTAGTGATAGAATCTCTATTAGTGATTCTGCTGCCAATAATCTGTCAATCAGAAGTAATTTAAAATATTGAACTTTTCATATTTGTAGTAATCCTCTGGAGCCACTGTTCTCAGTATGACTGAGCTGAGCTGAGCAGATCACACTTGCGTGTTTCTGTCCATTTGCAACCTGATCCCATTTTGTACGTAGAGCACAGTGCCCCAACTGATTTGATGGATTTGGGTTTTTGTCTGTTCCTCCAGTTGGGCTGTGGGTACATGCCAATAATTGTAACCAAAATCAACTTTTAACCTAATATTTTATTAAAGTAAATTGCATAAAGATTTTACCCTATGCACGATGTAAAGCACTCCTTTTTGTGATGTGACAGAAAGCCGCATATCAAAAAATTCAACGTATATAATGGGGACAATGTAATATGGAAACCCAAAACAGGAAGAGCTCAATCATCATGGCCAGCAGTTTGATGTCTAGGTTCTAGTGTCTGTATAAAATGTTGGAGCTTTGCTCTTATGGTTTTTCATCAGAACTCAGTTCTTGTAACACATTCCCTACTTCTTCCCTATGGTATTGTTTATATAGAGATCAACAGATACATGAGAGTGGTTTCAGGCTTTGCTTGTGGGGTTTATCATGTCCTGTGTGCCCTCAGATGGGTTCATTGCTTTAAAATCATCTTTTTTAAATTGTGGAATGCGTTGAAGATTCTTTTATCTTGGGTCCTTTTAGCACTGATTGTAGTTGATGTACAATGACATCCTGGTTGAGGAATTAAAAGCTGTGACAGAATTACTATCAGTTTGTTGAGTAACTGCCTATAGCTGAATACCAGGACATAAATCATTACATACTGTAAAGTATAACCTGTGCCCAAGAAACATATAACACCCGAGGCGCTGTCACTTTTTCAGCACAGGCAGCCAGAAGTAGTACACTAGGTGCTCCATAATGGCACCTCAATCTTAGAGTCATAGAGTTATACAGCACGGATAGAGGCCCTTCGGCCCATCGTGTCCGCGCCGGCCATCAAGCCCTGTCTACTCTAATCCCATATTCCAGCATTTGGTCCGTAGCCTTGTATGCTATGGCATTTCAAGTGCTCATCCAAATGCTTCTTGAATGTTGTGAGGGTTCCTGCCTCCACAACCCTTTCAGGCAGTGAGTTCCAGACTCCAACCACCCTCTGGGTGAAAAAGTTCTTTCTCAAATCCCCTCTAAACCTCCCGCCTTTTACCTTGAATCTATGTCCCCTTGTTATAGAACCCTCAACGAAGGGAAAAAGCTCCTTAGTATCCATCCTATCTGTGCCCCTCATCTTGTTATATACAATGTTATATTAAAATATATACATTGTGTAAAATCATCTATATGCAAAATAAAGGCTGTAATTCAAGCCTGGTTCAGAAGGTGTTCAGTTTTGCTGTTGGATAATTTATAACATGATTTCAATTCTTGATTGAATTAACCATGTATCTTCAAGCAGTCTCTCAATCTATTTGTGAAGGAGTGGTGGTTAGGAGGGGTTATCAATGGTAGAAGCACAAACTTGGTATTAAAAATGATTTCTAAAAAATGTCAATCTTGTGGTTTGATACATCCTACGTGCTGGTGCTGCTGAATCGTGTTACTTTGTATCTCCATTCCCCTCCCCTGTACTGGATCACTGTTCTGTACATGTTGCTAAAATCGTGGTCAAAGAGATGGGTTTTAAAAGGAGGGAGCGAAAGATGGAGAGGTTTAGGACCTAAACAGTAGAAGGCAATGGTGTGGTAAAGAGAGTAGGGGAT
This sequence comes from Heptranchias perlo, assembly GCF_035084215.1. Taxonomy (NCBI): domain Eukaryota; kingdom Metazoa; phylum Chordata; class Chondrichthyes; order Hexanchiformes; family Hexanchidae; genus Heptranchias; species Heptranchias perlo. Next base: position 5,118,195 of record NC_090347.1, on the reverse strand, counting down.
GCATAAGAGGCCAGAATTGGAGGCACACAGAATTCTTGGAGAGTTGTAGAGCTGGACGAGATAAGAGATAGGGAGGAGTGCAGCCATGCTGGGATTTGAAGACGAGGATGAGAATTTTAAAATTGAGGTGTTGGTGGACCAGGAGCCAATGTAGGTCATCGAGCACAGGGGTGATGGGTGAGTGGAACTTGGTGTGAGTGAGGATACGGGCAGCAGAGTTTTGAATGAGCTCAAGTTTGTGGAGGGTGAAAGTTGGGAGGCTGGCCAGGAGAACATTTCAGTAGTTGAGTCTGGAATTGACAAAAGCATGGATGAGGGTTTCAGGAGCAGATGGGCTAAGGTGGGGACGGAGATGGACGATGTTACGGAAAATAATTTGAAAACCAGTCAGCCAACAATTGATGAATTCTCCAAAACTGCCTCAAACAACCTGAGATCATTTAAAAAAAAAACACACACAAACTGATCAGTAGGATGCAAGCTCTTCCCTCCCACCATGACACCCTATTTTATGAGTTTGTGACCTCAGCTAGTGGATTAGTGTGTGAGGGAATGAAAATTGTACAATGACCCAACTCGTATCCAGTGGCAGAATAGATTCTCGTTACAATATAATCCCTGTTTCTGTGACTTTCCTATTTTCATGCTGCTGCTTTTCAGCCATGAGGGTGGGATTAGTACAGATTTTGGGCTCTGCATGTGCCCATCTATGCCTCTTTGTACCAGCTGGCAAACCGAGCACACAGACCTATTTAACCCTGCAGCCAATTCTGAATTATTTCTGCTTCTCCCCCGGAAATATTTTGTGAGCACCGTCTCAATTTGGAACAGTATTTCCACTGGCACTATCACTCCAGAGTGTGTGGTATGGACTCATTGGTGCAAACAATGCTTGTGTGCTTGTCATTAATGCTGTGCTCCAAGAGTTCTAGCACCTTTTAGAGGTGACAACTGTCAGAACGAAGAGGCCAACCTTTAGAGAGGCTTGGTCCTATGGGAGAATTTTATTGTTGTGAGGGAAAAAAGTGAGCTGCAAATATGTTGATTTTACAGCAGTGCAGTATTTAAACAGGAATTGTTGATTTGTCTTGGCAAAATGTTTCAATTTCTGTAAACGCTCTAGTTTACTAATTCACTTTCACATGCAGTTTCATTAATCTTTGTTCATCGTTATGTCTGCTTCATTTCCGCTAGGAGCCATCTTGAGGATTTCTCTATCTCCGGAATGTTGTGATGCATATGCCTCCTTTTGTAAATTAATTGACCCATTTTTACACCCAGACCATTTTTAGGAGTCTGGCAGCCATTTAAACTACCTGTTAATTTGCCATTCAGGTGCTTATTTCTGCCTTAAGTCCAAAGGTCCAGTTTAACTTGTGTTGATGACACAATTGGACAGTGCAAACAAAGCAAGAGATTTACTGTCAATACAGTCTTGTCAATGATTGTCCACTCTGTAGAAAACTATAAGCTTGAGGGTTTTAAAAAATACCCTTCTCACCTGCCTGGTGTAGAATGGTACCCTTCAATTTATAACATTCAGTAAATTGTTTTCATTGTAGTTTCGTCTATGCCTCCTGTATTATTTCTTCCTTTACCACTTGATGAAGATGCTTTTGTCGTTTGGACAGAACTGTCTGGGATGTTGGTATCTCTGAGTAGTGTTGTTAGTTCCACCTATCAGGTGATTTTTTTTCCAAAAAATATACTTTATTCATAAAATTTGCAGCAGTACATACAATACAGTTGTCATATCACATTCCAAACGTACACAATACAGATTATACAATTTGCAGGTTACATCAAGGACAGTTCAATGAACACATTGGACATAATTACAGTTCATGACACTCGAGGGTGCCTCATTGCAATACACTCAATACACATTTTTGATAACAGGTACGTTACAGATTCTTTACAGGTTCATTACTGATTCATTACAGTTACATTACATCAGTTAGAATTTTACATTCTGCCTGAGGGGGTTTTTACCTGATTGCAGCCCCTCGGTATACAATGGCGGGAAGGCTCTAAACGGTTGCCTTTCCCCACAGAGCCTTTGCGGCGGCCGCACCCATCCTCAGTGCATCCCTCAGCACGTAGTCCTGGATCTTGGAATGTGCCAGTCTGCAACACTCGGTCGAGGACAGCTCCTTGTACTGGAAGACCAGCAAGTTTCGGGCAGACCAAAGGGCGTCTTTCACCGAGTTGATGGTCTTCCAGCAGCAGCTGATGTCCGTCTCAGTGTGCGTCCCCGGGAACAGCCCGTAGAGCTGTGTTACGGAACTGCTCGGGACGAACCTGGACAGATACCACTGCATCTCTCTCCAGACCTTCTTTGCAAAGGCACATTCCAGAAGGAGATGGGTGACGGTCTCGTCTCCACCGCAGCCTCCTCTGGGACAGCGCGCGGTGGCGCTGAGAGTCCGGGAGTACATGAAGGATCTGACTGGAAGGGCCCGTCTCACCACCAGCCAAGCTAGGTCTTGGTGCTTGTTTGAAAGCTCTGGCGATGAGGCGTTCTGCCAAATGACATTGACAGTCTGCTCGGGGAACCAACCGACAGGATCCACCATTTCCTTTTCCCGCAGGGTCTCGAGGATGTTACGTGCGGACCACTTGCTGATCGCCTTGTGATCAAAGGTGTTTTTCTGCACAAACTTTTCCACGAAGGACAGGTGGGGCGAAACGGTCCAACTGGACGGAGCGTTCCGTGGCAGCGTGGCCAGGCCCATCCTTCTCAACACCGGGGACAGGTAGAACCTCAGCACGTAGTGACACTTTGTGTTTGCGTACCGAGGGTCTATGCACAGCTTGATGCAGCCGCACACAAAGGTGGCCATCAGGATGAGGGCCACGTTGGGCATGCCTTTCCCCCCTTTCTCTGGAGATTTGTACATCGTGACCCTGCGGAAACGGTCCATTTTTGATCTCCAGACAAAGCGGAAGATGGCTCGGGTGACTGTCGCGGCGCAGGAGCGAGGTATGGGCCAGACCTGCGCCACGAACAGCAACACCGAGAGCACCTCGTACCTGATGACCAGGCTCTTGCCCACGATTGAGAGGGATCGTCGATCCCACAGTCCCAGTTTATGCATAACCTTGGAAATACGCTCCTCCCAGTTTTTGGTGCACGCCCCGGCCCCCCCGAACCAGATCCCCAGCACCTTCAGGTAATCCGACCTGACGGTGAAGGGGACAAAGGATCGGTCGGTCCAGTTCCCAAAGAACACGGCCTCGCTCTTGCTACGATTTATCCTGGCCCCCGAGGCCAGTTCGAACTGGTCGCAGATGCTCATCAATCTGCGGACTGAGAGCTGATCCGAGCAAAAGATGGCGACATCATCTATATACAGGGAGGCCTTGACCTGAGTGCCTCCGCTGCCTGGGATCGTCACCCCTCTTATGCCTCCTGATGGACTCGGCAAAGGGTTCGATGCAACACACGAACAAGACGGAGGAGAGAGGACAGCCCTGCCTGACTCCAGATTTGATCAGAAAGCTTTCTGATTCCCACCCGTTGATTGAAACTGCGCTACTGATGTTTGTGTAGAGCAGTTGGATCCAATTGCGGATTCCCTCCCCAAACCCCATTTTGGAGAGCACGTCCATCATGTACGTGTGGGATATTCTGTCAAAGGCCTTCTCCTGGTCCAGGCTGATCAGGCAGGTGTTCACCCCCCTGCCCTGTACGTAGGCGATCGTATCCCTGAGTAGCGCCAGGCTATCAGAGATCTTCCTGCCGGGTACGGCGCAGGTCTGATCGGGGTGGATCACCACCTCCAGGGCTGACTTGACCCAATTGGCGATGACCTTGGAAAGAATTTTGTAGTCCACGTTAAGTAGTGAGATGGGTCGCCACCTATCAGGTGATGCACTTGGGCTATGCAGAAAAGTAGCCTAGGTTGTTTTCTCTGTTTGCCATTTAGCTATGGGAGACTCGGGCATCTCACTTTCTAGCTATTATCACGATTTGTCATCTAGTCTCTAGTATTGTGACTGGGCTGTCTGGTGTAGTTTGTTTTGTATAATAATTTGTAATGACAATTGAGAAAGGGAGGTGAATGGCCATGTACAATGAATGGTAAGTACTAATAAACCAAGATGTGGAGATGCCGGTGATGGACTGGGGTGGACAAATGTAAGGAGTCGCACACCACCAGGTTATAGTCCAACAGCTTTATTTGAAATCACAAGCTTTCGGAGCTTTGCTCCTTTGTCAGGTGAAGTGACTCCTTACACTAATAAACCAAATATGAGCTCCTAAACAGGTTGTGCAGACTTCCTCTTTTAAGTGAGTGAGAAAGGGAACAGCTGCCGAGTGATTGCTTATCTTGAGCTATTCCTGATAGTTTCACTCAACTGTACCATCTGGCTTATATCCACAGTAACTGTAGTCATTAATGTTTTTAACATATTTGCACTTTCTTCGAATCTTGGGTTGCTAGGATAAAGTATCCCATTGGATATGTGGTATCTGTATTTAAAAGATGCTTTATTTGATTTAGCCTTTCAGGTTAAAGGTGCTGAAGTAGTGATGTGTACATGTGCATATGATTTTTTTGTCAATCTGACTACCCTGCTCAATGGATTAGTCTGCCTGTATTTTTCCGACAGAACCACTTGATTCGTGTGTGTATGTGCACTGGTAGAGAGGGGCTAAAGTTACTGCTGTTTCCCCAAGTCTAAGTTGGACATGAGGTGGGAATGTGACTTGAGGCTATCTGATGAGACGTTAAACCGAGGCCCCGTCTGCCCCCTCAGGTGGATGTAAAAGATCCCAGGGCACTATTTTGAAGACGACCAGGGCGTTCTCCCCAGTGTCCTAGGCTAATATTTATCCCTCAATCAACATCTCTTAAACAGATTTTCTGGTTATCAATGCATTGCTATTTGTGGGAGCTTGCTGAGCACAAATTGGCTACGTTACAACAGTTCAAAAGTACTTCATTGGCTGTAAAGCGTTTTGGGACGTCCTGAGGGTGTGAATGGTGCTATATAAATGCAAGTTATTTCTTTTGCTGATACTCCAACTTCAATGTAAACCTTATTGGCTGATTCCAGATCCATTAGTAGAATGAATTTCTATTCTTAAGAAACAAACCTGCCTGATCGGAGTGTTGCCAGCATTTTCTGTTTTTATTCCAGATCTGCAGTATTTTGGTTTTGTTTTGGTGTCCTGTTTACAATTTTTAAAATTCTGGGATAGTCCTGCCCAGTACCACATAGGTGGCCCCTAAAGGTCAGTGACAAGTAGATGAGATCCACTGTTGTTTACTGATTAACTATGATATAAAAACTTGATGGGCAACATTACCTCTGCATGATGTCTAGTAATAATGTCTGTTTCTGATTGTCCCAAACATGAACACACAGGAAATTTTGCCAGTGCCAGTTGCATTTAGGTCGTTGTGGGGTGGGGGGGGGGGCAGGGGAGTACGAGTTTGAGGCAGCTTCCTTAAACATACCATATTTGTGAAAGTCATCTATAGGGGTTGAGGTATATTGAGTTGAGAGATTTTCCGATGTGAGTACTTTGTCAAGCGGTAACAAACCTTTGTAGAAGCTCTGGGCGTCTGCATTTAGAACCGCAGGGGAGTGAATGCTGGCTGGGGAAATGCAGTCAGTACCATGAGACATGGAGCTGCTGCTGAAGCTACGAACCTGATGTAAAAGCACCAAAGTGATGGTAGAAGAGCTGTGGTACAGTCTTCCAAAATCTTTAGGATTTATCTTGTGCTAAAATAGATCAAAGGGCTTTGCAATGTTGTTTGCCTTGATTAAATATACAATATTCTGACCCTGTTGGGCAAAGTGAGAGTAATGAAGGAGCTTGCATTATGTATGAAATGTAATTCACTGTGTAAACAAATGACCCCTGATTAAGTGGGTGTGGTTCTCAGATCGGTTTCATTGAACAAAGCCTTGTGTTGAGCTCAGAGTCAATGCTATGTATTTAACTGCTTCTTTATAGCACATTACTCCCAAGGGAAAATCTGTTGAGCTAAATTACAGTGTTAAGTGATGTTAATCTTAAACTGCGTTACCCAGGTACATAGGTTATGAATGGAAACCAAATTGAGCATAAATAAATTCTGTTTCAGAATATTTCCCTGCATTGCCGTAGGTTCCCTCCCCTCCCCCACATAGTCTTTCAAGACTGATTGGCTGGATTTGGAACCTACTCCCAAATTTCTGCCTGTGCTGCTAATGAACAGTTACTTGGAGGAACAATATAATATTGGACTGAGGGGTATAAAGATCCCCCATGCATATGAACCACTTCCCAAATTTGAGCCCTTTCCAAGGGAAAAAAATAATATGCACGTAAGCTACATCCTGAATTTTAGCTTTTCTAAGTGCAAGTTATACAGTATGTGGGATGACCATCATTTTTCACCTCCATTAATGGAAACACATGTCTCTGATACAACTACCCTATCCCTGCCATCCTTTTAAATTCTTTCGTTAGATGGTAGCTATGATAGGAGACCAGTGTTCTGGTCACAATTGATGAGGCAGTATTTTGCCCTGTCTTGGTTCAGATATGACCATTTAGGAAAAGAAAATGAATGCGGGATCATCTCGTGGTTCATCATCACAACATTGCTCCGAACTGGTTTTCCAAAGAGTGGGATTGATAGTAATGGAGACCTGTGGATTGTACTGCCTCTTTGGGTGAGGTTTATATTTTGATGTTTGTCTCTTACAGTGCTTTGGAAGTTCGAGTACAGTGCTGCCTGAGACACTACTATTTGTATCAACTCTGGATGGAAGCTTGCACGCTGTCAGCAAACAAACGGGCTCAATTAAATGGACCTTGAAAGAAGGCAAGTGGCAGCTCGTGTCTTGGAAATACACTTGATAAAATATAATTTTACCTCTAGTTATAGTGTAGTTTAATTTATATTTTTTGACACATGGCTCTCCTTGAGCCATTTGGGAGTTGGAATGATTGCACGCACTTCCATTGATGCCATGGCAAAACCGGCTGCCAGATTGTGCACAGCAGCACTCCTTGTGTGACTGCTGATTCTTTTACTCTTCTCATTATAAGAAAGCACTTGGCCTCTGCTCTGCACTTCCTCACAATTGCAAACTGAGATTGGGATTGTGGAATTATGGCCACGCACTAATGTTCCTCTGCCCTGGTGCCACTCATTAGTTCTGCAATGATATGCCATTCTTATTCATACTATAGGTTATTAATATTTTGAGCACTGAATTTTACCAAATGACACTTTTCTTCGTCATTTCATGCAAAACCTGGCTGCTATAAGATGATTTGGTGGTTTATATTTAGAGTATATGGAGGGTGGGAAACATGAAACCAGAATAAATACAACAACAGCAACTTGCATTTATATAGCGCCTTTAACATAGTAAAACATCCCAAGGCGCTTCACAGAAGCGATTATGAAACAAAATTTGATACCGAGCCACATAAGGAGATACTAGAACAAGTGAAAGAGTAGGTTTTAAAGGAGGAGAGAGAGGTAGGGAGGCGGAGAGGTTTAGGGAGGGATTTCCAGAGCTTAGAGCCTAGGCAGCTGAAGGCGCGGCTGCCAATGGTGGAGCGATTTAAAATCAGGGTGCGCAAAAGGCAAGAATTGGAGGAGTGCAGCCATCTGAGGGTTACAGGGCTGGATGAGGTTGCAGAGATAGGGAAAATAACATTTTCAGATGATATAGAAATAACTTTTACAAAAGAGCTTTCATTAATTTTAAGAGGACTCATCAATTGACTGTATAGAATGTGTGTGTTGGGAAGTATTCTGAGGAAATTTCAAATTAGAGCGAACAATCCACTTTTTGACTTTGTCCTCATTCACTATATGGGTAACATGGATTTAGAAGTCTTCAGGAATTGGAGTTGATCAAAAAAATTCAGTTTTGAACTAGTGTTTGGTGCTTTCACATTTTGAATTTTATATTTCAGTTTTGAAGGTCTATATTTATGCCACAATTTAGATGCAGTTTTTGTCCCTCTGCACCATTTTCTGGCTGAAAAGCTGGGCAAAAGGCAACCTGGCCCCAGATCTCTGCCAATGTTGCTCTGTAACTGGCTGCTCGAAGGAGGGGTAGGTATGAGCTAGGTCAATTTCCTTATAGAGAAGTGCCTGGCCTTCAATTAATTCCTCTCCTCGACAGGTTTAACATGACAGCTTCTACATTGGTTAAGAGATAACTGCATTTAACCAAATGTTCTCTCCAATTTCTTTTGGCCACATGCGGAATAAATTTGGGTTTGTGCACCAATGTAAAGGCTGTGTGCACCACCGTAAAAAAAATCATAACTTTGAATAGAACATCTTTTTAGAAAACTTTATTCAGGGTATATAACAAACAGAACAAATGTACAAAATAATGGATAATTGTAACAATTTAATGTTATATTGGCTGATAAATTTATATAATTTATGAAATGGGTTTCTTAAGTTGCACTGGGTTTGAGCAGAGCAGACTTAGACTAGTTATATTTTATTATAAATTATCGGATGGGAACGATTCCAATCAGCTTTTTGTTGAATCAGCTTAATGACACTGATTCAAACAGAAATAAATAATGTGCAATCAGAATTTTTAAATTGAGTCAAATACAAAACAGCTGTCAAATCAGTCAGTGTGAATTTGGGGATAGGAACAATTTAATTAAAGCCCCCCTCTCTTTCTCCCCCCTCCCCACCATTGAATCCTCAGCAGGGTTTAAAAAATTATTGCTTTACAATTGTACATCTGCAGGTCTTATTAGTTTTGGCTGCCTCTGTGTAAGGCAGGGAACAGTTTGGTCATGAAGAACCTGAACTGAGGGAGGCAACGGACAAAGATAAAAAGAGACAATTCTTGGGGCAACTGAGGGTTTTTGGATAGCAGTTGTATAAAACAATTTAAATCAACTTCATTGTTTTGATTACAATGTACCAATGTGATTGGAAAGTATATTTTAGCACAATTGTAGAAGGATCTTTAATAACAGTGTAACACAAGATCTGTCAGAATTCCTTAATTTGTAAATATGAAATATGGAAATTGATAATTATTACAATATGCCAGGTAATTTGGGTGCATTTGTAGTTTATTTCAGAAGCTAACGTCGAATAGGATGGTGATTAAAAATTGTTAATTGCACTAATCGTAGACTTCCCCCCCCCCCCCCCCCCAATGTTATTTGCTACCAATGCAGAAATATGTTTGTCTTTAGACTAAAGTAACAGTTCTCCACAATTCGCACTCGAGGTGAAAAGCTTTCATTTAATTGAACGCATCTTATCACTGAATCTTTACTGAATCCTTGTGTGCTGAAGTTTTCTGATTGGAAACTCAAATTAGTTATATCTTGAAAGGATGGAAATGTATATGTAATATATATATAAACTTTTACACTTCCATATATGTATATAAACTGTTACACTTTCTTTAATATATTACAATTTATACTATTTGTCTGTGTGTGTGTGTGTATATATATATATATATATATATAAAATCTATCTGACAGTATACTATTTGGAGATCGGTCTCTGACCGGTCACCATTTCTTCTTCATTTACAGATTTACAGACGCTCCCTGACTGGTCACCATTTCTCCTCCATTTACAGACGCTCCCTGAACGGTCACCATTCCTCTTTCATTTACAGACGCTCCCTGACTGGTCACCATTTCTCCTTCATTTACAGACCCTCCCTGACCGATCACCATTTCGCCTTCATTTATAGACGCTCCCTGATTGGCTGAGAATTCCCAGCACCTCCTGTCTGTCCCGGAGTTTGGCGCACGTGCGGGGCCACGGGTTGTGAGTTAGGCCGGAGCGAAAGGGGAGAAACCGGAAACCGGCGAGTAGTAAGGGGAGGATAATGTTCACTTTTATATTTCGGCCCGGGGCCGCACTCGGTGTTTGTAAAGCCTGGGCCTGTACCCTCCCGGGGTTTATTAATCTACTCCCTCCAATCCGCAGCCTCCATTATCTGCATGTTCAGGACATGCTACCCAACAATGAGCCTCTCCTGTGCCTGGGCACTGGGCTCCACTGATTCAGATAGGGCACATTCTGTACCACGCTGCATGCTGGGTGGTGCAGCCGCCATTGATGATCTTAATCTCCGGTCTGACAGCAAAGAGATTGGAAGCAGGGATTCGCTTTTGGACCAAGGATAATGAAATAAACTAAAATCCCAGCGCTTGGTGCTATTAAAACCGCAACAAACACCCCCCCCCCCCCCACAAACTTTGGGACTCCTGGCCCAGGTTTGGTGCGCAGACCAGGTGCCGAAGTGCACGACACACAACGGACTGCTGCGTGGTGGCGCATGCGCGTAGCTTACATGGAACCGTGCTCTCAACTGCTAGTATAAGGTGTGGATCACCAAGTACAGTTCTAAGCTTTGTCCTCATGGTTTGCGTCATCATCAGAATCCTCAATTCAGGAGGATTGGATGTTGCACTGTGTTAGACATTGGCCATTTCATGTCTGGGACTTTCAAATCCAGCCCAGACTGGTGAGTTGAAAGTTTCTTCTCTGTATTGGCTATAAGAGTCATCAGAACCAGAGAAGTTATAGTGCAGAAGGAGGCTATATGACCCATTTTGTCTATGCTAGCCCATTGTTAGAGGAGTCCAAAATAATCCCAGTGTCATCCCCTGTGTAACTAGGGGGAATATCCTGGCATCGATTGAGAACAGACAGGAAACAGAGAGTAGGAATACACGGGTCTTTTTCCGGGTGGCAGGCAGTGCTTGGGGCCCCAACTTTGATTTGGATGAGGGAACTGAATGTAACATTTTCAAGTTTGCAGATGACACAAAGCTGGAGTGGAATGTGAGCTGTGAGGAGGATGCAGAGGCTCCAGTGTGATTTAGACAAGTTGGGTGAGTGGGCAAGAACATGGCAGATGCAGTATAATGTGGATAAATGTGAGGTTATCCACTTTGGTTGTAAAAACAGAAAGACATTATTATCTGAATGTTGATAGATTGGGGAAAAGAGGAGGTGCAACGAGACCTGGGTGTCCTTGTACACCATTCGCTGAAAGCGAGCATTCAGGGTACAGCAAGCAGTTAGGAAGGCAAATGGTATGTTGGCGTTCATTGCAAGAGGATTTGAGTACAGGAGCAGGGATGTCTTACTGCAGTTATACAGGGCCTTGGGGTGAGACCACATCTGGAGTATTGTGTGCAGTTTTGGTCTCCTTATCTGAGGAAGGATGTCCTTGCCATGGAGGGAGTGCAACAAAGATTTACCAGACTGATTCCTGAGATGGCAGGACTGACGTATGAGGAGAGATTGGGTCGACTAGGTCTATATTCACTAGAGTTTAGAAGAATGAGAGGTGATCTCATCGAACATATAAAATTCTAACAGGACTAGACAGACTAGATGCAAGGAGGATGTTCCTGATGGATGGGGAAATCCATAACCAGGGGTCACAGTCTCAGGATATGGGGTATGCCATTTAGAACAGAGATGAGGAGAAATTTCTTCACTCAGAGGGTGGTGAACCTGTGGAATTCTCTACCACAGAAGGCAGTGGAGGCCAAGTCATTAAATATATTCAAGAAGGAGATAGATATATTTCTTAATGCTAAAGGGATATGGGGAAAAAGCGGGAACGGGGTACTGAGTTAGATGATCAGCCACGATCATTTTGAATGGCGGAGCAGGCCCAAAGGGCTGAATGGCCTACTCTTGCTCCTATTTTCTATGATTCTATGTAATCCTGTATATTGTATGAAATCAGTTTGGGCAGTTTCAGTCACTGCCTGATGGGCATTGATCCACAGCTGCAAACTGCTCTTAATTGTCACTAAATCCCACTGGGTATGGTAATGTAGAGGTTATGGTACTGGACCAGAGATTGAGAGTTTAGATCCCACCAGGGAAAGTTGTGAAATTGAATTTGTGGGCTAGCACCAGAAAAAAATGATCTGTGAAAGATGCTGGATTGTTGTAAAAACTCAACTGGTTCACCCCTGCCTGGTCTGGTGTACATGTGTCTAGTCGACACTACATGAATTAAATTTTTAAAAATTTATTCATGGGATGTGGGCATCGCTGGCAGGGCCAGCATTTATTGCCCATTCCTAATTGCCCTTGAAAAGGTGGTGGTGAGCCGCCTTCTTGAATGGCTGCAGTCCGTGCAGTGGAGGTACCTCCACAGTGCTGTTATGTAGGGAGCTACAGGATTTTGACCCAGTGATGATGAAGGAACGGCGATATATTTCCAGGTCAGGATGGTGTGTGACCTGGAGGTGGTGTTCCCATGCGCCTGCTGCCCTTGTCCTTCTAAGTGGTAGAGGTCGTGGGTTTGGGAGATGCTGTCGAAGAAGCCTTGGCGCGTTGCTGCAGTGCATCTTGTAAATGGTACACACTGCAGCCACTGTGTGCCTGTGCTGGAGGGAATGAATAAGGTGGTGGATGGGGTGCCAATCAAGTGGGCTGCTTTGTCCCGGATGGTGTCGAGCTTCTTGAGTGTTGTTGGCGCTGCACACACCCAGGCAAGTGGAGAGTATTGCATCATACTGCTGTGCCTTGTGGATGGTGGAAAGGCTTTGGAGAGTCAGGAGGTGAGTCACTCACCGCAGAATACCCAGCCTCTGACCTGCTCTTGTAGCCACAGTATTTATTTGGCTGGTCCATAGAAACATAGAAAATAGGAGCAGGAGTATGCCATTCGGCCCTTCGAGCCTGCTCCGCCTTTCAATATGATCATGGCTGATCCTTTATCTCAATACCATATTCCCGCTCTCTCCCTATACCCCTTGATGCCTTTTTTGTCTAGATATCTATCTAGCTCCTCCTTAAATATATTCAGTGACTTGGCCTCCACAGCCTTCTGTGGGAGAGGATTCCATAGGTTCACCACCCTCTGTGTGAAGAAATTTCTCCTCAACTCAATCCTAAATGTCCTACCCCGTATCCTGAGACTGTGACCCCTTGTTCTGGACCCCCCACCCAGGGGAAACATCCTCCCTGCATCCAGTCTGTCTAGCACTTTCAGAATTTTATATGTTTCAATGAGATCCCCTCCCATTCTTCTAAACTCGAGTGAATACAGGCCGAGTCGACCCAGTCTCTCCTCATACGACAGTCCTGCCATCCCAGGAATCAGTCTGGTGAACCTTTGCTGCACTCCCTCTGGCCAGTATATCCTTTCTTAGTTAAGGAGACCAAAACTGCATACAGTACTCCAGGTGTGGTCTCACCAACGCCCGGTATAACTGCAGTAAGACATCCTTGCTCCTGTACTCAAATCCTCTTGCAATGATGGCCGACATACCATTTGCCTTCGTAACTGCTTGCTGCACCTGCATGTTTGCTTTCAGTGACTGGTGTACAAGGACATCCAGGTCCCTTTGTACATCAACATTTCCCAATCTATCAGTTAAGTTTCTGGTCAATGGTGACCCCCAGGATGTTGATGGTGGAGGATTCGGCGATGGTAATGCCATTGAATGTCAAGGGGAGGTGGTTAGACTCTCTCTTGTTGGAGATGGTCATTGCCTGGCACTTGTGTGATGTGAATGTTACTTGCCACTTATCAGCCCAAGCCTAGATATTGTCCAGGTCTTGCTACATGCAGGTACGGACTGCTTCACTATCTGAGGGGGTGCGAATGGAACTGAACACTGTGCTATCATCAGCGAACAACCCCACTTCTGACCTTATGATGGAGTGAAGGTCATTGATGAAGCAGCTGAAGATGGTTGAGTCTAGGACACTGCCCTGCTCATGATTGTAGTGCCCTAGCAAACCACTCAGTTGCACAAACATTTGCGACATAGCACATTAGGGTAACCAGGAGTGGGCAATAAATGTAGCCGTAGGCAACATCCTGAGGAAAAATAAGTTGGCATTTCATTTTCTAGAACTAATGTCCTTGAGCACAAAATTCGCCCCATTTTGTAAAAGCCGTGATTTGATTATTGCCTCATAATCCACTCCTACCTCCCATTCTGCGTGTATTTGATCATCTATTATCCTGTCACACTCGTGACATTAAAGGTAAACCAATGAAAATGTACAATTGGAAAAAAACCTTATTTGAGCATGCGTCATATATTTGCACATTTCAAAGAGTGTGCAATTTGACAATGTTGGAAATTGCTAAATTTTGTGTTATATGGTTGGCTATCTAACAGCAGTCTTTCAACTGGTTGATGCTGTGACTGGTGAATGGGGGGCAGTGAACTCGAAGAGCAGAGAAGCAGAAGTCTGAATGTGGTTATGCACAGGTTGTAACAGTAGATGGTTTCAGGTTTAATATTCTGAACTGCTGTCGGCCACAGTAATTAAACCCTGCTTGGTCAGACTGTTGGGAAGTTTTTTTTTGTCCTGCAGCACTGTACCTTTGTGCTTTTGGAATGGGAGGGTAAGTGTTATCTCTTTGGTTAAAAATATGTACTTTCTATCTGATTATATAGGACTGGTTGGAAGCAAAAGGTGCTACTTTGAGACTTCACCACACTCTGGTTTAATTGAGAATACAGAAATGATACTCAAAGTAAAGTGAGAGTTTGCAGGTATAGATGGGGTGCCTTGTGCTGGAATCCAGTGTGAGCAACACTGTGTGACCAAGAGTCCCTTCAATAATGCTTGTTTACAGGATTAACAAATCAGGAATTGAACCTAGGACCTTTTGCCCTATATGACTTAATATTACACTAGGTCATCTTTCACACAGGCATTGGGGGTGATTGCAGTTTTAAAAATGGCATGTTAATAGGCTTTTGAATTAAGGTCCATTCTTAAAGATGCAATAGTATATGAATCTTGGACTAAGACTGGGAAATGTTTACAAGAGTGTGGTTGATTTGGGGGATCAGCTAATAGGTCTACCAGGAATTTTGATTAAAATGATTCTTTTTAAACAAATAATCAACAGATTCATGTAATGAAAGGAGAAACCAGTGTTAATGCTTCCGGTGTATTGCCTGTTTGCTGTTTCATAAATCACAGATTAAAATGATCTGTGAACTTCAGTGTCAGTAAGCTATGCACACACCTCTCCTGTCCCTTGTTAAGTAAGGTATGTTGTTTCCTGCTTCAGAGTCAATTTACCACACTGTTCTACCAAGAAGAGTGTGGGATGTAACCTCTAGGTCTTTGCCAGTGCCATACTTATTCTGACTGCTAAGGAATGCTTCCAGATGACCATGTGCAACTTTCCTGCCAATTTATCTTCACTTCTTTTGCAGAGAAGCATTTGACCTCTGTCCAGCACTGCTCCACTTGTCATTGCCAAATTTTGTGGAAGATTGCACACAAAAACCCACTTCCTTCTCAATGTGCTGCTTTTTTTTAAGAGGGGTTTCAAGCTTCTCTTAAGCATGGTGCTTATTTTAAATGTAGTATGGAAAGTGGATGCAGTTCAAATAAATTTTGGTTAAAGTTTACAGTCCACTCCTTAATTTGGAATTTTCCAGCACTAATTTACCACATTTCTGTGTGGTTTATGTTGTTTAATTTGAATTATCGGAAACAGGCCATTCGGCCCAACCAGTCCCTGTTGGCATTTACTCTCCGCGAGCATGTAGTTCTAATTATATTTACCCATTCTGTTCCCACATCCCTCCAACCCTTTCCTTTTTGCATCTATCCAATCTAATCTTGACTGTTATAGTTTCTTCCTCAACAAGTAACCCAGGAAGTGAATTCCACAGCCTCAAAACTCATAGAATCATACAGCGTAGAAGGCGGCCATTTGCTACATTAAAAAAAAATTCTCCAGGGACCTGGGCGGTATCTGGCCCTAGGGCTGCAGTTTGAACACCCCTGCTACAGACCAGTTAAATATCCAAACAGCAGTGCTGGACAGAGGCCAAATGCTTCTCGCCCTGGTTCTTTTGCCAATTATCTTAAATCTGTGTCTTCTGGTTACCGACCCTCCTGCCAGTGTAAACAGTTTCTCCCTATCTATCAAAACCCATCATAATTTTGAACACCTCCATTAAATCTCCTCTTAACCTTTTCTATTCTAAGGAGACCAACCTCAGCTTCTCCAGTCTCTCCACATAACTGAAGTCCCTCATTCATGGTACCATTCTAATAAATCCCTCTGCTCTTCCACAGCATTGAGCCTACTTCCATTTAGAGTATAATTAACGCTGTTACTTTTTTTTTAACCAAAATGCAACATTGTCATACTATCTGTCTTTGAATTACATCTACAGTTTTTGCCCATTCCCCCATCTTATCAATATTCCTTTGCAGCTTCCTTTGGTCTTCTAAAGAATTAACTGTCCCTCCTATTTTGGTGTCATCTACAAATTTCAATACTACTCCTTCTGACCCTATATCCAAATCATTGATAAACACAGTGAACAGATGCGACGCCAGGACAACCAATACCCACTTCCAACCATTCTTAAAAGCTGCCCTTAACTCCGACTCTCTTTTTCTCCCTTCTAACCAATTTTTAAATCCAGTCTGCTATCCACTCCTCCTCATTCCATATCCCTTAATCTTCACTAGTAATCATCTCCTGTGTGGTACCTTGTCAAAGGCTTTCTTAAAGTCCATATACACTATATTCACTGTGTTTCCCCCATGTATCATGTCTGTTAACCTCCTCAAAAGGTTAATTACGTGCTTGACAAATTGCAGATCATTCCTTTTAAAATACATGCTGGCAACTTCTAACTATTTTCTCTCTAGATATGTGGTAATTTCATCCTTAATTAATGACTCTAAAATTTTCCCTACCACAGATGTTAAACTAACTGGTTTGTAATTATGTGGATTAGTTCTGTCTCCCTTTTTAAAAAAAAATGGGCACTACCATTTCTCAATAGTGTCTGCCCACAAAGCCCTGAACATGAGGTGATCAAACCTCCAATGTACTAGAACACTTCCCAGTCATTCCAAGTGTACAATTCTTGATCCAAGTATGAAATCATCATTCTAATTAGTTTTTTTAATGTTTGTGTTAAATACAGTTAGTCACTAAGAGGTAACAGTACACGTTAGAAGCCTTAAAGATAAAAGTAATTGTGTTGTTTGGATATTTAATTGGTCTGTGGCAGGGGTGTTCAAACTGCAGCCATAGGGCCAGATATAGCCCAGGACCCTGGCAATCCGGCCCTCAACTCCCAGGCAACTCAGTCCTATTTGTGCTTATATTTCTTAGATGGTTTGTCCTGTTTGAATTGTGAGGGTCTACATATTTTGGAAAGTGCTGTTCTTTGTACTGTTGCCTCATTGATAGATAAATCCAGTATCAGAACACCAAAATCTTTTAATATCAGTAAAATGAAATGAATACAAATTTAAGCTACAAATGTGGGCCCCAAATATAAAAGTTGGGACACACCTAGTCAATGCTACAAACATTTCTTAAGATTGTTCTTACTCTAGGACTTCCAGAAAAAGTGATCTGGGTTGTAATCCTGCTGAGTGTGCTATCTTTTGGAAAACTACTGTGGTTGTGATTAATGTTCAGTAGTAGTAGTGTTCCAGTGACTCAGTAAAGCAGGTATGGTTAGCCTGTACAGTTAGCTCGTGTTGAAAATTTACGGGAAGAACCTTCTAAGCTGCTTTTATATTGAAACTGTTGGCTGCGTGGTGCGGATCTTGCACAGCTGGTGGTATTGTGAAGACAAATTTGCATTTTTTAAGACTGTTGGCACTGAGGGCATATTTTTTACTGGGTCTTCCTGACTCAGCTGCTGGTTCAGTAAACCTGCTGCCCTGATGGCAGCAGTGAGTTTACTGCGAGTGACGTCATGGTGTAACAGCGGTGTTGTTTCTGTTGTCATGTCATGACATCTGTGCTGGCCAAGTTACTACAGCCAGTTTGTGTGTGTGCAAAATAACGGGCCTCACGGTATAACCGGTTTACAGGAAGTCCAGGTAAGTTGTCTGCTGGTAACTGGTCCCATAGTGCAGTTAGCTCGCTGGGCCTGGCCACGCTGCCACGGAACGCTCCGTCCAGTTGGACCGTTCCGCCCCACCTGTCCTTCGTGGAAAGGTTTGTGCAGGAAAACACCTTTGACCACAAGGCGATCAGCAAGTGGTCCGCACGTAACGTCCTCGAGACCCTGCGGGAAAAGGAGATGGTGGATCCTGTCGGTTGGTTCCCCGAGCAGACTGTCAATGTCATTTGGCAGAACGCCTCATCGCCAGAGCTTTCAAACGAGCACCAAGACCTAGCTTGGCTGGTGGTGAGAAGGGCCCTTCCCGTCAGATCCTTCATGCACTCCCGGACTCAGCGCCACCGCGCGCTGTCCCAGAGGAGGCTGCGGTGGAGACGAGACCGTCACCCATCTCCTTATGGAATGTGCCTTTGCAAAGAAGGTCTGGAGAGAGATGCAGTGGTATCTGTCCAGGTTCGTCCCGAGCAGTTCCGTAACACAGGTTTCTGTGCTCTACGGGCTGTTCCCGGGGACGCACACTGAGACGGACATCAGCTGCTGCTGGAAGACCATCAACTCGGTGAAAGACGCCCTTTGGTCTGCCCGAAACTTGCTGGTCTTCCAGCACAAGGAGCTGTCCTCGACCGAGTGTTGCAGACTGGCACATTCCAAGGTCCAGGACTACATGCTGAGGGATGCATTGAGGATGGGTGCGGCCGCCGCAAAGGCCCTGTGGGGAAAGGCAACCGTTTAGAGCCTTCCCGCCATTGTAAACCGAGGGGCTGCAATCAGGGAAAAACCCCCTCGGTCAGAAAGTAAAATTCAAATTGCTGTAATGTACCTGTAATGAATCTGAAATGAATCTGTAAGCAATAATCTGTGTTGAGTATGATGCAATGAGACACCCTAGAGTGTCATGAACTGCAATGATGTCCAATGTGTTCATTGTACTGCACTTGACGTAACCTGCAAATTGTATAATCTGTATTGTGTACGTTTGGAAAGTGATATGACAACTGTATTGTATGTACTGCTGCAAATTTTATGAATAAAGTATATTTTTTGAAAAAAAAAGTTAGCTCGCTCCTTCAATAACCAGGCTGCAGTACAAAAGCAGTTTTTCATTTATAGAAGAGTTAAAAAATATCTCTCAAAAAAAGCCCTGAAGTGACACATTTAATGAACAAAACAGCATTTTGGTTTGTGCCTGTTCACCTGTGAGACACGACAAAGGTGTAAAACCAGTTTTGGTCTTGTATTTTAATTGGTGTCAGGCAAATTATGTATTTTTTAGTCTGGGACCTTGGGTTTGGGTAAGGGATCTGTAGCTTTGTAACTCCTAAAGTTTAAAAAAAAATCTGTTTCAAGATCAGGAATGATGGAATTTCTAGATGGATTCATAATTTGCATTCTCCTAGTTCCGTTTTGTTATGGCGTGTGATTATAAACTTGCTAATTTTTCTTTTTATCTTGTACAGATCCTGTGCTTCAAGTCCCCATGCATCTAACCGAGTAAGTTTTCTAGTGTAGCTTTACATCTGTTTACATCCAGCATAAAAGGCACAGAGCAGCATATGTGTTAAGGATTGAGAGCTGGAATTGTGAATCATTATTCTACCATTTCTTTACTCATCCCCACACTTTGCCATCCAAAGTCATTCTTTTAAATGCATGTTTTTCTTTTAGCCACTGTGTTCTGCTCTTTGAAATTCTGTCCTGAAACGTCTGGCTGTCTGGGGATGTGGGTGTCACTGGCAAAGCCAGCATTAGTTGCCCTGCGAAGGTGATCCTGGGCCTCCTTCTTAACCACTGCAGTGTGTTGTTGTAGCAGTTTGATGCAACTGAGCGACCTGCTAGGCAACTTCAGTGGGCAGTTAAGAGTCAACCATGTTGGTGTGGGATCAGAGTCATATATAGGCCAGATTGAGCAAGGATGCCAGGTCTCTGTCCCTAAAGGACATTAGTGAACCAGTTGGGTTTTTATGACAATCCAACAGCTCATGGTCACTTTTGCTCTTAACCAGTCTTTTTATATTTCCAAATTTTTAAAAACTGAATTCAAATTCTCTCTGGACTATTAGTCCTGTAACATGACCACTATGCTGCTATACCCTTGCTGACTCCCTTTCTTCAAAAGTCTTCTAAAAACCTATCTCTCTGACCTGCTTTTGCCCCTCTTTAATCCTTTTCATCTCCTGTGTTCTCTGCTGTGTGAATACTTGAACTACATTGTTCCATTGATGTGTTTGCAAGCTAACGTATTTACCTGTAGCATACAGTGCAGTAAATCCCAGTGCCATTGCTGTTGAACATGATCCCTTCTACAAACACTTACTTAATGCCAAAGAACTTGGGCACAGGTTGGCAGAGCCAAGACTTTAGGGCCTCCTAAGTGTCTGTGGGAATACTGCTGGAGTTTAACCATCTAAAATTGCTCCTCAAATTACCAGCGCAAAGCTTGGAGTTCTGTAGACCTATTTGGCTCAGGTACTGGATTGCGGAGTCTGCCACAGAAGTTTCACTTAATTCCAAACTTCTATATGAATAATGATGACGTGCAATATTGTTACTCCTATGTTGCTCCATTATAGCACAGTGCAGGATGTAGTTTTGTTACTCCCATGTTTCTGCATTATAGCACAGTGCAGGATTAAGTGCTGTTACTCCTATGTTGCTCCCTCATAGCACATTTTATAGTGTGCACTGCTGTTTCTCATGTTATTCCATTATAGCAAAATACAGGGTGTATGTTTTCTATGTGTGGTATATAAAGATTCAGGAATTTATATGTTTTTTTGTGCTAAGGTAGTTCCTTCAAAATTGCTAAATGGGGAAGTATTAGCATCTCTTAACTGCAATGAGCCCCTCCCCACAAAAGGACAATTTCAGCAATGTATAATTCAGTTGGCTTTACACTTACAACACCTGGATTTTGCTACCTGTCAACCTTTGCACTGTGCAGATAAATGACCCAGCTGAGGCTGGTAGTTCATCATCCTCTATAATTATGCTGTTGCCAATAAGTTGTTTATTTCTTCTTTGCAGACCAGCATTCCTTCCTGATCCTAATGATGGCAGCCTATATACACTGGGAGGCAAAAACAATGAAGGACTGACTGTAAGTTAATGATCACGTAGTCCCACTTGTTCGACTTAGAAATGTGTCCATTCAAAAACATGTTTTTATCTGGTGTAATTGTTAAGTGCTTTTAAACCCAATAAGCTAGCCACTAATTGTTTTTTAATGACTTTTTTGTGAACTTTGTGTGCAACAAGATGAGTGATGTTAATGCTGGAAAATGGGACATTTTCTATTTCAAGCATCCAGTATCAGCATCAAGCACTCTCGGGTCAGGTATAGTGCGGTTAGAGGCAGAATAAAACTCCCTCTTCTCTACGGGAACAGAAAAGGCAAATGGGATTAGGACACCAGCCCAGTCTAGTTGGGCCGAATGGCCTCTTTGAATGTTGTAAATTCTATGTAATTCTCTAGTCTGCCTCAACAATGTGTCTTCGCCCAACATCAGAAGAACACCTAATGCTTCAGTGTGGCATTTTAATTCCCCAAACCAGCCATCCTTTGACATCTCTGAAAGTGCCAATTTCGTGGCCAATTCTGAAATATTACTGCCAGACATATATTTAGAAAAAACTCTTATTAGTAAGCTGCAGAGAGAGGACTTTTATAAAAGTTTCAGTATAAAGACTACTAGAAAAAAGATTCTGGGATCAAATAAGTTTGAAAATGTACCACCTCAGCCCAGGGCTTCACATGTATTTGTTGAATGGAAATATTTAGATAGTACAGCATTTGTCTGGCTATCATCAGCCTGGCTTGTTGAGATGTTATTGTCCATAATGAAAGCTGCTTTCTTGCTCTCCTGGATAATCTATCACTAGTCTAAGATCTCTATGCAAGTTGAACCAGGAAAACTGATCTCATTAGATCGAGTACTCCCTCCCAAACAAGTCAAGAACACGATCCTGGGATACCATGTGTGCGCTGAGATGCATTGCCATAATCTGTGCTCGTTGTTCCATCATTTGCACTCAGATTGAGTGCAGCCGCTCTGTTTGTTGTTTGGGAGCTCGACAGAAAACTTGTAATTTTTTAAAAACATATTCACTCGTACCAAGATTTTTTTTTAAAGCTGTGGAGTTGCGAATTAGGGTGGTGGGGTCCAGATGCCACGTTATACTGATGGGGTCTTACCATTCCAAATCAATCCTCTTACTGATTCTGGTCTCAATTTAGAAGTAGAGATTTTGTAGAGGTTTGATTCAGGATGAATGTGATCGTCTGCTGCTAGGTTCTGGTGCATCTCCTCTAGTTCCAGTATTGCCTAATTTAAAACATGTTTTTAGTTTCTGTATCTGTACTGAAACCATCAGTTCTCTTTCACAGAAACTCCCCTTCACAATCCCTGAATTGGTTCAGGCATCGCCCTGCCGAAGTTCCGATGGTATACTGTATATGGGTGAGTGAACTACCGTTTCTACAGTACTGCCTATTTAATTATTTTTAGATTCCAACTATTCTTATCCAAAATAGAATTAATTATAAACTGTGTAGCTGTGGTGGATGGGGAAGAAAAAACTTCAACATGCAATGCTCCACTTCTTGTTTTTGCTGGAAGGAGAAAATGTTTGTTTCAAATAGGGAAGCTTGCAAAATGTTCCTTAACGTTTGCAGATGAGTACAGTTCAAATACACTCCAATCTGATGGTTAAAACTTAAGGTTTCAGTAAAGCTTTTGGCTGTGTGATGTTGCAGTTAAATGCACAGCACATTGATGTACTTGTCCTGATGATTTCCCATATGGTGAGATTCCAACCTCAGCTGGGGCCTCTTGGAAATATTCTTCCACAGCAGGAAGGAGTAGAAATCAAGAACTCACTCGTGTTTCCTAGTGACCTGGGATTAGATCACATGACCCTCTTCTTGCTTTGAGTGGAGAAAAGAGGAAAGAAAGTTGGGTAATAAATGAGAAACTTAGGAGCCAGCACGTCTAGCAGTTATGATTGGACGAGGCTAACAGTATAACAGTGCATTATAATCGAGCTGCCACACTTCTTGCTACCACTGCATCACGTCACATGTTTACAAATTGATGCGGCGTGAGTGCACAGTGTTGCTGCCGAGTAATCGTTAGATCCACGCCTGTTCTGTCTGGAAGTAGATAGCAGGCTATGAGGATGGTGGTATAACCAGGTGTATAAAATGGGAGGGAATCCTTTCCATTAGATAGTGTTTGATAATCGTGGAGCGGTCGGCTACTTATTTTATCGATGGAGACATTCCACCCCCACCAGTGATCGCTAAATCATAATATTTCTGGAAACATTTTGAAATAATATTTCCAGAACATAATTGGAGTTTGATTTGCCCTGGTCACTGCCATCGGTCATCATGAAGTTAATCAGAATCTGTCTTTCAATTCTTTTTGTTGTAGCCACGCTGTGTTTATAGAAAGCCTTGGCATGGGCAAAGGTTTAGATAAGCACTTATTCTTTAAATAGTTAAAGATCTGATTAGAGCAGGTACAATAAGTTCTTTATTTGTGGACTCATTAAAGTGGATTACAGATCTTGATATTGAGAGGTTGAGTTCAAAACCAGACTCTGGTATTTTCATAATTGACACCTGCAGCTTGAACTAGTTCTTGCAAATATGGGATGCAGGTGGTGTTTTTGACAAGTAAATTTGAATGATAAGCTAGTGAGAAATAACTTTTTTTTTCTGAGTGTAGGAAGGTGGGTTATTTATGGAATAGTACTGTATTAATAGGACTAGTTCAGAGGCTTCTGCAATCATATGACTTTTAGCCTGTGGGTTTGAAACAAGTTATGAAGTTGAAGTTCTGCCTGGGAAGTTGGCGTATCTGAAGACCCCTGGTGTGCCTCATGAAGAGTAGGTTGATAATTTCTTAAGAAACATAGCAACAAAGCCCTGGTTAGACCACACCTGGATTACTGTGTTCAGTTCTGGGCACTGCATCTTAGGAAGGATATATTGGCCTTGGAGGGAGTGCAGCGTAGATTTACTAGAATGATACCTGGACTCCAAGTGGGGAGATTACTCAAACCAGGGTTGTATTCCCTGGAATTTGGAAGATTAAGGGGTGATTTGATCGAAGTTTTCAAGATATTAAGGGGGGAACTGCTAGGGTAGATAGAAACTATTTCCACTGATTGGGGAGTCTAGGATTAGGGGACGTAGCCTAAAAATTAGAGCCAGGACTTTCAGAAGTGAAGTTGGGAAACACTTCTACGTGCAAAGGGTGGTAGAAGTTTGGAACTCCCTTTCGCAAATGGCAATTGATGCTAGGTGAATTGTTAATTTTAAATCTGAGATTGATAGATTTTTGTTAACCAAAGGTATTAAGGGATATGGGGCTAAGGCAGGTATATGGAGTTAGGTCACAGAGCAGCCATGATCTCATTGAATGGTGGA
The DNA here is from genome assembly GCF_035084215.1 of Heptranchias perlo. Lineage (NCBI taxonomy): Eukaryota > Metazoa > Chordata > Chondrichthyes > Hexanchiformes > Hexanchidae > Heptranchias > Heptranchias perlo. The sequence goes on along the minus strand of NC_090347.1, from coordinate 5,093,893 downwards.
ACAGGCTCAAGGGACTAAATGGTATACTCCTGTTCCTATGTTCCTAATTTATTGGAAGCCAATTTTATTTTGTATGTCCTCAGGAAAGAAGCAGGATATCTGGTACGTTGTGGACCCAATGACTGGTGTAAAGCAGCAGACATTAACAGCTTCTTTTGCAGAGAGCATGTGTCCGTCAACACCTCTCCTATACCTTGGGCGTACAGGTAAAATGCCACAGCTGTTCAATATTGTATGTCCTGCGTGCATGGAAAACAAGAATATAATAATAAAAAAAAAACCCTGGACTAATTTTCCTATGCCCGTGAACAAGTTTGTTTCGCTCTTTGGGTTAATCAGTATTCTGAGTGAAATGCTGATTTGGTAGAACTGAATTTAAATATATGCAAAGTTCCAACTGTTTCACCCAAGATTGGAAGTAGTTGTAAAAATTAAATTTTCTGATGGGCCAATCACAAGGCTTCAAAAGAAACATTAAACCCAGCGCTGCCTGATCATTGCGGCCAACTGGGCCACTTTTAGATTCAGTCCCATTTTCGAAAGTCGTGCGCACTGATGTGCCCCCGTTTGGTTAGTTCCTGTTTGGAACGTCTGAGGAAATGGTTTTGGGTGCGAGTAACTGCTCACCATTCAGATTTGCCTCTTGCTTCATTTATAGTTGAGCCTTGGAGAGCATTGTGCAATCTCAAGTTTGGGAAATGATAGTTCCTGTCCCATGGACTGCCCTGTTTAAGCTACTGGTCAATTCTATGAAACATGAGTTACCATATTTACATTTTTATGCGGTGATTTTTTTTTTCTTTTGATTTTAGTGTAGTGGTAACAACAGCAACAACAACTTGTATTCATATAGTGCCTTTAACCTGGTAAAATGCCCCAAGGTGCTTCACAGGAGCGTTATCAAACAATATTTCACACCGAGCCGCATAAGGAAGTATTAGGGCAGGTGACCAAAAGCTTGGTCAAAGGGTAGGTTTTAAGGAGCATCTTAAAAGAGGAGAGAGAGGCGGAGAGGTTTAGGGAGGGAATTGCAGAACTTAGGGCCTGGGCAGCTGAAGGCCCGTCTGCTAATGGTGGAGTGTTTGAAATTGGGGATGCGCAAGAGGCAAGAATTGGAGGAGCGCAGAGATCTCAGAGAAGAGGGTTGTAGGGCTGGAGGAGGTTACAGAGATAGGGAGGGGCGAGGCCATAGAGGGATTTGAAAACAAGGATGAGAATTGGAGAGGGTGGAAGATGGGAGGCCAGCCAGGAGACCATTGGAATCGTCCAGTCTAGAGGTAACAAAGGCATGGATGAGGGTTTCAGCAGCAGATGGGATGAGGCAGGGGCGGAGACGGGCGACGTTACGGAGGTGGAAGTAGGCGCTCTTGGTGATGGAGCGGATATGTGGTTAGAAGCTCATCTCGGGGCCAAATAGGACGCCACGGTTGCGAACGGTTTGGTTCAGTCTCAGAGAATGGCCGGGGGAGGGTTGGAGTCGGTGGCGAGGGAACGGAGTTTGCCGCGGGGACCAAAGACAATGGCTTCGGTCTTCCCAATATTTATTTGGAGGAAATTTTTGCTCATCCAGTACTGGATGTTGGACAAGTAATGTGACAAATGATAGACAGTGAAGGGGTCAAGGGAGGTGGTTGTGAGGTAGAGCTGGGTGTCGTCGGATGACATTGCCGAGGGCAGCATGTAGATGAGAAATAGGAGGGGGTTAGGGTTAGGATCCTTGGGGGACTCCAGAGGTAACGGAGTGGAAAAAGAAGCCATTGCAGGTGATTCGCTGGCTACAACTGGATAGATAAGAATAGAACCAGGCAAGTGCAGTCTCACCCAGCTGGATGACAGAGGAGAGGCATTGGAGGAGGATTGTGTGGTCAACAGTGTCAACAGAAGGGCCAGAGCCAGTTGGGGTTAATCCAGTGAGTGGTATGGAAGACAGGTGACTCGGGGCAGGAGTAGCAAGGGACTCGAGCAGGGAGAGACTGCCCAAAACTTTACATCAGAAAGACTCTGGATAGATCCCAGGATGAGCTCTGTCTCTCAGGTGGCTCTTGTTGAGTTGAGTACCAATTTGAGAGAGAAAGTTTTGGGGTCTTTTTTAGTAGCAAAAGGAGTCTGGGGTAACATTTCCTCCTAAAAGTAAGATCCTGCAGGATCACGCGAAGAATGCACTGATGTCAATATGAACTGTTTCCATGGAGAGACAAGTTTGCGGGGTGGAAGGGGAAAGAGAGGGGAAATGGGGAACGCCATTGGTTCCTTATTTCCCCCCCCTCTTGTTGCTTTAGTCCTGTAGCTGGTAACTGTCAACAGAGTACACTTTCATGGACAGTAGCAGCTCTAAAGTATCTTACCCAAATAGCCACATGTCCTGAGCCAGCCTGGACAGTGTATCTTGATGGAATTTTGACTAGCGGGATTTTGAAAGCAAACCTGACACTGGCCCAATTAATGTCCTTTCACATGCACTTCCACGTTGGGCTGCTGCATAATGAGCAGGAACCCTGGTTACAGTTTCCCCCTTGTCTCAAGCCGGGAGTCACGGAGGCCAATTCTAGAAACTGCACCGCTATCCCAGCTGATTTAGTACTCATTAGAAACCTACATGGTCAAGTTTATCTAGTGAATCATTGAGAAACAAGTCCTGAGTTTCTTGTATATTTATATCTCTTACATCAAGTTACATCGAAGCTACAGCACAGAAACAGGTCATTCTGCCCAACTGGTGTTTGTGCTCCACTCAAGCCTCCTCTCTTCCCTACTTCATCTCACCCTATCAGCATATCCTTCTATTCCATTCACCCTCGTGTGCTTATCTAGCTTCCCCTTAAAGGCATCGATGCTATTTGCCTCAACCACTCCTTGTAGTAGCGAGTTTCACATTCTTACTACTCTTTGGGTAAAGAAGTTTCTCCTGAATTCCCTATAGGATTTATTAGTGCCTATGTTATATTTATGACCTCTAGTTTTGGACTCTCCCACAAATGGAAACATTTTCTCTACATCTACCCTTATCAAACCCTTTCATTATCTTAAAGACCCCTATCAGGTCACCCCTCAGCCTTCTCTTTTCTAGAGAAAAGAGCCCCAGCCTGTTCAGCCTTTCCTGATGAGGATATCCTCTCAGTTCTGGTATCTTCCTTGTGAATCTTTTTTGCACCCTCTCCAATGCCTCTATATCCTTTTCTATAATATGGAGACCGGAACTGTGCACAATACTCAGTGTGGTCTAACCAAGGTTCTATACAAGTTTAACATAATTTCTTTGCTTTTCAATTCTATCCCTCTAGAAATATACCCTAATGCTTGATTTGCCTTGTTTATGGCCTTATTGACCTGCGTCACTACTTTGTGATTTGTGTATCTGAGCCCTTAGATCACTCTGCTCCTCTACCCCATTTAGACTATCATTATCCCAGCAGTATGTGGCCTTCTTATTCTTCCTACCAAAATGCACCACCTCACACTTATCTACATTGAAATTCATTTGCCAATTACACACCCATTCTGCAAATTTATTAATGCCCTCTTGCATTTTGATGCATTCTTCCTTTGTATTAATTACACCCCCCAATTTGGTATCGTCTGCAAATTTTAAAATTGTACTTTGATTCCAGAGATCAAATTGTTAATGTAAATTGTGAACAACAGTGGTCCCAGCACCGATCCCTTTGGTAAACCACTTCCCACCTTTTGCCAGTCTGAGTAGCTACCCTTAACCCCTACTCTCTTTTCTGTTTTGTAGCCAACTTGCTGCCTGTTCCCTGACGCCACCTTAGTCATGAGTCTACAATGCGTTACCTTTATCGAAGACCTTTTGAAAATCATCTTTGGTCTGCCAGGCTTAGTCACACCTCTATTGCCATGCCTGCTCCTAAATTTCTAGAGTGCTGGCCGAGGTGTGTTTATCCCCTCTATTTTTCCTCTTCATGCTCGTCAGTTCAGGGAGACTCTGCAGCCTCTGCCAGGCATGCCTCAGATTGGGAGCTAAACAAATCGATTGAACCTCCATTCATTCTCTGTGGCTCTGAACATTACCCTCTTTCCCCACAATTTTGTTGTGCCCACCCCAACAAAGCAGCTGCTTTTTCTCTGTAACAGCAGCATGTTGAATACCCCCTACCCCCCATCGGTTTTAATTCTTTACCCCCTTTCCAGGCAGGTACCTGACTTTCGGTTGGGTCCCCCGTTAGAGGAGGTGGGGAGGGGTTTTTAGCCTTTAGCCCACCAATTTGTACCACACCACCTGTCAATCCATTTAAAATACTAATCTGCAAAGTCATAAAAAACAATCTTTATAAACGTTGGAGAAGCAACAGGTGATGACTCCCAGATTGCAATAATTTGAGTGAAGTGTATGTTTTTTTGGTCTAATTGTATTTCATATGGGTGACTCTGGCTCCCCCCAGTGGCTCAGCAAGTTTCTGCAACCACTGAGCCACATAGAACAGGAGGGTGCCTGGCGTGTCCTGAGTGAGCTGACCTCAAAGCACGGTAGAGGGAGGGGCATTCTAATTGGCCTCAGCACCTCTGAGTGAGAGGGGGAAATCAGCCAGGATTCTCGCTGCTGATTTCTATCCACTTGTGCTGCTAGAAAGCGTGCATGATTGAACATCCCTACAGCTTGCAATGGAACAGGGGACCAAAGGCTCATTTATGAATTTTAGCCACTTGGGGCAGGTACTGGAGGGTATTGGAACCTGGAACAATACAGGGGAACACCGAGGAGTGGATACTTGTCGGGAGGGAAGGAAATTGATGAGAAAAAGAAAATGTATGACATGGAGCAGGAGGGGGAGAGAGTGTGTAATTTTTGAATTGGAAATGTCATCTTGTGGCATGGCAGAAGAACCGAGATGCATTTGAACACATCTCATTCTGGCACTAGCCCTTGTTCAGTTGGATTAAGGAATAAGTCTGTGTCAGTGGATCTCGCCACAGATCTTGGCAGAATCCTGTTTATCCTCAATGTGGCACGGAATGCCAGTGACCGTATAAATAACACCTACCTACTTCCTGGTACCAGGTCAAACTTGTTCCTTTGTGCCTGGGTTGTAAGTGACGCCTGCATGCTGACGCACTCTTCTGTTTTCAGAGTACACGATCACCATGTACGACACAAAGAACCGAGAGCTGCGATGGAATGCCACCTACTTCGATTACTCTGCCACCCTACCCGATGAGGACACTGAATACAGTAAGAACAGTTTGAGTTGAACAGCTGCTTGTTCTACTATCTCTGCAGAGGCAACTGCTGGTGCGTTTTGAAAATTTTGCCTGGCCACAGCAGATACAAATAAAACTATGTTGTCTCGTGATCACTGTGCTGTGCTCAAATTGCACCTAAATTGATCATTTTACTGATGGGCACAACTATTCAGGTATCGCTTTATAGTTTTGAAAAGTTATTGGTCATTTTGGCCTTTAAATTTGTTCTTTGGATGTGGGCCACACTGGCAAGGCCACATTTATTGCCCATTCCGAGTTGCCTTGAGGCCCTTAAGATTCAACCATGTAGTGTGGGACTGGAGACATGTGTAGGCCAGACCAGGTAGGGGTGGCAGATTCCCTTCATTGATGGACATTAGTGAACCATTCGGGTTTTTATGACCAAACACCTGTTTTCTTGGTTATTTTTTGGCTCTGTCCCATAAGTTATCAGATTTATTGAATTCAGTTTCACAACTTACTATAGTGGGATTAGCACACTTGATCTCTGGGATGCTTGTCTATTACCATAACCGCTAGGCTACCATATCCTACACCGATTGCTGCTGACACCATCCTCTCGCTACCACTGCCCGATGCACCGGTAATCCCTGATTATAGTGAATGTACATGGCTCCCTTGCCAACAGAGAGACTATAAAATGAGCTCGATAACCTGCCCTCAGTGTAGAAATGTTGCTATACCGTAGGTTCTGATGAAGTATTGTTTGTGTCTCCTTGTGAAATAGAGTAGCCGTATAAAGTGAGGTGTCCAAGACTCGGCCCGTGGTTGGTCCAGGCTGGCCTGAGAGCTCCTTTTATCTTTTGTGACGCCCCTGCCAGTTCATTTGTCCTCTACATGCTTGTCTGCCAATTTTGACTTTCAGCTCTTTAAATTTCCTGAGCCTGGGGTATGGGAATAGGTTGCTCCCCAAATGTTGGATTTTGACCAATCACTGATGCAAAAAAAAAAGGTCTCAATCAGGAATCAGTCTTTACTGGTCTTACAGTGTGTGGTGGAAAGAGGGAGGGGACAGAGCAGGGAGGGTTTATGTACTGTTGGGGGGGGGGAAATCAGTTTCTGAGTAATCATATACAGTCCAATCGCTGGTTTTGACACATGTATCCAGCCCCCAACTCCAAAAGACTCTGTGTTCCTGATGTAAAGTAACATATTTGTGCAGCTCCACTGTGCCCTGATAGTGTCAGTAGTAGAAGCTGTCCACTCTGCCACTGCACTTTTGGTGCATTGAAACGTTTTGTGCGTATGAAAATCTAACCTTCCACTTGCAGAAATGCTCCACTTTGTGTCGAATGGAGATGGCCTGGTGGTGACAGTGGACAGTGAATCGGGAGACATTCTCTGGATTCAGAATTACGCGTCACCAGTGGTGGCTATGTACATCTGGCAGAGAGAAGGACTCAGGAAAGTGATGCACACAAATGTTGGCATAGAAACCCTACGCTACCTCACGTTCATGTCGGGAGAGGTGGGCCGCATCACAAAGTGGAAATACCCTTTTCCTAAAGAGGCGGAAACCAAACAAAAGCTGATGTAAGTACAGTATTGCTGTTAAACTAGTGAGTGCTGCAGAGTACTACTAAAACTGTCAGTAATCCCGTATTGTAGCAATGTAAACATTAATCTGGGATGTATTGGCTGCGTCAATAATGTATTAAAATTGTATCTCGGTAAATGGTGTCTCGGGTGTAAATTTAAATCTCATTTTAAATCGTTGTATCCAATCCTATCCCCTGCCCACTCCATTCCTCTCCCTTTGCATCAGAGTAACTCCCTTCTTTGTCACTGCTTCCTGCCGAGACATCATGCCTGTACTGAGCACGGATCAGTGACCTAGTGCCACTGCTGCCTGGGAGTGGGGAGGGGAACGGATGCTTCTAGTGGGGCAAGAGGAAACACTTCACCTCTTTAAGATAATGTGCTGCTTCTGTGAAGCACTCCACCTAGAGGCCTGCTGAGAAAATTAACCAAACAGTGACAGGTAGGTTTCGATGATGAGAAGCATTCGCCATGTGTTTGGAAACCCCACTTTAGTGATTACATGTTTTGACATTGTATTAACTGTTAATTCACTCTACCCTCGTGAATGTTGCTATGTATTTGAACAAAATTGACGTGAGTAATAATTCAGCACAAAATCTGTTGCACTGAGGCAGAGATTCATCAGGTTTTCATGTGGCCAATAACTAATGTCACTCGAGAACCTGTTTTAAATATCAGTTTGGCTCATCTTGGCTCATATACTTGAAAAGGAAAAATTTGCAGGAAAGAACAGGGGAGTGGGACTAATTGGATAGACTCATAGAACGATACAGCACAGAAGGAGACCATTCGACTCATCGTGCCTGTGTCGACTTTTTGAAACAGCTATCCAATTAGTCCCACTCCCTTACTCTTTACCTGTAGCCCTACAATTTTTTCCACTTCAATTATCCAATTGAAAGTTATCATTGAATCTGCTTCCACCACCCTTTCATACAGTGCATTCCAGATCACAGCAGCTCGCCGTGTAAAATTTTTTTCCTCATGTCGTCTCTGGTTCTTTTACCGATTACCTTAAATCTGTGTCCTGTAACCAAAGGCCTTGCTTTCCTTCCAAAATGTGGTGCCCAGAATTGGTCACAATACTCCAGCTTAGGCTTAACCAGTTTTATAAAGCTTAGCATAACTTTCTTGCTTTTGTACTCTATGCCTCTATTTATAAAGCCAATGATTCAGTACATTTTTTAACAGCCTTCTCAATTTGTCCTGCCACCTTCAGAGACTTGTGTACGTACCTCCCCAGGTCTCTCTGTTCCTCCACACCCTTTAAAATTGTACCATTTTAGTTTATATTGCCTCTCCTCATTCTTCCTACCAAAATGTATCACTTCACACTTCTCTGCCTTAAATTTCTTCTGCCATGTGTCTGCCCATTTCACCAGTCTGTCTATGATCTCCTGAAATCTGTTTCTATCCTCAGTGTTTACTACATTTCCAAGTTTCGCATCAGCTGCTAACTTTGAAATTAAAACCTCTATACCCAAGTCCAGGCCATTAATATATATCAAAAAGAGCACTAGTCTTAATACTGGGGAACATCACTGTATACTTCACTCCAGTCTGAAAAACAACTGTTCACCACTACTTTCTGCTTTCTGTCCTCTAGCCAATTTTGTATCCAGGCAGCCACTGCCCCTTTAATCTCGTGGGCTTCAATTTTGCTAACAAGCCTTTTATGTGGTACTTTATCATTCGCCTTTTGAATGTCCATATACACAACATCAACCGCACTATCTACATCAACCCTCTCCGTTTCTTCATCAAAGAATGGGGGTAATATATTAGCACGGATTGAGGATTGGTCAACGGACAGAAAACAGAGAGTAGGCACGGGCAGATGGGCCGAATGGCAGCCTCCTGTGCTGTTTGATTCTATGTTAAAGATCCATTGCAATACTCGAAATAGAGCAGGGATCTCTCCAACAGTCCTGGCCAATGTTCCTCCTTCAAAAAGCAGCACCACAAAAGCAAGAGATTAACTGGTCATTGTTGTTCACGGGACATTGTTGGGAAAGAATGACTGTCATGTTTGCCTACAATAACAACGGACCCTATATTCCTAAAAGTAATTAATTGAGTCATATAAACACGAGCATTTTTATTTAAATGATGTAACAATTTAAAGTTCTATGTTAGGTAGTCTACTGACCCAGTGCTCTATCAGTGGGGTCAGGGATGGTACCACATAATTCCCCACGGTAGCAGAATTGAATGACCAGTCGCCTGTGGTTTTGATCTCCTCTTTGTAGCTGATTAGAATATTAGCAGAGCTGTGTGTACAGGTTGTTTGCCTTCCCTTATGGATGTTTTAACAATTTTTTAAAAACGTCAATAAAGTGCTCCTTTTAGCAGACTGCGAACACTATTTGTAGATATCTTGTTCTTAATTCTTAGGCCGACTCTGTATGTGGGAAAATACTCGACCAGTTTGTATGCCTCATCATCGCTGGTACATGAAGGAGTGGCAGTTGTGGTAGGTATTTGGAGCTCGACCAAGTTTTATTTATCCAACTGCAAAATTTGTGCATCAAACTGTATCCCTTCTGTTTTTTAAAAAAAAATCATTTTTCATTTCTAACTTTATTTAAAATGAAGGACCAGTGTTTGTCAGTTTATTGCAGACATCAGCTACTGTATTTTTTTTTCCCCCTCCGAGGTCTGCCCTCTTCACTAAACACTGGTTTGGACTGGACTTCCGTATCTGGGTCAAACGGCCAGTCTTCACAGATAGCCTGAATAGTGAGTGGCAGCAGGATATTGGACCAGCAGGGGGCACTGCTGCCGAGCCCAATCCTGTATCCAGCCAACTTCCCCACGCCCGAGATTGCTGCCTATAACTCGGGGGTGGGGGGGGCTGCATTCCTGGCTGGCTGATTTTTGCCCGTTACCAATCTGGAGATGCTGAAAAAAAATTGCACTGCATCTATTGGTGCCCCGCCTGAGATCAGCTAACTCGGCAGAGACTGAGAATTGAACCCTCACCCTAATGCAGGAGCCTTCCTGGTTCTACTTTAACCAACTGAGCCACTGGGGAGCATTTGTTTACCTTATTTTGAAAAAAGCCACACTTGTTGGGAAGGTGCTATAAGTTTTAATTCCAGTTTGCCTATTTTTAAACATTTGTCCAGCTTAAAGTGTTGTGCAATTCTACAAAAAGCATTCAGGTGAAAGGAGCAATGCTAACACAGAACACCCCATTGCACAATTCTCACATTCATCTAGGTTTTAGCTGTTGTGTCCAATTGATCTCTCACCCTGCTGGTTAATATTAACTCTTAACTCCCAGCTTTCAATATGAAATCGAGATATTTTATGAAAAACATTAACATTTCTTTGATTCTTTAATAAGGAGGGAACAAGAAGCTTCCGAGAGGTAGTGGTTGAGGAAATAAACTTTATTTTGGATTGTATGGGGATTCGAGAGAGAACAGAGGTTTTTAATAGATGATTACAACCTATTTTTACAGTTTTTAATAATGATTTTGTATTCACAGCCTCGAGGTAGTGCATTCCCGTTGCTTGAGGGTCCCAAAACAGAACGTGTAACAATTGGAGATCGCGGGGAGTGTGACACTACCCCCAGTATCGATGTTAAGTTCACACCGGGAGTCAAAAACACAATAGATTACCTGAGAAACCAGTGGTTTCTGATAGGTAAGAGTTCTTAAATGATGGTGAAGTGCCCTCTGGTGGACAGCATGAAGCAGGACTATCAATCATTTGCTAAATCAGGGGGTCTCCGGGAAGGTCAGTATTAGGGGCTCCATTAGCAGTGAGTTCCCCATGCAAAAACATTTGAAAATTTTGATCTAAGCCTTGCCTATGCAAGTAGAAATAATGAAAACACAGTTGCTGTTCAGGTGGTTGAATGAAAGGTGGGGGGGCATAAAGGGATATTGGAACAGGCCGGGCACATGGGATTAGGGCTACTGTTCGCGTGGGTATCAAACACCAGAGCATGGACTGGAATGGCTAAACAGTTTAAACATGTTGTAATTTCTGTGTAATTCTACGTAAAGAATTGCACCAGTCCCATGTCTGTGGGTGGTGACCGGAAAGAAAACTGTCTCCCATTGGGTGGATAGAGTGAGGAGCGTTCCTGTGGTTCGTTTGTGGCCAAAATCACTAAATGAATCGAAGTGAAAGTGAACTGGGGCAGGAATTGGAAACATACAGTCACCTAAATAATAAGCACAAGAGAAAAAAACCTGCACTATAATTGTTGTTGGAATATCTACGCCAGTAACGTAGATATCAGGGTCAGTAGATTTTAGGAAACATATTTTTCTCCCTGCTGAATTGAATGTTAATGTCACTGATTTTAATGTCTTTCAGTTGTGAGTAATGTGTAGTTGTTCACCCTGGGGGCTGTGTGACACATATCTTTAGCATGGTGTTGTTTCATCTCTGGGACCTGGGTCTATATCCATGCTGAAAGGGTGAAAGTCTCCTCTCCCTAAGCTGCAAAAGGAGCTTTTATAATCTGAGTTGAGTCAGTGCAGCACATACCTGTACTGTCCTTAATTTGGCTCTGATTGGCGCTTGAAAAAGAAAACCAATTTATTTAGAGAGTAAAATGGTGGAGGTGGCGAAGATATATTAGGCGCGGTCAGAAGGAGGCCCTACCCCACTTGTAACTTGTTCACATCCTGATGATCTGGGAGCTCTGAAAAACACTAGAGGTAAAAGGTAGGGGAAAAAGATTCTCGCCTCCCTCACCTCGATGTGTAAATTAATTGAACTGCGACCACAAAACAAAAAATAAACTCTGGTTACAGTGAAGCATTCTACAGCTCAGATTCTCTTCCCTCCTCCACCCCCAGCATTCCCTTCCTGGCTGAGAGAGAACAGCCCAGAGATAAAGCTGAAATGAAAAGGAATTAAATTGCTAATATTATTTGAAACTGAATTTGTTCTTCAAGGACAATTTATTAGATCCTTTTTTTGGCTAGGGGCTGAATTCAGAAAGCTTCTGTTGCCCAGATTTAACGGAAGTTGGCAAACTTACCAGATAACAGCCACGATTTTTGTGTAGCACAGTAGAGACTTTGCAGTGTTCCTGAGATCCTGTTGAGTAAAAGGTTATTGTGATTTGATATAAGTGATTGGCCTTTAATGTAGTCCAATATATGACAAAGTTGCTAAAGGTTTTTTTGTTATTAGGATAACAACTATTGTAATGTGGGTCTAACCACATTCATATTTACCAGAGTATCCTGGTCATTTCATGACTTTTACCACAGTGAGCAATTTTCACTGATGTTGAGACCTGAGGGAAAGTCACTACTGTTATCTGCTACTTCATTCGGTATTGAGCTCTCCATTAATAGTGGATTTGTTTTTTTAGGTCACCATGAAATGCCTCTGGCAGCCCACACCAAGATCCTTAACGACTTTCCTGAGAATGTACAGAAAATTCCAGATGATGTAATTCCTACCAGCCCACAAAATGAGATTTTTGAAGACGTATGTATGTCTCCATTGTTTCTCGCACACCTACACACAGTGACCTGTCGTGCGTGTTTGTATGATCCAGAATAAGATGGGTTTTTAAAATATAGGTAAGGGAGGAGGCCATTCAGTTCCCCGAGTCTGTTCCACCATTCAATTAGATGATGGCTGATCTGTACCTTAACTCCATTTACCCGCCTTTGCTCCATATCCCTTGACACCCTCACCCAACAAAAATCTATCAATCTCAGTCTTGAAAATTTCAGTAGAGCCCCAGCATACACTGCCTTTTTGTGGGGGGGGGGGGGGGGCGGAAAGGGAGAGAGTTCCTGATTTCCACTACCCTTTGTGTGAAAAAGTGCTTCCTGATTTCCCTCTAAAATGACCCATCTCTAATTCTAAGATTATGTCCCCTTGTCCTAGATTCCCCTGCCAAAGGAAATAGTTTCTCTATCTACCCTATTGAATCCCTTTAACGTTTTAAAGATCTCAATTAGATCACTCCTCAACCGTCTAAAATCAAGGGATACAAACCAAGTTTATGCACTCCGTTCTCATAATTTAACCATCTAAGCTGCAATATCATTCTGGTGAATCTGCGCTGTACCTCCCTCCAAGGCTAATATATCTTTCCTGAGGTTCGGTGCCCAAAACTGAACACAGTGCTCCAGATGTGGTCTGACCAAGGCTCTGTTCCCCACAGCCCCATCTGAACAGGTGCATTGGTGCAAGTCTGTTTGGATTGGCAAAACAACTAGATAATTTACAAGGGATATTACTGAATGTTGTGCAACAGTTTTGCAGAGTGATGTTGGTGCAAAAATGGTTTTACTGTGTGTTGTAGAAACTACCACAGAGCAGTAAAGTGTGGGTTCTATTTCCCATATTGTTGGATCTCGATGAAGCTGAATAGGAGTGGGAGTGGGGTACGAGTTCCATGGCTGTCGGCCACCCTCTGCTACCTCAACCAAATGGTCATTCTTCCCGTGAGTGATTCCTGACCACGTCAGCAGCCTAATTGTCTATGGGAATACCCCATCCTCACTGGAGATCAACACACTCGAACTTTCCAAGGGGACCACGGGATAACATTCAGGAGCAGGAAGCCCAGCTGATTTTCTGGGAGGTTCCTCCCCATCCTTTCTTAGTCAAGGGGCCCCGATACTGCCCACTGTGCTGCCCCAGCTTAGAACAGCACCAACTGCTGGTCAAACATGGGACTGAACTGGTCTGTATGACTGTTCTAATTTACCAGCCTTCGGGGGAAACCTTTAGTTCTGACGCCATTTTCTAATGCTAATGACTTCATGTCTCCAAATGACCACAGTGTTAATACTCAAAATGAATGTAATCTTGGAGTGTGTGTTTTTTTTCTGTAAACGCCTATTTCTGTATAACTGTAGCAGTATGCACATTTTTCTTTTAGACGTAATATTTTTTCTTGAATCTGTTTCAGCATTTCCCAAACATTGATGAAGTTGCGGAGGACTTTGACATTCTTAATGACTTCAAAGAAAAATATAGCAAATCGCAACCCAAGCACGAAGCTCCTGTGGATTCTGTATTAAAAGACATGGCCACGATCGTCTTTAGTACCTTCCTGCTGGCAGGATGGGTGGCCTTTGTCATCACCTATCCTAAGGTAATGCACACTAAAGTCTTGAGTGAATCAAAGTAATCGATGATTGGTTGGGGCAGCGTTGTGGGTCGGAGGGTGTATGGTGTAAAATCCTTCAGTGATCTGACCCCAAATGGTACTTAGCGCAAAGTCTTTTTTTGGTCTTATCATGTTCTTTCTCCTAGCCCCCTCTCAGTTTTCTGGCCTGCTCTGCTAAAGAGGCTGACCTTTGCTGGAGTATAGTTCCACAAGCACTGGATGCTCTTACGGGAACTCAGTGTGTGAGATTGGACAGTGAGTGTCTGCAAATGGGTGACTATCAGCAGCACAGCTGAGCTCAATCCTAGGCTTGCTGATACCCATGTATGCGCACTTTCCATATAGCGATCAGGAGTGGATGCCCTGATACATTTTTATTGCCCTCCCTGGCCCTGGAGCCCAAACGTAATGCACTCACTGCTGCGTCAGCTAACTCAGCACAGAGCAGGAATCGAGCCTGGCGTCATCCTGCTCTGTATGATTCAGTACTACACTAGGCAGTGCATTTACCTGATAAACCACTGGGGATGTTTGCTCAAGTAACCTCGTCACTCAGGCATCTCATGCTGGTACCTTTTCCAATGTAACAGTGAACGTGCTCATAAGACCCACCCTGCCAGAGTGAGATGGGTTTTCAGCAATACCGAATGGACTCTGGCAGCTGCATGACTAGAATAAAGGAGCCAAATGGGCACTGTGCGATATCCAAACCACTGTGGCACAACACAGAACTTTTCCTTGTTCCCCTGCAGTCAATGGGATCCGTGGGTAGATTAGTTATGAAAGTCGCTTCCTCTTGTCATGCTCATTCTTTTAATGATTCAAGTTTGCTTTTGTTGTGAAATATATGAACAGAGTTCTACTTAGTGTGGCATCTGTATTCACTTGGAACCAATGTAAACACAAGCATCTTTACAGCAGTCAGACTCCTCCTGCTTCAGCACAGGTGCCTGTTTGATCCCCGTGTGCAGTGGTTGACCTACATTGACACTGTCTCGCTAACTAGAGTTATTGTTGGCACAAGTGACTTCTTTTTCTCCGAATCTCCACCCCCCCCCCCCCCCCCCCCCCCGCCCCATTCCCCTCGGACCACCAATGTACTCATCCTCTGCCAACAGGCCAGACAAGTGACCTCCTCCCAGTATACTGCCTGCTGTTGAGTAACGAGCTGTTCATGGTACCGGGCCCTGATTTCTCCTCCTGTCCCTGAAAGGGAATCTTGCTCACGTTTGACATTTTCTCGGATAACATGGATGAGATTGGGAACCGTGAGGAAACCCGGGTAAGAGCATCTATACAGACGCTCTTTAGCACGGCACTTCGATATATTGAATGCTACATTAAGGGGAGATTTGTTAGGGGTGTTCAAAATAATGAACGGTTATGATAGGGTAAATAAGGAGTTTCCAGTGGCAGAAGGATCGGTAACCAGAGGACACAGATTTAAAGTGATTGGCAAAAGAGCCAGAGGTGACATGAGGAAACATTTTTTTACGCTGCGAGTTGTAATGATCTGAAATGCACTGCCTGAAAGGGCGGTGGAAGCAGAATCAATAGTAACTTTCAAAAGGGAATTGGATAAATACTTGAAGGGAAAACATTTACAGGGCTACGGGGAAAGAGTAGGGGAATGGGACTAATTGGATAGTTCAAAGAGCCAGCACAGGCACGATGGGCCAAATGGCCTCCTCCTATGCTGTACCTACTATGGTGCTATGATTGCACTGTGCCCACCTGGCAGTTTTAATATAACCCCTCAGTGAGAAACCAAGGGACTAATGAGAGTGAGGAACTTAAATTAATTAATATCAGTGGAGAAAAGGTACTGGAGAAACTAATGGGACTAAAAGCTGATTAAATTCCCTGAACCTGATGACCTACATCCTAGGGTTCTAAACGAGGTGGCTGCAGAGATAATGGATAGTTGTGATCTTCCAAAATTCCCTAGATTCTAGAATGGTCCCAGCGGATTGGAAGGTAGCAAATGTGACCCCACTATTCAAGAAAGGAGAGAGAGAGAGAAAACAATTAGCTTGACATCAGTCGTCGGGAAAATGCTGGAATCCATTATTAAGGATGTGGTAACAGGGGAACTGGTTTTATGAAAGGGAAATCATTTGTGTTTGACAAATTTCTTAGAGTTTTTTGAGGATGTAACTAGCAGGGTGGATAAAGGGGAACCAGTGGATGTAGTATATTTGGATTTTCAAAAGGCATTCGATAAGGTGCCACATAAAAGGCTGTTACACAAGATAAGGGCTCATGTGGTTGGGGTAATATATTAGCACAGATAGAGGATTGGATAACGGACGGAAAAGAGAGAGTAGGAATAAACGGGTCATTCTCAGGTTGGCAGGCTGTAACTAGTGGGGTGCCACAAGGATCAGTGCTTGGGCCTCAGATATTTACAATCTCTATTAATGACTTAGATGAAGGGACCAAGTGTAATGTATCCAAGTTTGCTGATGATACAAAGCAAGGTGGGAAAGTAAGCTGTGAGGAGGACACAGTGTCTGCAAAGGGATATAGACAGGTTAACTGAGTGGGCAAGAAGATGGTAGATGGAGTATAATCTAGGGAAATGTGAGGTTATTCACTTTGGTAGGAAGAATAGAAAAACAGAATATTTTTTAAATGATGAGAAACGATTAAATGTTGGTGTTCAGAGAGATTTGGGTGTCCTCGTACAAGAAACATAAAAAGTTAACATGCAGGTACAGCAAGCAATTAGGATAGCAAATGGCATGTCTGCCTTTATTGCAAGGAGGTTGGAGTACAAGAGTAAGGCAGTCTGACTACAATTGTACAGAGCTTTGGTGAGACCTCACCTGGAGTACTGCGTGCAGTTTTGGTCGTCTTATCTAAGGAAGGATATACTTGCCTTAGAGGCGGTGCAACGAAGATTTATTAGATTGATTTCTGGGATGAGAGGGTTGACCTATAAGGAGAGATTGAGTAGAATGGGCCTATACTCTCGAGTTCAGAAGAATGAGAAGTGAAACATTCTGAGGGGCTTGACAGGGTAGAAACTGAGAGGTTGTTTCCCCTGGCCGGAGAGTGTAGAACTAGGGAGCATAATCGCAGGATAAGGGTTCAGCCATTTAGGACTGAGGAGAAGGAATTTCTTCACTCTCAAGATTGTGAATCTTTGGAATTCTCTACCCCAGAGGGCGGTGGATGCTGAGTCATTGAGTATATTCAAGGTTGAGATCGATAGATTTTTGGACTTGGGGAATCAAGGGATATGGGGATCAGGCGGGAAAATGGAGTTGAGGTCGACAATCAGCCGTGATCTTATTGAATGGCGGAGCAGGCTCGAGGGGCCATGTGGCCTACTCCTGCTCCTATATCTTATGTTCTCAGTGTGTCACTCGATATTGGCCTCACTAGGAAGAAACCTCCACAGCAAAGGAGCTTGCTGGCTGTAAATGGGCTGAGACTTGGGTGAACAGCCTGCCTTCCTTGTGATTGATACTCTACAAGTACTTATTGTATTAGAAATCATAAACTAAGGTGACCTCTACTGGTCAAATGTGGATAAGGAAGGAAATGAGGGACATTCAGTGAGTTTCCTTTGTTAAACTTCAGAATGTATCTTCATTTCTATTTTGCCTCTGAAATTTTTATTGGAAAGCAGAGACCACATTGTTAAGGGTGGCTGGTAAAGGCCGTCATGGATAATGAAAACTGAAATGTGGATTCGTCTACAGCATTTTAAATTTTGTAGCGTTTAATGGCACTTTTTTTTGAAGGGCTGTAAGGAAGGAGCTTAGTGTTAAATTAGGGATCAGTGGGTGATGTGGAGGGAAGCCCGTGTCGTGGATGGAATGGGCTGGATGGGCAGAATGGGCTTTTCTCACTCCTGACTTTGTTCTTAATTTTTCTTTATTATAAAAGCATAAACAAGTCTTAATTGCAAGAAGCCATTCTTCAGCTTGCTCACAAGATCATATCCTGTCATTAATTTAAAAGCAAAAAATAGCTTAAATGTTGTAACTAATATGAAATTCAGCTGTAATGTTTCCTTTGAATCAGTTCCAATTATAAATCTTACTATGGAAAGCAAGAGTCTTATGTTCATTAAGAGGATAAGTGGTGAGAATGTGGAACTTGTTACCACATGGAGTAGTTGAGGTGACTTAAGTACATGAGTGAGAAAGGAATAGGAGGATATGGTGATAGAGTTGGATGAAGTAGGGAGGGAGGAGGCTGGTGTGGAGCATAAATGCTGGCACAGACCAGTTGGGCCGAATAGCCTGTTTCTGTGCTGTAAGTTAACTGTCTGGATGTGAAAAGGAGATACTGTCACTATGTAGATTGTATAAGTAAGTCTGTGCCAAGGTGAACTAACTGGTTGGAGCCTACAGGTACATTTGTTTTTTAAAAAAAATCTGTCGAACTGCAATGCTAATTTGGCCGCCGACAGTTAAGTAATCTGTGCAATGCAGTTGCTGGAAAAGTTATCAAAAGAAAAATGCTTTTGTTTTTTAGACTGTGCAGCAGCAGCAACAGTTGCAACACCAACAGTTTCAGCAGCACCTGGAGGAAAGGCTGGAGCTCATGCAGAAACGACAGCTCATTTTCCACCCCCCTATCTTGGGTCCAGAATCGGACTTCCTGGAGACATCCAGATTGCGAACAGAAAGTTCAAGCACCAACACACCAAGTGCATCTCCGAAAGCGTCTAACCATTCACTTTACTCAAATCATTCCATCTCTGAATTTGGCAGCTCGGCCACTGAACAAGAGGATGGAGGTAAAGGTTAGCTCGACGATTGGAGCACATAGAATTTTGACCCAGGGGATGGGGGGTAGGTGGGGAAGGGGGTGGTAACAATGTCAGGAAGAGAGAAGAAAGAAAAGTAATTAGGATAAAAATGATATTTTGTTCGTTGCTGGAGGGATTATTTATCACATCTTTCCAAACCAACTCTTTTCATATGAATTTGTGCTCAACTAGATCAGGCACCCAGTGTCAACACTGTCAGGTAGAGCATGGTGAAATGCAGATTAGAACTCTCTCGACTCTGCCCTCCCTTCCAGATTGTGCCCAGTGCTGTGTAAATGTATAATTTCCCCACCTGCGGCTCTGAATTACTGCATTTTGCGCAATGGGCCTATACCTGCTGAAGCACTGGACTCAAACTCTCCCAGCTCGTTTCACATCAACTATTTTTAACCAACATTTTGCACATTCTGCTATCATTCGCTCAACCAAGTGATGTACCCGAGAGTCAGTCTTTCAAGAGACTTGCCCAGTTCAGCAAATCCATTGTGATTTGGTTTTTGAAAAACCAAGTAACTTTAATTTGATTGGAGAAAAATAAATCAAATTGTATTCAGTTTTTAATGGTCTGCTAGCTAAATCTCTGTTTTGTATGACTTTAGGCCTTTGATAGAACAGACTACATAGTAAATTTCAGGATTATCACAGATTATTTTGGATCCTCTGGAGTTTGAGACACCTACTGCTATTGAATTGAGTAATTCCAAATAGAGATCAAAGCTGCTGTTCAGTGGAGTTTTATTTGAAGCAAACTTTAATTTGATTACATTCTGTGCAGGCATGGGCCTTTTGGCTCGTTCCTGAAATCATTATTTTTAACAGACTGCACTTTGTTAGATTAACTAATTGAAATAGTAACCATTCTAGTAACTGGGCTGCTACACTGAAGCATTAGAGCTTTAACTAGGAGACTGGAGTTTGAATCTTGGTCTTCACTAGTGTTTGAACTCTGCCTTGTCGCAGGGTGTGTCTCTCTGCATCTGCCAGGTTGCCTGGGGACGTGAGGCAGTCCCTTTCTTTCCTGTTCAAGGCGGCCTGTTGAGCTGAGCACTGACCATGTCTGTAGTCAAGATGTCCATTGGCCTGGAGTTTGCCATCCAGGAGAATAATGTTGATGGAGGTTGTTCAGACTGGAAAAAGTGCTGCTAATCTATGATGGCAGCAGGATTGAATCTCCTCCCAGTGAAGGTCTGAACACAAAGCAGTGTTTATACTCCAGGTGCTGTCCTGTTTCTGCTGTGGCGATAATCGAAATAGCATCATCCAGTTAGCCCCACTTCAGGTGCATGACTTGCATTATTTGGCCTACAGGAGAGTATAGTTCAGACCCTCTCTCCTCCATGATTGGAGAATGCGTAGCAACCAGTGGTTTGCAAACTAAGAGCAAAAAATAGCCCGTGGGTACTTAAATATTCAAACATACAATTCACATTTCATTAGGACAGTGTGGTGACAGGGTCTCTGGCACTAACACGATGTAATATCATTAGGACAGTGTGGTGACGGTGTGAGACTGGTGATTTAAAAGCCTCCACCTACCCATATTGCAAATTAAAAAGTGCAAAGAACATCTTCAAACTATGTACAGCAGCTCGAATGTCATTATTTCAGTCCAGTTTCTAATGCGCTGTGGGACACGGGCTTATCAATCCCAACATCAACAACATCCTAGCTGAGCTGTCAGTCCATTAGTGTCTCACTCATGGTCAGGAGAATTAAATTGAACCAGTGCAGGTGAACATGTCACTGCATGTTTCCTAGACATCAGTCATACAGGGACATTGATAAAGGCCTGGCCTGGGGAACAGGAGGAGAGAAATTCAGTCACGACCTTATTGCATCATGTCCCGGAGTGGGAAGAATAGCTTTATCTTTTTGCCTTTGTTCCTCAGATGATGATTCTGATATTGTGAGAGTTGGAAAGATTTTGTTTCACCCGAAAGATGTCCTGGGCCATGGTGCTGAAGGAACTATCGTGTTCAAGTATGTTTGATTCATTTTCAGAATTTGGACTAAGTATATATTCATATTCCTTCTTGGAGGAAGATAGCTTAAGGAGAGAGATATTTTCCCTCCCAATACCGGTACACTACCAAAATCAGTTATCTTCCTTTAAGTGACTTTGATCCAGATTACTTTTTAAGATCTAACTTTTTGTAACTTTGGTAACTTGCCCTCTCAAGGGGCAAGTTTGATGATCGATATGTTGCAGTGAAAAGGATTTTGCCGGAATGCTTCAGCTTTGCAGACCGAGAGGTGCAGCTGCTCCGCGAATCAGACGAGCACCCGAATGTAATCCGATATTTCTGCACTGAGAAGGACCGACAGTTCCAGTACATAGCCACTGAGCTCTGTGCAGCCACTCTGCAGGAGGTGAGATCTCTGAGATGAAGGTTACTACTGGATGTGGACAAAAAAAAGAGGCAAATTTTATTGGGAATGAGATCTAAAGATGACATCTTGGGACGTCCAACATACAGTGCCTAAGAGTGGCAGGAACCCTCGTGGGTCTGTGCCAGCAGTTCCACATCTGTCTTCTGTCACTCCTGGGGAGGCACCACGTGGACGATCTAGGGCTTCCCACAGGGCCATCTGGCCCAGTCACAAGCTTTAACCAGATGTCCTCAAAGGGAATAAAGTGCACCTTTGAAGATAGAGGAGCTTGGAGAGCAGTGCAGGGGAAAAGCTTATAGAGGGGATGAGATCAGCCAGAAAGTAGAGTGAAGTCAAAGGTTAGGGGGGAGGGATACTCACACTGACATTACAAACTGGTCAGTTGGTGGTTTATCAGCCCCACCAAGTTTAGTTAGTGAAAGGAAATTCATGATTTCCAGGTGCAAATCTCAAGTTTTTCTTTAAATGCTTTGTTTTGTATGTGTCCATTTGCAGGTAATTTTCTTGTGCCAGAAATAACAACTTTATTTGTTCTTTCTCAGTATGTTGAACAAAAGGACTTTGATCGCCATAGTTTGGAGCCTATTCCACTACTTCAACAAACCACATCCGGCCTGGCTTATTTACACTCGCTGAATATTGGTAAGCACCACTCCATTCAGCAATTTAAAACCCCTCGGGCACCCACAGCAGCATGCGCCCGCGGTCTCGCCGTTGCGGGGAGCGCTCGCCGTTGCGGGGAGCGCCCGCGGTCTCGCCGTTGCGGGGAGCGCCCGCGGTCTCGCCGTTGCGGGGAGCGCCCGCGGTCTCGCCGTTGCGGGGAGCGCCCGCGGTCTCGCCGTTGCGGGGAGCGCCCGCGGTCTCGCCGTTGCGGGGAGCGCCCGCGGTCTCGCCGTTGCGGGGAGCGCCCGCGGTCTCGCCGTTGCGGGGAGCGCCCGCGGTCTCGCCGTTGCGGGGAGCGCCCGCGGTCTCGCCGTTGCGGGGAGCGCCCGCGGTCTCGCCGTTGCGGGGAGCGCCCGCGGTCTCGCCGTTGCGGGGAGCGCCCGCGGTCTCGCCGTTGCGGGGAGCGCCCGCGGTCTCGCCGTTGCGGGGAGCGCCCGCGGTCTCGCCGTTGCGGGGAGCGCCCGCGGTCTCGCCGTTGCGGGGAGCGCCCGCGGTCTCGCCGTTGCGGGGAGCGCCCGCGGTCTCGCCGTTGCGGGTGGGGTGGGGGGCGGCAGTGGGGGTGCTGGGGAGAAAAGCAAAATTAAGTTAAAGGGCCTGCAGGACCAGGCCTAATCCAAGTAATTTCTTCACTCCTGTTGTTGCCTGTTGTGAATTAAAAGATAACTCACTGTGTATTGGTGGGGATGTGGAATTTTCATACCATGTCCTCTCGATCTCTGGAAAGTACCCAATATCGATTTTCTTTCCAAACTTGGAGAGCAGAGTTTGAGTTGTGTACTATTTGGGTGAAATGCTGGTGATTACAAGTGGTGGAGTTAATTTGAGGTTATGAATTAAATACATTGCAAAATTGTATTGCCACATTAAAGCATACTGGCTTAAGTCTGATGATTCTTTTCCTTCCCCTGACTGTGTGTTGGTACCAAGTGACAACAGCATTAGCTCCCTTTTCACCTGAAGGTGATGACTCTTGTTGGAGTGCAGTTCCAAGACACTAGAAGATGTCTGGTACCTGCCCAAAGTCAGGTTCCTTCTCCCTCCCCCCTCACCTCCTGTTTCCCCCCAAGCTGAAATGAAGTAACTCAGCAGAAACCAGGGGTCAAACATGGGGTCCTGCTGTGGTTTGAATGACTCAGACGGCACACAATGCATTGACCCACTCAGCCTCTGCAGGAGCAAGACTTGACCTTTGAGTAATGGAGACGTAGGAGTGCCGATCAAAGCACGTTTGCCTAACCGTCCCACAAAGTAACAGTTAACGATTCAGTGTCCAGTATTAAAAATGACGGTTACAAGTGGCTGTGGTAGTTTAGTAGTTATGACTGGACTAGCAACCGAAGCAAAGTTCGAGAGTTCAAATCCCACCCCGTGGCAAGTAATGAAACTGTATTCAACGGCTAGTAATCTGTGGGTCAGCACCAGGAAGAGAAATGACCATGAAAAGAACCGGCGCACTACTGTCCTTCAGGGAAGGGAACGTGCCGCCTCTACCCGGTCTGGCCCACGCGCCATCATACCACTGAGCCGTACAAACAATCACCATAAATGCTGCTTTGCCGGCTTCACCGTATCCTGAGAACTAACAAACACTAAATTTATGAAAACCCTCCCATTTGTGCAGGTGAAAAGTGGCATTTTTTTAGTTCACTCTCGGGATGCGGGCATCGCTGGCAAGGCTGGCATTTATTGCCCAGCCCTTGTTGCCCACAGCAGTTTGAAACAACTGAGTGTCTTGCTGGGCCACTTCAGAGGGCAACCACGTTGGTGTGGGACTGGAGTCACATATAGGCCAGACCGGGTAAAGACAGCCGGTTTCCTTCCTTTCCTAAAGGACATTAGTGAACCAGGGTTTTTACGACAATCCGACAGTTTCATGGTCACTTTTACTGATGCCAGCTTTTTTTTAATTCCAGATCTTTTAAAACTGAATTCCGTTCTCAAACTGCCTGGGGTGGGAGTTGAACTCACAGTCTCTGGATTACTAGTGTATTAATATAACCACTACACTACCGTACCCTTGGATAACTTGACTTGACTCTACAATGTTCTTCTGAAGGGACGGTGTAGCTCCAGTGCTTTCTAATGCTCGTTATTAAGCTTTACGTTGTCATTTGAAAGTGTGTAAAGTGCCAAAACTCTCATTAGTTCACAGAGACTTGAAACCGCACAACATATTAATCTCCATGCCCAATGCCCACGGGAGAGTGAAAGCCATGATCTCTGACTTTGGTCTGTGTAAGAAGCTGGCAGTGGGCAGGCACAGCTTCAGCCGCCGATCGGGAGTACCTGGGACCGAAGGTTGGATTGCACCAGAGGTGCTGAATGAGGATTGCAAGGCTAATCCGGTGAGTTAACCAGAGCATCGTACCGTGCCAGCGGGCAGTTACTCATTAAGATGAATGTATGATAACTCCCAGTTCCCACTGTCTGAAGATGACGGAAAAGAATTTCACCAAATTGGAACATAGGATCAGGAGTCGGTCAAACTGATGTCTCGAAGGAACTGAAAAACAAAATGCCGTCAACCCCGAGCCATCTCACTTCTCATGTTACACCATGTGGATGAAAGTTTTTTATATCCCTGGTCACCAGTGAGGTGTGATGGATATATCTCCACTTGTGAGGCTGATTATAGGACTCGTGTGATTGTCACTGGTCGGTTTACAAGTGGAGATCACCAAGGTCGGTTCAGATGATAAAGGTCGTTCAGCCCATTTGATCTCGTTCTCCCAGAATACCAGCCCGATTGTTTTCCTCTCCAAATTAAGCTTTTTTTTTTAAGGGAGTCCAGCTCTGGCCTCAACCACCCTTTCTGCCAACTTGTTCCAGTTGTGTACCAGTGCTGGCAGGATATTGATCACAAATACAAATCTGTGGCTAATCGATCTTTGATGTTCAGAGCCTGTTAGTGAGACAGTCCGTCTCCAGGTCTCTGTTCTGCAGGGCCCTACAGTATGACAGCAGTACCTGGAAACAGAATTTAACACCTGGTCCTCGAATATCGAGGAAGCCAATAATGAGTTAGTACGGATAATGGAGTCAAAAGGCAGAGCAATGAAGGCCTCGTGTGTCAGAGGAAAATCAGGGTCATTTACTTAAATACTGCAGTTTTTAATCTCCGTTTCTACATTGTGTAGACATTTACAAATCTAGGTGCACCCCAGCCCTCCTTCACTCAGCAGCTGCACTGCGGCCTGAAGTGATTTGCAGTGCTTTGGACCAGTGCTCACTGAACTGTGTTTTTGATCTCACAGCGCTGAGCAGCTGCTTTCTAGAGAGCTCCGACGAGGCTGGATAATCAGAAGTGATTACAAGGCAATGTCTGATTGAAGGGGCCAGTTGACGTGCTAAACCGTGGGAGTGTTTTAAGTCATCTGAACCCTGAGATGAGAAATTAGCAGGAATTTACGGTTGATCAGTTAAAGGGTATAGACGCGAGAGAGAGAGAGAGCGAGCGCCTTGGTTGGTACATTGATTTCAACGCTGTCCTTCACCTAGGGGGAATCTAAGATCAAATCCTGTATTGACTGACGGGATGAAAGTTTTTTTATCCTCTCAGCTGTAATGCTCTTGCATGAAATGAGTTGGGACAGTCTCAGTCCAGCTCCCAAGGGACACTGGTCACACAGCACAACACTGCCTCTGAATCAAACTGCTAAGTAGTGTGAACTAGGGTTGAATCGGAGAGGTGACGAGGGAAATGGAAACGCAGTACGGATGTGGGGGGGTGCCGTTCTGAGGGTGGGGTTGCCGAGGGCAATGCAGAGAGAGCTTTAATCTGCAGCTGGCCTGTGCTGTATCCTGACCTGGGAGTGTTTGATGCTCATGTTGGGCACAGAGTGGAAGAGAGTTCAATTCACCCCAGTGACGTTGCTCATCCTCCCAGGACAAGAATGAAGTTGAAAATGCTGAAAATACACAGCAGGTCTGGCAGCATCTGAAAAATGGTTATTGTAAATAACCTTTGGAAAAAGGCTTTGTCTTAATTTGTAAAGGGTCAGTACTCAAAAAATATTAACCTGTTTTTTTCTTTCTTCAGATGCTGCCTGACTTGCTGTGCATTTCCAGCATTTTCTGTTTTTATTTCAGATTTTCAGCATTTGCAGTTTTTAAATCTCATTTTTTTTAAAAAAGTCTTTCAACTAAGTGACCCAACTATTTTCCACCAAGGTTACATACAGCCCAGTCATACCGAATCTGTGTGAAATCCTGGTGGAAACCACAGCATTAACTAGGAAACTGTTTCCAGCTTTGAAGAAAATTCCCTTGTCATTGAAATTGAACAGAAAAGTTCTCGATAACGTGACATTGCTGCCACGTTTCCCTCTAAAGAGGAATTGACTCTGCTCGGTGATCCATTATACAAATAAATGTTTGATTCTCCCCAGACATGTGCAGTGGATATTTTCTCTGCTGGCTGTGTGTTCTATTATGTGATCTCGGAAGGAAGTCACCCATTTGGAAAGGCCCTGCAGCGACAAGCTAATATCTTACTGGGCGTCTGCAACCTTCAACATTTAAAGCCCGATGTACATGGTAAGTGCAACTGTACACACCAGTGACCTGATGAAGCTGCTTAGGAGAAGCCTATTGTTTTGAAGACCCAGAGCTCTGTGTAAAATTCGCTTGAACAATTTTAAATGGCAGTCTTACCAAGAGTGTTGCTTTAAAAATTAATCAGTGACCGATGCTGCTTCATCGCAGCTTCATTGTGCCACTGCATGATGCGATCGGATGCTCCTTTGTACACGTGATTTCCCAAATCTCTAAGCAGAGGTTAGGCACTTACCTCGTAGGGTGAAAAGGGCAAATCCGACAACAGCCATCAAGAGCCAAAACATTAGACGTGGGCTTAGTCTCAAGCTGAGAAAACAGCTAATCATCTAGGCTCCCTTTCTAATGCTCCCTCACACCCAGTCTCGCTGGCTGGCTGCCTCATCTCTGACTTTTAACCTGAGACACGCTGGATCTTGCGGTAATTTACCACAGATGAGAACAATCTGTTTTATTGAAAGGCTCCCTCCCTTCCTGCTTCGTTCCTGTTGTTGCTGATCACACCCGTTCTTTGAAATCATGAAAAATTATATGGTAAACCGGTCTCGTTTGCAGGCCTAATCCATGACTATAAAAATTGTATCAAAACATTTAATTGTTTTGATAGTTTGTGACGTTGCGATGCACACAATGCCGGGCTCAACTCCAGCCCCAACCCAAAAAGGTTAATACACAATTACCACTTAGCCGCTGTTTCAATACAGTAAATCATTGGTATTGATTTTACTTGTCTCTAACTGTAAACTTCCAAATTTGTTTAAATCAGTAATATTGATAGAGGAAACTATTGCGGGAAGTGAAATAGAAGGAAGAGAGGAAGAATGGAGCCAGCATTGTAACTAGAGGTCATAAATATAAGATAATCACTTATAAATCCAATAAGGAATTCAGGAGAAACTTCTTAAATGCAACAAGAACAACTTGCATTTATATAGTGCCTTTAACATAGTAAAATGTCCCAGAGAGTGGTGAGAATATGGAACTCGCTACCGCAAGGAGTAATTGAGGCAAATAGCACAGATGCATTTAAGGGGAAGCTGGATAAACACGAGGGAGAAAGGAACAGAAGGATATGCTGACAGGGTTCAATGAAGCATGATGGGATGAGGCTCGTGTGGAGCATAAATACCGGCACAGAACAGTTGGGCTGAATGGCCTGTTTCTATGCTGTAAATTCTGTGTATAGCCGGATGCTTTTCTCCAAATCAGAGTTATTGCCCTTTTGACATTGCACAGTCAAGATAATCGCATGATCTGACTCTGAGTGGGTTTCATGCCCTCCCTCAGCGCTGCTGTACGACTCTCCCATTCTCCCCTCTCCACCCTACAGACATGAAACGTGGCTGCCGTTTACCAGCCCCATCTAGAACAGGTTTTAAACTCTTCTGGTTTAATGTTGATGGATTGGAGTGATGAGCAGCTCTGGGACTTGACCCCTTCCCCTGTTATCTTCTGATCAGGAGTCGAATGCTCGTTAGGGAGATTGTATCGTTGCTATTTCCATCTCCGAGCCACATGCCCCTCTCCCCCAGTAATACAGCTACCGGAGGAGATTGTTTGTTTCTTGAACACTGTGATGAATTTATCAGTAATTCACTGTTTCTCTTTCTAGAGGATATTATTGCTCATGACCTAATTCAGGAGATGATAAACATGGACCCTCAGAAACGCCCGTCTGCAAAATGCATGCTGAAAAATCCTTTCTTTTGGAGCCTTGAAAAACAGCTTCAGTTTTTCCAGGTTTGCTTATTTTTCATTTAACCAACACAGAATCCCTTGCTGGTGTTGTCTTCAGGGGCTGCTGCTAATCATTTCCTTTGCTGCAACCTGCTTTATACTGTGGATTCAGCAAAGGGCTATTTGCAGGGAAGTTAAATTCATGGGATCAGCATGTTCCTTATGGAGTTTTTTTTCCTTCCCTGCATTTTCAAAATAGTTTGTCCTGTGCCAGTCTTTTTGTTGAGAGAGGGGTCGAATTGCAAATTCTTTGCCAATTCACCATTCCTTTTCTGGGCTAGTGTCCTCACTATGACTGTGTTCAAATCACTCTTCTGTTTTTGATTACATGTTAAGTGTTTTCCTATAACTGGAGTACAGTACTGGTGGGTACAAGTCTGTCATTGTATAACGGGTACAGTACTGGTGGGTACAGGTCTGTCACTGTATAACTGGGGTACAGTACTGGTGGGTACAGGTCTGTCACTGTATAACTGGGGTACAGTACTGGTGGGTACAGGTCTGTCACTGTATAACTGGGGTACAGTACTGGTGGGTACAGGTCTGTCACTGTATAACTGGGGTACAGTACTGGTGGGTACAGGTCTGTCACTGTATAACTGGGGTACAGTACTGGTGGGTACAGGTCTGTCACTGTATAACTGGGGTACAGTATGGTGGGTACAGGTCTGTCACTGTATAACTGGGGTACAGTACTGGTGGGTACAGGTCTGTCACTGTATAACTGGGGTACAGTATGGTGGGTACAGGTCTGTCACTGTATAACTGGGGTACAGTTCTGGTGGGTACAGGTCTGTCACTGTATAACTGGGGTACAGTACTGGTGGGTACAGGTCTGTCACTGTATAACTGGGGTACAGTACTGGTGGGTACAGGTCTGTCACTATAACACTCGGATCTCTAGAAAAGAGAAGATTGAGGGGTGACCTAATTGAGGTCTTTATGATTATGAAAGGGTTTGATAGGGTAGACTTAGAGAAAATGTTTTGACTTGTGGGGGAGACCAGAACTGGAGGCCATAAATATAAGATAGTCACTAATAAATCCAATAGGGAATTCAGGAGAAACTTCTTTACCCAGAGAGTGGTGAGAATGTGGAACTCACTCCCACAAGGAGTAGTTGAGGCGAAAAGAATAGATGGATTTAAGGGGAAGCACATGGGGGAGAAAGGAATAGGAGGATATGCTGATGGTGTTAGATGAAGTAGGGAGGGAGGAGGCTCGTGTGGAGCATAAACACCGGCATAGACCAGTTGGACCGAATGGCCTGTTTCTGTGCTGCAGTTTCGATGTAACTCAATGTAACTTTTTAGGTCTTAGCAATAAGATATTAAAACTGGAGAAATAACTGTCGCACAGTCAAGCTGCACTATTCTGTTTGAATAGTGGAAATACTGACTCTAAACCTCCAATCCACCATGAGTGACACGAGTTTTATGCACATTTAATGGTTGGGGAAGAATCTTAGACATTTTAAAGGGATTTCCCATTGGCTGTTAAGAGTGTGAACCCCAGAGGCTGTTCAGCATCGTCAGGTACCATGTCATTCTGCAGACTGATCTGTTTTATTTCTCTCTTCACCCCATTAGTTTTCTCCCCATCTCTGCTCTCTTGAAGGCAGTAACTCTTGTTGTCTTCCAGTACATTACCCAAATGGCAATTCAACTAGTGTAAGCATGTACATTGATGTGCTATTCCACCATGGGGGCCATCAGAACTGAACCTAATCCTGTCCTTACCCAGAGTCCTGTGCACTTCCATCGGGAAGGCGAGGTGGGCATTAGACAGTGAGCAGGAACATTGGCCAGTTTTTATTTCCCTCTCCCTCCCTGGCTTGGGGATATTGAGCTCAATTGTAGAACCTCCACTACCTCCAGCTGAGACCAGCTAACTGCACAGACAGGGAGCTTTTTCTGTCTGGCTCAGTACCAACCCAGATGGTGCGTGTACCCACGAGCTATCGTGGAGAGGAGGGCCGTTTAATTCTTTAAACAGTGAGTGTAAAGGTTAACGGCAAGTCTCTTATTCTGCAGAAAATGTACATCATTGAAATCTATAAACCTGAAAGATTCCACGCCTGTTACAGCAGATACGCAGAACGACTGGGAATTCATGCCAGGGTCAAGTAATTTTGGATTAATCGTTACAGGATATCAGTGATCGAATCGAGAAGGAGCCTCTGGTTGGGCCAATAGTAAGAGAACTGGAGAGAGGAGGGCGAAGTGTCGTTCAAGGTGACTGGAAGGAACACATCACCGTCCCCCTGCAGACAGGTAGGCTCATCAGGCGGGTTCTGCTGTAACTGGTTGACTGAAGTTGTGCTGATTCATCCGCACGAGTGTTTTACAGATAACTACTGACCCCCGTTAGTGGGATTGGAGGTCGTTGTTCAAAATCATTTCTCTGTTATTGGCTCCAGTAACTTGTTAATTTTTACTATCCTGTAAGTTTTTATTTTAAACAAAGGTTATAGAAAACAAACTGGTAATGAAGTTACTGTTTTACATCACCTAGCTCAGACTAGGGGGAATAAGATTTTTTTTATATATAATTTGCGTAAATCTTTGGTAATTTATCCTGTATCTCTCCCAGTAAATCTCCTCTGCACCCTCTCCAAGGCCTTGACATCCTTCCTAAAATGTGCTGCCAAGAATTGGACTCAATACTCCAGCTGAGGCCTAACCAGTTATTTGTAAAGGAATGTCTTGTCCCTGATGTCTTGAAATGTTGCTGTCTGTGAACCTGCATCTAACCACCCTACTCTGCTCTCAGTGTCTGTTGTTGAAGATCTGACTGCATAAGCTCAACCCCCATTCTCCATTTGTCCTCTGATCTCTATTCCCTTCAGTGAATGAGGTTCACTAGCCTTTGGCCAGGGTGCTAAACACAACTGTATGTGGCCAGTGTTTCATCTCAAAATAACTTTCTCTTTATAGATCTTAGAAAATTCCGATCGTACAAAGGGAGCTCAGTACGAGACCTGCTGCGTGCAATGAGGAATAAGGTAACTGCACCAGTTCTTCAAGTATTGCTACTGTTATCTGTAATAAAATGGCTCATATCAATGCGAAATGCTGCAAATCTGAATTATTGCAGTTATGTCTGCCAGTCAGGTGAGGTGCCACCTCTGACTGGTCAAAATACTAA
This sequence comes from Heptranchias perlo, assembly GCF_035084215.1. Lineage (NCBI taxonomy): Eukaryota > Metazoa > Chordata > Chondrichthyes > Hexanchiformes > Hexanchidae > Heptranchias > Heptranchias perlo. Next base: position 5,062,742 of record NC_090347.1, on the reverse strand, counting down.
GGACCAGAAACCTGGCCATCTCCAGAAAATGCCAAAGGCTTCAGGCGGTTGAGCGCCTGGAGGAGGGGAGTGGGACCCTCGATAGAGGAAATGCCATCAAAAGGCAGATGAACTAATCCTTGAACTAGCCAATGGCATCCACAGCCTGCAAGCTGTGACACAGCTGCAGTATCTAACAAGTCAACAACAACTTACATTTATATAGCGCCTTTAATGTAGTAAAACGTCCCAAGGCGCTTCACAGGAGTGATTATCAAACAAAATTTGACACCGAGCCACATAAGGAGATATTAGGACAGGTGACCAAAAGATTGGTCAAAGAGGTAGATTTTAAGGAGCATCTTAAAGGAGGAGAGAGAGGTGGAGAGGTTTAGGGAGGGAATTCTAGAGCTTAGGGCCCAGGCATCTGAAGGCACGGCCGCCAATGGTGGAGCGATTAAAATCGGTCATGCGCAAGAGACCAGAATTGAAGGAGTGCAGAGATCTCGGAGGGTTGTAGGGCTGGAGGAGGTTACAGAGATAGGGAGGGGCGAGGGCCATGGAGGGCTTTGAACACGAGGATGAGAATTTTAAAAGCGAGGCATTCCCGGATCGGGAGCAACGTAGGTCAGCGAGTACAGGGGCAATGGGAGAACGGGACTTAGTGTGAGTTTTGGATGAGCTGAAGTTTATGGGTGGAAGATGGGAGGCCGGCCAGGAGAGCACTGGAGTAGTCGAGCCTAGAGGTAACAATGGCATGGATGAGGGATTCAGCATCAGATGAGCTGAGGCAGGGGCAGAGACGGGCGATGCTACGGAGGTGGAAGCAAGCGATCTTGGTGATGGAGAGGATATGGGTCATTGAAAGAGCAGCCATGGACAGTCCGAAACATAACGCCAGAGTTCAGGTCGCTGCCTGATAAACAGGTGTGGAGGTCAGTCACAGGAGCTCTGACAATAATCGACCGATGATGTCTCTGTTGCAAGCAGCAGTTGTGCAGTACTGTTGGTGCTGTTGAGTTAAGAAAAGCCTATCAGAGCACTCATGGAATTGCAACCCTGGTTTATAATCCAGGAACCTCATTTAATTTGTCTAACTTTTTGGGTGCTGTAAAGGCATGAAGAACTCATCAGTTTTTCTAGTAATCTTTGTCTCCTCTCCTATTCCACTCCAAAGTGCTAATTTCCTATGGTTTTAACATGTTTGTCAACTATGGCAGTTAAGTGTCCGATGTTCCCCATGACAAAATCTGACTTTAAATGTAACCCTGTGGGGAAGGGACTGAACCGAGAGCAGCACTTCTACAAAGGGTGGGATAGAACATGACCGAGCCAGTCATCCTGATCTTAACATGTTCATGGCGGCAGACTAATTGTAGAGTACCATTGGCAAAGATTTCAGAAGCAGATCTCCAGGCCATCCTCTGTAATCAGGAAGCTAAACCTTTTCAAATCACTGGTTAGGCCCCCAGTAGGAGTTTTGTGTCCAGTTGTGGACACCACACTTCAGGAAGGATGTCAAGGCCTTGGAGAGGTTGCAAAGGAGATTTGCTAGAATGGTATTGGGGATGAACGATTTCAGTTACATAGAGAGACTTAGAGAAGTTGGGGTTGTTCTCCTTAGAGCAGAGAAGGTTAGAACCATAAAAAAGATACAGCACAGAAGGGGGCCATTCGGCCCATCGTGTCCGTGCCGGCTCGAAGAACAACCAGGTGCCCATTCTAATCTCACCTTCCGGCACTCGGTCCGTAGCCCTGCAGCTTACAGCACTTTAGGTGCAGGTCCAGGTACTTTTTAAAAGAGTTGAGAGCCCCTGCCTCTACCACCAATTTGGGCAGCGAATTCCATACACCCACCACCCTCTGGGTAAAAAAAGTTTTTCCTCATGTCCCCTCTAATCCTTCCGCCAATCAGCTTAAATCTATGTTCTCTAGTTCTTGAACTCTCCGCTAGGGGAAACAAGTACTTCCCGTCTACTCTATCTGGGCCCCTCATAATTTTGTACACCTCAATCAAGTCTCCCCTCGACCTCCTCTGCTCCAAGGAAAACAACCCTGTCCTATCCAATCTCTCCTCGTAGCTGCAATTTTCAAGCCCTGGAAACATTCTTGTAAATCTTCTCTACACTCTCTCCAGAGCAATTACGTCCTTCCTGTAATGTGGTGACCAGAACTGCGCACAATGGGGAGATTTGATAGAGGTGTTCATACCTATGAAGGGTTTTGATAGAGTAAATAAGGAGAAACTGTTAATAGTGGCAGGAGGGTCGGTAACCAGAGGACACAGATTTACGGTGATCGACAAAAGAGCCAGAGGCGACATGAGGAAAAAAATTACGCAGCAAGTTGTTATGATCTGAAATGCACGGCCTGAAATGATGATGGAAGCAGATTCAATAGTAACTTTTAAAAGGGAATTGGATAAATACTTGAGGTGGAAAAATTTGCAGGGCTATGGGGAAAGAGCAGGGGAGTGGGACTAATCGGATAGCTCTTTCAAAGAGCCGCCACATTGGGCCGAATGGCTAATAATGACTAAAGGAGTGGAACCTTGGGGCAAAAAGTTTTAAATATTAAATGATGATTAATAGAGTTTAATGGCACTTTGATCACTTTTATATTTCAATGATTTGTAGATGGTGTGGGTCTGTTGCTCTTAAAACATTCCCCCAGGCTCTTCCACCCCCCCCCTCCCCTTTTTTCCAGTGTCTGGTCTTCAAGAGGCCACATATCTCCTGAGGAGAAGGGGCTGGAAGGAGCTCGGAAGTGTGTGAGTCTGAGGCTTGGTGATGTCCTTCTGTTCCTGTGAGAGTATGGTCTCCAAACAGCAACCTGGTTAGGACTGGCAGATTAGTGGAGAAATGACTGTATCCCTGCACTCATCTTTCAAATCATTTGATAAACAACAGTTTAAGATCCTTTTTTTGATTTGTTTCTCAATGTCATGAAGTTTGGTAGTTTCTTTGTTGAAATCGCCTCATTGTGGTGACTGGAAAGTTACCCAGGCTTTAAATCTGACTATTTGATTGATTGCAAAGTAGCAGGTGATTTGACAAAATATTTTTGTTACGGTGAGCTATTTTACTGAAAGGTTTTAGAAGGTGGAGACACCCTTATGAAAGTGCAGGGAAATGTTTGATTCTTTATCTCGTATGTCTTTTACATATTTTGCCTGTTATATTTTCAGAAACACCACTACAGGGAATTGCCTGAGGAAGTGCAAGAAACTTTGGGCTCAGTCCCAGATGAGTTTGTTCGCTATTTTACTTCCCGTTTCCCCCATCTATTACTCCACACGTATTGTGCGATGCAAATCTGCAGCCCGGAGAGACTGTTTCATCCTTACTACTACCAGGAGGCAGCAGAACCGAGACATTTAGCCCTGTCGGTCACTGACAGCTTTATATAAACCAAAGGACAGAAGGTCAAAAGGGACATTGTTTATTTCCAAAATGCATTCCAGCCACAGGGCCTTGTAAGAACTTGCACAGCAAGTACAAAGAGACTACGTTTGGCAGACAGACATTTACGGAACGAAGAAGTCGCCAAACTACTGCTTAAGTGCCTTATGAAAGCTGCAAATGATGTGCAGGATAAGCTGAGGCAAAGTGTAGATGTGGTTTTCCAATTTATGGAACTGCAGTCTGACTGCCACAATGTTTTTAATACAAGAAAGTATTTTCCTCACAGGAAAAAAAATAGGTTTTTTTTAAAAAGTAAGAAAAGTCATGGTGACACCACTCCTGCACCGTCATGGGCATGTTGTACTCTTTCATGTTTCAGGGAAAATTTTTTTAAAGTAATCTTCAGAAGAGATGATCAACCATGCTGTAAGCCTGAAATACAGAGCAACTTGTTCGTTCTCCGATGCTGGCCAGGTTTGCGTGGTGCGAAGTTTTTTTGGTTATGGTTGGCAAAATTATGCCAAGTCAGTTTGATTCTTGTTATAAAGATTAGAGCAGCTGGTACACCAATCTGTGGATTAGTTCACCCATATCAAAAGGGCGAAATATTCAATCAAATTAGCACAGTATTGTGACCCATAGCGTTCCCTGGTCTGTGGGTACTGAAACAGCAGTAAGACAAAATATAATGGATTCAATCCCCATATACAGGAAAGTGAAGAATGAATGATAGTTAATCAGTGAGAGAGTGATTATCCACACAAAAAAAGGACCGTTGAAAGCTGTGCTTTCAGACCTGCATGAGCAGGCTTTTATACTGGGACACTGTCCAAAATAGAAGTCTGGTATTTGTAGCTTTATGTCACTGTTCTGTGTTTGCAATATAAATGTTTTTTCATCTTAAAGTCCAAAAACTGAGCATCAATTACCAGGTTTACATGTTGCAGATTAATCTCTCTTATTTCCAGTGTTTTACCCACACACTTGAACAGTCCACATGTCTGATAAATTGGCACAAAATATACAGAATAGATTGTCTGTATTTCCGTCCTTTGCCTATTATTACAATATATGGCAGATGTATTTTGTGCCGAGATGTTCTGGGAATTGCAGAGCCAGTGGATTATCTCCTGTTGCACTTCCTGTCTAACTTGAGTGAAAGATCTAGACCATTGTCTTTACAGGTGAAACTTATGTGGCATTAAATCATTTCTCCCTCCTCGTACTTTCCTATTTCATCCTCCACCCTCGCTACGCATTAATTCTGATCTGAGATAGCAGGCAGGCATGTGACATTATTGCAGGTCCCCCACCGCTGTCGATCTGGGCAGTGGGAAGGGTGATGGAAGCAGTTGTGTGTCCAACCCTCAATGTAAAATTCCCATCCTATGGATTAAGTACCAGGGCTCTGCTTAATGCTTCCCTGACAGGGCCATGATCATAGACTCATGTAGGGAACATGCAGGCTGGAACTCCTATTACAGCGCTGATGTGGCATGAAATGTTGCATTTAATTTAAGCCTATTTATCGAAAATGTGTGCTTGTGGTAAAAGCTCAGTATTTGGTGCTTACAAGGAAAAATCATTATCTCACTGGACAGTGCAGCCTATGATTTAATTGTCAAAGAATCTTTTTTAATGTGCTGATAATTGAAAGCAGTAACTTATTTATTTATTGGGGGGGGCGGGGTTACCTTTATATCTGGTGAGTGATAGTTTTGTCTTTTCAACGTTTAATGTGTGTTCAAAGCTTATTTTAGGGCACTTGTCTCCATCTTTGGTTTGAATTTGTTTGTGTCTGCAGGGTAGGATGAGGTGGATGTTTCTGCTGGGTGTGAAAGAAGTGGCAAAAATAACCAGCATTGCCATCACTTTTTAAAACAAAATGTTTGAAATGTGATTAAGTTTCATTCTTTTTTATTTTGGCATTTGCACTAAAATGTTTGATCTGCCATCAAGTTTAATGCAATACATCAGCCTGGCCGCGTGCAGAAGCTGGCTTTAAACAGTTGATACAGTTCCTTAAACACAATGTTTACTTTTGGGATGTACGCCATGAATCTGAATTGCTGGTGACTCATGATTTCCATTCTGAAGTCATTAGGAATTGTGATTTAAACAATCAAAGTGCACTTTTCAAATCCATTTCACTCGTCGCAAACAAGCCCCAAAAACACCGCTGCAGCTTTCCATTTGTTGTTCCAAGTGTCAATCCCATTCCTGATCAGTTACAGTACTCTCACTGACATCAGGTCAATTCCAGTCTTTAACCACAGTGAGTTCTTTTAAGGATACCTGGCATTTCAAGACTGAGATCGACAGATTTTTGTTAGCTAAGGGTATCAAACAATATGGTGAATGGAATTGAGGTACAGATCAACCATGATCTAATTGAATGACAGAACAGGCCTGAGGGGCTGAATGGCCTCCTCTTGTACCTATGTTCCTGTGTTCACAAGATACAGATGAGGAAGGCCAGTTGACCTATCCTAGACCCTCTATCCAGAAAGAATCTGCAGCCTGGTGCTCACCCACCCAGTCACAGCATCAGCATGGCACATTGGCTGAATTCACTTCTGTACACATGCACACCATTTTCTACTTGGAAAGTGATTTGTTCACAAGTCTAGTTAATTAATTCTATTTTTAAAGTGCAAGAATAATTGAAACTGATTTTTTACAAAAATGAGGGTGCCTGGTGCTATAGAACATTAGATCTCTAATGCACTGTACCATCAAATTGTACGTGGGGTCACACTCTTAATTCCCCATGTGATGAATTCCATTATTTGCAAGTATCCTAACTGGTGCAACATGCCATTAGCAGAGTGTTGCATAACTTGTACAAGATGCCATTCAACATTTAGGGCACTAAATTTAATTCTGGCACACCTTATTCTGTCTGCTGTTTGCTCTTCTGCTACATTGGGCATATCCTGAAAACTGTACATACAGGAGTTAACACTGTAATATAAATGAGCTGCACGGTATCAGATTTGGGGGAATTGTCAGCTCTTATCCAGTGCTAATTGTATTCACTATAAAATAACAGCAGCAAGTACTGATTATTTAAAAACAATTAGCATCTCATTTCCCTAAATTAAAGATACACTGAGATATGCTACAATGTTTAACTTTTTTTCTTTCACAAATAGCAAATTCCGATTTCGTCCAGCCAAAGTGCTTTTATTGAAATGTCTGTAAGTTAGTGGTGCTTGAAACCAAAGGTAGTAAAACGGGGGGTGCCCTACTGATGTGACCTGCTGCCATCAGTTAGCTATTTCGGTGGAAACTGTTTACAGTAAACGATACTTAATCTAGTCTTGGCCTACCCCCAAAAATAATAATTGGACATTGTTCGATTGAGTGCATTTAGATGCTGTGAATGAGGTGATGGATCTGTACAGAAAAACAGCTAAGCTGATGGAGTTGTGGGCAGTAAGAGAACTGAGATATTCTGGTGACTCCCTAAACCACAAGTTCATTAACTGCCAGTGCCGAGAGATAGGGTGTTAATCACTCTGGACCAACTGTTGTGTGAAGTGTACTGAGCTTATGGATACGTTGTATGAAGTCCGCCAATGATATGCAATAACTGTTTTGTAAAGATTGTATCAGTTGCTGAGGAGAAGATATAGTAGCAATTATGACAAAATGGTTATCATCTGGCTGCAAGGGCCAGTGATAAAGTACATGTTTGATCCTGAAAAAAGTCCACAGTCTGTACATATGTAACATGGCTTTAGATACATTTTGAAAAGCATTAATGATTCAGGATGTGTGCAAGGAATAGGCAACAACTGTAGAACAATGCTCTTTTTACTGGGACCTATTATTTATGAAATACATGTCTTGAGCCTGGAAGATTCCAATGGTAAATCATGCTTTAAAATACTGGGAATGTAATTTTTTTTTACTATCCCTCTGGGTTAATGCAATAAATATTAAAATATCATGTCTGTTTGTGGCTTGTAGGTGATGGCACCTGTTATTTAACTGAAATGTGTATGGCAAGTTGACGTTACTTAAAGACACTGACTCACCAACAGGGCCCATCTTAAGAATCAAATAGCTACAAGGAATTATCACCAACATTAAACTTTTGTGCAGTCCATCTGAGTTTTTCAAACTGATTATTGAAAGATGGTGTTGGGCTGGCCCCATCTGGAGAACTGTTGTCTAATCATGGATGGATGGTATTGTCCTTCAGAAGCTTTGGAGGCAACTGGGAAAGATGATTCTGAGCATCATTGATTTACCTTATAAGAAAAGGTTAAAGTTGGGCTTGTTTTCTCTGAGAGAAGACTTTTAGCTGGTCTAACTGAAGCTTTCAAGATTATGAAGGAAGTTGACCAAGTAAATTGAGATAAATTGTTCACAATGTTAAGGGTCAAAATACCAGGGAAGACTAGTCTAATTTTTTTAAAAATTGGAACAGAAATCAGGTGGAATGATTTCACCCAAAAAGTAATGGATTTGTGAAGTAAGTTACTAGGAAAGGCCATTGAAGTAGACAGTATAGGTTCAAGAGGCACTTACACATGTTTTTGGTGAATGTATAGATAAGGCAGGTTGGTAGGGCTGATCTCTGAAAAAGGAAATGACATGATGGACTTTTACTGTTGCTCATTATTTCTTATCCTAGCATTTTAGAGTGCAGGCAACAGAGTTACTGAGCCCAACAGTGTGAGGGAGCTGAATTAATGTTAGTGCAGCTAATCATTAACCTGAGGATATTTCAGTAAAATCAAAATTCTTCACTGTATCCAGCACAGTAAAACTTTTAAGTCCATGCGTCTGGATTGTCATCACTTGGTGCTGAAAAAAATATTAACAAAACTGACTAAAATCGCAGAATAAAACAAAAAGATGTTTAAAGCTGATTGTAACTTTGATTTTTATGTGGTGCAGGTGTTGACGCCTGCGCATTAAGCTGCTTTTAAAGTAACAAACCTTTCTCTCCTGCCCTGGCACCATCACCCTTTATTCTCCAACCTTCCACTGGTTTATTACAGACTGTTACGTACAGAAGGAATCCGTGCATCCTTTATATTTGTACATTAGCTAATGTTTGGGTTAACCATAGACAAGTACGCTCCTTCGGGGCAGCAATATTAACCATCCCATATATCTTTAGCAAGCTCCACTGCCTCGACTATTAAGACAGACAATAGTTTGGCTGGTCTTAATAGTTTTTAATATAAATGGGGCATAATCTTAAAATTAGAGCCAGGCCATTCAGCAGTGAAATCAGAAAGCACATTTTCACACACAGGATGGTGGAAATCTGGAACTCTCCCCCAATGGGCTGTGGAGGGTGTGTTAGTTGAAGCTTTCAAGATTGACAGATTTTTGTTGGGTAAGGGTATCAAGGGATATGGATCAAAGATGGGTAAGTGGAGTTGAGGTACAAATCAGCCATGTTCTAATTGAATGACCATGATGTGGAGATGCCGGTGATGGACTGGGGTGGACAAATGTAAGGAATCTTACAACACCAGGTTATAGTCCAACAGTTTTATTTGAAAATCACAAGCTTTCGGAGGCTTTCTCCTTCGTCAGGTGAGTGAGGAGGAGGAAGCCTCCGAAAGCTTGTGATTTTCAAATAAAACTGTTGGACTATAACCTGGTGTTGTAAGATTCCTTCTAATTGAATGACGGAACAGGCTCAAGGGTCTGAATGGCCTACTCCTGTTCCTAAGACCTATGCCCTCAAATTCAACATTTCCTCCTCTTATGTGTGAGCTGTCACAGTGGGAGAGTTACTCACAGTAACTAAGAAAAGCGGATTACAGGTACTTTAATTTGAGTGCAGTAGATGTCACTCTTTAAGTATAGGTGGAAAAGCAAGTTGTGATGAGGACACAAAGTGTCTGCAAAGGGATATTGACAGGTTAAGCGAAAGGGCAAAAATTTGGCAGATGGAATATAATGTGGGAAAATGTAAAGTCATCCACTTTGGGAGGAAAAATAAAAAAGCAAAATATTATTTGAATGGAGAAATACTACAAAATGCTGCGGTACAGAGGGATCTGGGTGTCCTCGTACACGAAACACAAAAAGTCAACATACAGGTGCAGCAGGTAATCCGGAAGGCAAATGGAATATTGGCCTTTATTTCTAGAGGGATGGAGTATAAAAGCTACAACTGTACAGGGTGCTGGTGAGACCACACCTGGAGTACTGCGTACAGTTCTGGTACCCTTATTTAAGGAAGGACATACTTGCATTGGAGGCAGTTCAGAGAAGGTTCACTAGGTTGATTCCGGGCATGGAAGGGTTGTCTTATGAGGAAAGATTGAACAGTCTATACTCATTGGAGTTTAGAAGAATGAGAGGAGATCTTCTTGAAACATACAAGATTCTGAGGGGACTCTATAGGGTAAATGCTGAGAGGATGTTACCCCTCATGGGGGAATCTAAAACTAGGGGGCATAGTCTCAGAATAAGGGGTCGCCCATTTAAGATGGAAATGAGGAGGAATTTCTTCTCCCAGAGGGTTGTGATTCTTTGCCCCAAAAAGCTGTAGAGGCTGAGTCATTGAATACATTCAAGGCTGAGTTAGACAAATTTTTGATCAGCAAGGGAGTCGAAGGATATGGGGAAAGGGTGGGAAAGTGGAGTTGAGGTAAAAATCAGATCAGCCATGATCTCATTAAATGGCAGAGCAGGCTCGAGGGGCCGAATGGCCTACTCCTGCTCCTATCTCATATAGTCTTATGATCTTTAGAGGTTAGACTCCAAGTCAGAGATCTGCTACCTCTCTCGCCTCTACACAGATCTGAGGCCTTTTCTGGTATGTGTTTTTTTTTCAGATATATTAAGTGTTGCTGGTTTTCAGGTTTACAGCCAGTGGTAGCTGACTGGTACATTATGTGTAGAATCTTACAGCACGGAAGGGGGCAATTTAGCTTGCCGTGCCTATGCCGGCTTTGGAAGAGCTGCCCAATTTAGTCCCACTCCCCAGTTTTTTCCCCATAATGCTTCAAATTAGTCCTCTTCAAGCCCATGTCCAATTGCCTTTTGAAAGTTCCTATGGAATCTGCTTTCATCACCCTTCCAGGTAGCGCGTTCCAGATCTTAACATCCCTCTTTGAAAAAATTTCTCCTCATTTCCCCTCTAGTTCTTACGCCAATTATTTTAATTCTATGACCTCTGGTTACCAACCCACTTGCCAGAGGAAACAGTTTCTCCCTATTTGCTCTATCAAAATGCCTCATAATTTTGAATACCTCTATGGGTCTCCCCTTAACCTTCTCTGCTCTAAGGAGAACAATCCCAGCTTCTCAAATCTCTCCACATAACTGAAGTCCCTCATCCCTGGTATCATCCTGATAAACATCCTCTGTACCCTCCCCAACACCTTGACATCCTCCCTAAAGTGTAGTGCTCAGAATTGTACACACACTCCAGCTGAGGCCTAACCAGTGATTTGTAAAGGTTTAGCATAACTTCCTTGTTTTTGTATTCAATGCCCCTATTTACAAAACCAAGTATCCCATACGCTTTCTTAAAAGCCTTATCAACTTGCTCTTTTACTTTTTATATGTTTATAAAAGATTTTTGGGTCCCCTTTTATGTTACCCATTAATCTTTTCTCATATTCTCTCTTTGCCCTTATATCCCATAAAATCTGCCTGATTTTCTATTGTATTCTGTACCTGACATTTGTTATAAACCTTTTTCTGTTTTATTTTAACCTCTTTCCTTTGTCATCCAGGGCGCTCTAGCTTTGGATGCCCTATCTTTCCACCTTTATGGGAATATGCTTGGTTTGTACCCGGACTATTTCTGCCCTGAAGGCCTGCCGTTGCTCATTTACTGTTTCCTTGGCCAATCTTTCTTTCCAGTCCACCTGTTCTCAATCCCTTCTCAAATCACTAAAATTGGGTCTCTTCCAGTTGGGTATTTTCACCATTGATTTTTCTTTGTCCCTTTCTGTAACTTCTTTAAACCTTATTATGATCACTATTACCCAGATGTTCTCCCACTGAAACACACTCCACTTGCCCTACTTCATTCCCTAGAACTAGATCCAGCACTGCTTCCTTCCGCGTTGGGCTAGAAACATATTAAGAAAGTTCTCCTGTACACATTTTAGGAATTCTTCATCCTCCTTGCCTTTTACACTTCCCCCCCCCCCCACCCCCCAGTCTATATTAGGGTAATTGAAGTCCCCTACTGCTCTATTATTTTTACATTTCTCTAAAATTTGCCTCCAGATTTGCTCCTCTGTCTCCTTCTCACAATTTGGGGGTCAATTGTAAACACCCAGCTTTTCTGTGTACCCAAATAGATTCAGTCTTTGAACCCTCTAGTATTATCCCTGATCAATACTGCCACTCCCCCCCCCCCCCCCCCACTTTGCTTTTTTTCCTTCCCTATCCCCCCTGACTACATTGTAGCCATAATGTTTAGTTCCCATTCATGCCCATGTTTAAGCCAGGTCTCCATTATAGCCACTATATATCATTACACAATGTGGCAACATGTGTATACAGCTCATCAACCTTATTTGTAACACTCCTCGCATTAACACACATACATTCCACACCATGCGAGTTTGCTTTGCTTCTTTCCTCCATGTAATTCCTGCATTTTCTACACTATTCTTTTATTCTGTTTGTCCCTCCTAGTTTTCTATGCACCTTGTCTCTCCTCTCTGCTGCTATGTCCTGGTTTCCCTGCCAAATTAGTTTTAAACCCTACCCCCCCCCCCCCCCCCAGCCCCAAGACATTGGTCCCAGCCCTGTTCATGTGAAACCGGTCTGGCTTGTACAGGTCCCTCCTGCCACAGGAATCTGAAGCCCTCCCTCCTGTGCCACTTCTCCAGCCACGCATTCACCTGCACGATCTACCTGTTTCTATATTCACTAGCAGGTGGCACTGGGCGTAATCCAGAAATCACCACCTTTGAGGTTGTGTTCTTTAATCTTTTTCCTAGATCCTGAAACTCTGCCTGGAGGACCCTTTTCCTACACACGTCATTGGTTCCAACATGGACCACGACTTCTGGCTGTTCCCCTTCCCCTCGCAGAATGTCTTGCACCCGTTCAGTGATATGTATACTTACACTAATACTTTGGCAGGGTGTGACACTTCTGAAAATCTCATGGTTTTATGACATGAGTTTGCGGCTTCTAAATTTGTTAAATCGGATCTTTTAATACAGATTTCCAGCATCTGCAGTTTTTTCGCTTTTTACCATTAAAAATGCAAGTTGTAGGGGAGTCTTTCTCAAATCCCATCTCTTCAATGGCACCTTGACTCCTTTCAGTGTCCTCTGAGCTGGGGAAGGTCATTCATCGCCATTGACAACATCTCGGTTTTAAAAGGTGACCTATGTTGATGTATTTCACTCTTAAGATCAGCATTGTTACAGATGTTTGTGAACATTATGTTTTTCGCATCATCTTGCTGATTGTAAACCTCACTCCTGCCCTGATTCGGAATTTGATAACCTCGAATCCTACATGTTTGAACAGAGGGGATTGTTGGTGAAAGGCGATCCATTTAATGGTCTGTTAAATCCATAGGCGTTTCCACGGCTCCGAATTAGCTTCAGTTTCAAGTCTTTCTGGGTTCGGAAACTGCACCAGGAGGAAATGGCGCTCAATTGCCATCTCTAAAGGTACCAAAAAATAGAAATTAGTGTTGGAGTATTGTTACTGAACTTTCTGTACAATAATTAGTTTAATGAAGAAACTTTTTGCTAAAAGTTGACGAACGTCCCCCGATGTTTTTTCGGACCCGCCTGGGTTGGTCTGACTGTCTGTTCCGGGATCTGTGGTCCCAGACTCTCAATTAATGGGATCTTTCTTCCATTTTGAAGTGTTGATAAAATGAGCAGACATCTTTTAATTAAAGGGTTTGTGCTTTTCCCTCAATGAATTGAATAAAAAAACTTAATTAAATTAAACGAGCCGAGTTGTGTACTGTAACGCATCATTGAAAGGTGTGGGTGTTTGAGAGATGCCAGCGATGAAATGGCTGAGATCTTTAGATTCGGATGGTTTCCTTGATCTACAATCGAGGAGAGAGGCAGAAGGGGGTTGGGAGGGAGATGAAGTGAAATAGGAGGGAGTTAGAGGTGAAAGGGAGGGGAGAAGAGATGGAAGGTGAGCGGTTGAGGGTGAAGATGGATTCGGGACGGAGAAGAGGTGAGAATGGTGGGGGAGAGAGTAGGAGATATGGGAGGATGGAGAGGGGAAGAAATGGAAGGCTGGGAGAATAGTGGAAGTGAAATAGGGGAAGAGGAGGAAGATGGTGGGGTTAGTTTGGGGAGACCTTAGCTCAACCTCCCTGTCCACTCCCCCCAGAAAGGAGGAGATTGATAGGGAGGAGAGAGATGAGGGGAAGGAGGAAGATGGGGACAAGGGTAGATAGATGTCGAGAGTCCATGGGAGATGGATGGGAGGGGGATGGGTATAGAGAGTGAGGAGGGGAGAGGTAGGGGGAGGAAGGGAAATGGATATGCAAAGTGAGGAGGGGGAGATGGAGGGGAAGGGGTTGATGACAGGGTGATGAGTGGAATACGGCCAAGGTTGAACCTAGTATGAGAGAAAAGATAAACCAAAAAATAGTGAGCAGATGACTTCAAGACTGGATTGTATGAGGAAAGGAAGACTGAGCAGTGCCCCAACAATGTGCCTCAAGATGACTCACTATTGCACAAATTTGTACGTTTCCAGTTCTTCTGGTAATCATCACTGTTGCCTGTTTAAGTGAAAAGCCCAACTTATGGGCAGTTTTGCTCTCTGGACCATATCCACTAAGAATTTGGTTGTGAATGTGCAGCCTCATTTCACATCAAATCTTTACAGTCAAGAAAAGCCCTCGATCTCACGTGGACAATATTTTAACAGTCTGTGTGTGCTAACTCACTGTGATGAGGCCACATGTGAGTATTGCAATGGATTCCAAACATAAAAGGTGTCTAGAATGTTAGGAGAAGATCATTTAGAAAAGAATGTAATTCATGTTGTTGTGGTTTAAATAGAAAGCAGAACATTTAACTATCACCAATGCTTTTGTCCTGCTAACACTGCTCTTTACAGATTACGTGGAAGTCAAAGTTCATTTGGGGAGATACAAAGCTGACATTTTTTTTTAGAAGAGGGTATCTAATTCTGCCATGTTGGTAGTGGTGTATACTGCATAAAGTGGTCCCAGTGACCATCAGGAAGGCTGTTCATTTGAACAGTTTTTTTTAAAACAGAAAAATTACTACTCCCTGTTGCATCAATGTGTTGATTAATTTGTGCGGTTTCTTTTCCTAGAAACTGAACTGAAGCATTTGATTGCCACTGGTACAAATAAAGTCTCCAGAATCATAATGGGTAGGTGTGAAAGTAGCTAATCATAATTTATAATGGATGCATTAAATATTTTATTAATCCTATAAGAAGTACTGGTTGTGAATCTACTAATAGATATCTGCCATAAGTGACTGTTTCATCCCATTTCTGAACATTGCAGAGTGTCTTGTGACAATTAAAGCTGCATATCGCAGTTCTTACACAGTCAACATTGTCTTCTACATTCATCATCCTCCCCACACCGAGGGATAGATTGTCATCAATGGAATTGAAATCAATGGAATGAAAATTAGACTGGTTCTATAAAGGGCAGGTAATCTGCCCCACCAGACTATCGCCCAGGCAGTGAAGACAAAAATCTACACCCCACCCCCCTCCAGCTTAAAATCCACCATCACAAAGAACCTTGGAGGAATATTACGAGAGCGTGTATCTCTTCAATAATATGTTGAGATAGACACAAGACACATCTTACATCATCACACCTCCCATTCTGAACCTTTTAAAATGTATCCATTATGCAACCTCTTATAATGGTGTTTCTCTTCAGTTGTTTTCTCCTATTCCCTGCATAAGTTATTTTTGTGCTGGTTCCACAAGATTGGTGTGAATCTAAGTTCTTACTGTCACTGCATCTGAACATACCCTATGGGTAAGGGAATGTTTCCCTCCTGTGAGTGTTCTCCCTACTCCCCTTGTCTTGAACATCTTGCTCTTTGTTCAGCTATAGGTTGCCTAAACTAATTTCTAATTATGGGGAGGGAGAATTAAATTCACTTTAGCAATTCTGAACAGTTACGTACTTTATTGCAATTATAACGTCTGAATCTTTGCCAGGAAAACAAAAGTCTGAAAAAGTGTCCAAAGCAATTACAACAGCCTTGATTGCCTTGGTCACATGTAAGAAAAATGATTTTGGTGACTTGATTATTGGGGGAGGTGAAGGGGCTGAGATATCCAAAATCTGCATATTTGTGTGGTGTGCTATATGCTGCATAATCTTGCCATTCAGAGGGACACCACATAAGGAATGGCCCTATGACAACAATGGATGAAAAGGGACTCCAATAGCTTTCACCAATGGACAAGAGGCAGTATCAGCACAGGTTTGCAAAAACCTCATTTGCACCCATGCTAAAGCAACGTAATTGAGGTTCTCCACTTAAATTACCTATTGGAAATCACCTAAATAAACTCACAAATCAATCACTGTTCACATAAAAGTGTGAAATATGCATAGAGAGAGAGATCCTTGTATCCGCCTGAAAGGAATTCTGTGTTCTGGAATCCCCCCATTGCCATATACAATAATTGTATAATATCACCATTGGTACTGCTGTCCTGTTTACTCATAGATGCCAATAAACTGGTTGAGTTATTGTCCTTCAAGGTAAAATAAACATGGGAAAAACGTTCACCGGATTCAGTAATAGAGCAGTCGTTCACCACCTTTCCAGATCCTCTTCTAATGTCAGTTCCTTCAGCCAAGGACCTCCTCGGATGTTTGCCTGGTAGTTGAATTTAGTCTTTTTGGGTTTTCATACTTTAAACATTTTCTGATCTCTTGCCAAGTTCTTTGTTCGTTCAGATTGCATTCAACTCACGTGTCACCTTCTCCCAGGCCTCCTCCAGTTGTGTGAGTTGTGGAGATAAAGAACAGCCCTAAAGATTATAGACCACCTTTCCTCAGTAAAGTGGGCTTTTCTGCTTTGCTGTGACGTTGTGGATATTTTCTGGTCCGTTATATCAATGTCATTCACGTGCAGTGATTTACGGTGAGCAAGTGCTTCATTTCTTGCTACTTTGGTTGCTTAACTATAATTATTGCAGCTTTGGCTGCCCTACCTTACCACCAGCTGTAAGTTCAGATGCTGTGTTTCAGTTTACAGTGTTGCTGTCTGGGCAGAAGGTAAAGGTGTTTACTAACAGGAAACTGTCTCAACCTGCCTGAATACCATCTATTGTGTTGACCAGTTAACATGACTACCAGCCCATAATTTAGTGAATCAGATTTATGTATAAAAGCTACCTCAAGTGAGTCCCAAAAGTGTTCATAATGGACAAGTTTCTCTCAATTATAATTCAGTAATTCCTGTCAAAATTGAATGATAGTCTTTTTAGACATGCCAAGTACTATGAAAGGATATTGAAAAAGTAAATGATAATTTTGCATGTGGTGTATTGATTTTTGCTATTTGAATGGAATCATTTTGTTGCTTAACTGTTCATAACCTTTATTCAAACAGTTTATAGATAATTTTACAATTTGCAAAATATGGGTGCTGCAGGCAGCTTGGTACATAGGATACTCAAACTGTCTTTGGTTTCAATTGTTTTCAGAAGAGTTAAAAAAGCTACGATTGGAAGAATGGAATGAAAACCATGTGCGAACCTGGTTAAAATGTATTCGGGTCAAAGATGCACACATACAAATGTTATACGAACAAGAAGTAACTGGTGCAGTGCTGCAGGTGATGAACGAAGACGATCTTAAAGATCTGCACGTAAAAAAAGGTCAAATACAACTGATTTTGAAGAAAAGGAATGAACTATTGAATAGTCAGACTTTAGAACCAGTCCCGTGCAGTACAAGTGAAGTAAGAGAGAGAGAAAAGGCTTCTTTAACACAAGATAGTCATAAAGGTGCTCCTATTGAAACACTACAGCCAGAGACTCTGCCAAGCAAAGAGAAATTAAAAAGCCAGGATCACGTTACTGCGTTAGCATTAGATGCCCCTGACAGTTCTGCTGGTTCACAGCACACAAGCACAACTGAAGAAAGTGTAAAAGAAAATAAGCCTCATATTCGATGCAAACCTTGTCCATTTGGCAAGGACGATATCAACTTTAAATATGTAAGAAACCAAGTTCTTCCACCAGAAACTGGGGTTATAAACTTAATTTGCCCCTGTCATGAATATAAATCTCTTGCCAAAGCTGTAACACTGGACAGACACCGGCTACAAGTAAAGTTTGCTCGTGAAGTTCTCAAATTTGCCTCTGGATGCATGAATGTTCGAACTAATGGTACAATACATTTTGGGGTTGAGGATAGCCATGGTAGATCTGGGTACACACATGGTGAAATAATAGGTGTACGTGTCACAGAACAAGATATCTATGTTGATGCATTGGATTACATAGAGAAATGCTTCACACGTCATGGTCAGGATGCAAGAGTTTGCATTCGGCCACCCAAATTTGTGGAAGTGATTAGCAGAGGTGCAAGCGAGGAAAGATTTGTTATCGAGATTGATGTGAACTCATCAATAAAGATTGTGAAAAGCAAAATTTATAGAGTTCGTCTTCCAAATTTTAATGAAAAAAAAAATAAAGTAGAGTATGAAAAAGCAACCATCTACAGAAGAAATGGAGCAAAAACTGAGCCCATCTGTGAAGAAGACCAGGATGAGTTTGTTTCAGATATGCAAGAGAGAGACACAAGAAGAGAAGCAGCAGAAAACTCAGAGGAGCCAAGCAACAGAATCTATGAGGATCTTGGAAGAAAACTATCAGTTCTTCTAACCGGTGGCAAGAAGTACATGGATAACAGCCAATGGTACATACTTGTCACGAACAAATGCAAAACAGAAGATTTACAGAAATTAAATTTCTTATTACACATGAATATTTTTTGTGTGTTTGATTTTGATCCTGATTCTAAGACCGATGGCTTCTTTGAACACTATCTGAAACATCACACAGCCAATGCTCACTTCTTACAAGATTACAAATATGAAGACAGAGAGAGCACGAGCGACTTCGAGAGACGTTTGTGTTTGTTTGATCAAATAAGCTGGATATTTTGCAATGGACGTAATGATTATGACGGTGATGAAAGACCATGTGATGAGAGTACATGGGTGATTACCAAAAAAAAGCACTTGAAGAAGCCAATTTCCCTGATCTGCAATGACATTCTGCCACCTGGTTCTTTTGTTGTACTTTTCCTCCTTTTGTCACCAGTAGAACAGCCTCAGGTGGACATATTCAATGAATTCTATGCAGAAATGAATGGCAGAAATGACATAATTTGTATTGCAGAGTGTGAAGAAAATTATCAGAAGTGGGCCAATCTTGCACAGCCCTCATGCAGTATTGAAACTATTGACAAGATGAGTATTGTTGGGATGAAACTGAACCATGTAAATGACACAATCCAAACTATGCTGCCAACATTAATAGACAGTGCCCGGCATTTACCAGTATCGACAAAGGGTCTGTGTTTACTCAAAACTGCAGATGAAGAAAGAATGTTCACTCTTGAAATATTGAGTGTAGATCAGTGTGAAGATTATAAAGTTGACCTTCAGGATCCTGAATGTAAGACACAAATCACAAAAATTGAGAGAGACTTTTATCGGGGTGGTAAAGTCAGTTGGCTGAATTTCATGCTAGCAGAAAAAGGATTTTGTGAAGAAGTTATACAGCGGGATGCATACAAAGACGTTGTTAAAATTATAGATGGAATGCTAAGGGGCCCACCAGTGAAGCAGTTAGTTGCCACAGTACACATATTTCATCATCCTGGCAGTGGAGGAAGCACCCTAGCACGACAGATTTTATGGAATTTTCGAAAGGATTTGCGATGTGCATCTGTCAAGCCATCATATGCTGTTGGGAAAGTCTGTGAACATGCCATCCAGCTGCTTGAATATGAAGAAAATGATATTAATCAGTGCTTGCCGGTGTTACTACTTATTGAAGACTCTGATGAAGATTACTTTGATGAAATTAAGCATGAATTAATAGCTGTAGTTGGCTGTAAGACAGTCAGTGCTGTGAGGCCTCTCTTCATACTTCTGAACTGTAGGAGATCCCATAATCCTGAAAAACAGTGTAAAAACAGCCCGGTAGAAACGGTTGCTGTCACTCACAAATTAACAGAGAAAGAAAAGAGATTGTTTTCAAACAAGCGTAAAAAACTCGAGGAACATTTTGAGCCAGAGTTTATATTGACTTTTGTTCTAATGAGTGAAGAGTTTCAGGAAGAGTACATCCAGGACTTTGTGAAACATTTATTAGAAGGCATTGACCGCTCTTCTCTTATCACTAGACTGATAAAGTACGTTGCCTTACTCAATCACTATGTGGAGAATTCAAACATTTCACTGTCTCATTGTGAAGCATTTTTGGGTCTTGGTGCTCAAATAGATCACTTGCGCCAGCAAAGCTTTGAAACCTCCTTGACTGATCCGGCACGCCTTTTGTTCATACACTTCAGGGACTGCACCACTGAGATTAAGTCGATCCGAATTGTACACCCACTTATTGCAAAGGAAATACTGAATCAGTTATCAGATCAGCCTCTGAATCAAATTGCGATGGACCTTCTTCAGGAAAAGGTATTTTTTAAACACAGATTTGCCCGTGATGAGTTCATTAAGTTCATTAGAGACTTGTTCATACGACGTCACAAAAGAAGTAAAGGTGACAGTACAGATACCGTTTTTTCTCCTCTTATCGAAGATATATGCAATGAGGAGAAAGCTTCAAAAAAAGCTGTGGATGTTCTGACAGCAGCTTATGAATGCCTTGGGCAAGATCCATATTTTGCACAGCAACTTGCTCGACTGCATTACATGTACAAAAATTTTGTTGAAGCTATAAAGTGGGCTGAAGATGCAAAATGTCAGTTGCCATTTAATTCTTACATATTGGACACAGAAGGGCAAGTGTACAGAAAAAAGCTTAATGCACTGTTTGATGTAACACATTTGGAAAATGAAGAGGTTACTCCTGACAAGCTCACAGAAGCAATAAGAATAGCACTAAAGGCGATTGAGTGCTTCAGGGCTGCTCAAAAGGCAGCACTATCAGAGGCAGATTCTATGAACAATTCTGGTTTCTTTGGTGAAGTAGAGGTTGGATGCCATCTATTGCAACTTCTTTCACTACTGGACATCTTTGTAAAAGATAAAGATGGCAGCTACACAAAACTGGCAAAGTACTTTCTGGGTAAAGATATTCCTGAAGAAATTAAAGAACCTTGGAAAGACTTCCATGGTAAATTGAAAGGCCTGCAAAAAGGAATAAATGAGGCACTTGAATGGATATCTGAAGATTCAAGCTATTTTCAAACCAATAAATGTGAAGATGATGAAGACGAAACCAGTAATACAGAGGACCATTCGTATAATCCTAGGAAATGGCTAATAAAGAAGACAAGAATCTATGCACGTTATTTCACTCTTACAGAACAGGAAGAACAAAACTTAACACAAAGTTCAAATTGTTCTTTATACCCACTGGTAAGACACTTTCAAATTTACAGAAATGGTGGTGGAAACATTACATCAATTTTTTCACTGCTTTCTGACCAAAAGGCTGATCGAGCTACAGAAAAACTAGAAAAAATAATCTCCATGTATCCTGAAGACCCTCAAAAAGAAAAACTAGATCTAGTTGATCTAATCAATTTCACACTGAGTCATATTGCACTAGCATGTGTGGCACCACGGTCTTCAAAGCTGGTGACATATCAGAGACTGAGGGAACTGTGTCAGCTATTTTGGAAAAAAAAACATAACAATTCAAGTGCCTGGTTTTTACTTACACTGTTGTATTGGCCTGACGAAGCCTATGACAAGGAACCCAATGAAGTGAAAGACAGAATCTTAAATACAGCACTTGAAACTATGAAAAGACTCTATGACATCAAAATGAAGAACTTACCTTCCAGAAAAAAGCAGATCTATACTCATTTTTTCTTGGGAAATGGACATGGGTTTGACAAAATTGTTCATAAAAGTTTGCTTGAAAAGCTTACTGCTAAGCCCCTAAATGAAAGAAGATTGAAGTGGCTTACTGGAGATGTGTGGAAGAACACCAACGTCACCCAAAAGTTGAAGCGTGTTAAAGGATGGACAGAAGAGGGAACCATATTTGTACGTGGTCACTGCAGGCAGAACAAGATCAGAATCTTGCCATTGCACTTCCCATCAATGCCTCATGGCAATGAGAATGTGACCTTTTACCTAGGGTTTACATATGGTGGACTCTTTGCTTATGGTATCCAAGTGGAACATTAAACTGAACTATTAATATCCCCCACCCACCCCTCCACCCCAGACGTGCCTTTCTCTGCTGGAATTCCTGGCCTACTTTGGTGGGACCTGTTTATTTTAGTGGAATACTTGTCATATATTATTTCATATTTCTGCTAGTTAAACAGAAAGTTTGTTGTATTTTACTTACAAAGTCTTAGTCATAATTTTAAACTATATAATATACAATCACTAATACTTCAAAAATGTTGTCAAAGTTGAGGAATTTTTAAGAACAGCTGTTTTAAAACCATTAGGCTCTCCACTGGGAGACCTGATTTCAGATTACAATCTAGAGTAGATTGTCTGGGTTAGAAGTGTAGCCTCTCCTGCACTATTCAAAGATCTTTCTGCTAGTTTAACTGAGGGTGGGGGCAGTGATGGCATCCATGAAAATTGCCTGGACTGACCAAGGAAGATCATATGGATGCCAAGAGAAAATGGAGGGAAAATTAGAAAAAAGAAATGGAATATGTATAATTATTTTCTTAACATTCAACAACAGAATACTTAAGCAGTGCTTTACTATCATAGGAGATGTTGTGTTATTAATATTTTTCTTTTGAGTCTCAGATTTGATGCATTTATGTTTGTTTTACTCATCATTTTGTTTTAGAAAAAGTACAAAGTAATTAGAGAAATATTTACTTAGCTGGGAAAGTAAAATAAATATTGAATTAATGTAGTAGAAGGAACAATTGCTGTAGTTTGAAAAAAATGGTTGAAAGCAACTGTTATTTCTTATAATTACCTCTGAAATAATAGTCATTTGATAGTTATTTTAGCACTTTTTAAAATTGTATTAAGTGCCTGCAGAGTCACATGTCTAGCCATCATTGGGCACCATCAGCAGAAACAGTCCATTCAATAATCTGTTGTTTCATTTAGCTGTTTCAAGATACCTGGAGAAATGCTGTGTATGGTCATTTTTAGCCATTTATGCGGTTTCTTTGGGGGTGTTCCACCTATCTCTTGCCAGAGAACCCCCACAGAAATTCCAGGTGAAAGTCTTTGCTGAAATAATGGCCCCAGAGAAATTTCACAGGGCTAATTACATCACATTTGTAACTGTGCCGGGACTTGTAGCTGCCTATGTTCTGCAATGCTGACCCTGCATTAATTTGCAGGTCAGCTCATTTAAATACCCATTGCCGCATATCCCATGTAAAATGAGAGTACTGTGCTGAAAATTAGAATGAAGCCTTTAAAAAGCCCAGATTGGCTGAAGATTGTAGAACAAGGCAAAAACTGCAAATGCTGGAAATCTTCAAAAGGATAAAATGCTGGAAGCACACAGCAGACCAGTCAGCATCCGTGGAGAGGACATAGGAGTTAACATTTCAGGTGTAGGCATTTCATTAGAACTTTCCTGAAAAGGTGCACTTAATTTGTGCTGACTTACTCAATCAGATGATTAGGACTTGCATAGCTATGTAGGGCCCCAGAGGCCTGATGTGATGCGATGTTCTAGGTAATGGATTGAAGGATTTGTCATTTATTTGAAGGCATCATGAGAGTTGTGACAAAGGTAAACTGTGAGAAACAGATGAGAGGACCTCATTGATCAGATGTGTTCTGTTGTCTTCGGCAAAAAAAAATCTGCTGATTGGAGGACCCCAATATGCCAAAATCACAGTAAATCTGTGGCCTGTATCTTTCCCTTTGTTATAATAGAGGTGTTGAAAATTAAGTGCTGAACTAACTGCAATAGATTTCTTGTTCTCAATAAAAGAGCAAAACAAAAACAAAGTTGTTTTCATTTTTATGTTACGTATTCCATGCTGGTCAATTTCTGAGGAATTCCTACAATTATCATTTTGTTATCTGTTTGGTTTATTAAAATATAATACTTTTGCAAAAACATTTCTTATAGTTTATATAAAATTAGATTAATATTTGTGGAGGTTAAATTCTCAATGCTGTATTAAATCAGCCGCTAGCTATCGGACTTTACAAGATGGAGGTTTCACTCGGCTCCATGCACATGAAAGGGGAGATTTTATAATAGGCTTTGTTCTTGTATGAATACTTAACATGCTCATGTCAAATTCCTCTCTGTTACTTTAACACAGATATAAGCCCAAAGGGTAACAATAGTGCTGTGAGGAATGTGCTATGAGCATATTAACTGCTTGCATAAGTACACTACCAATCAGAAAATCTACCCTGAAATTTCTTGAGCAGTATCATTCATCTGGAGCTTCCTAGTACTGCACAGTGTATTTCTGCAATACAATTCTCTCCTTATTTTTGGAGTAAATTTAATTTGATAAAACACTAGTCTTACAGAGAAACTATTGGACATTTTTAAGTTATTATTGTTGAGTATAACTGCTTCTCCCACAGTAAATACTACTAATTTATCCAAAATATGCTAACAGGAATAATTTATAATGTGTGGCGTTGTAAGGACATTATGAGATTCCATGGTTCTATTGGTACCATGGTGCAATAGTTCTCATTTTCCATATAAAATTATTTTCTGCGTAACTTGAGATTTTGGTCCAGCTGTACTTTGGGCTGTGGACCGTGTCACCCAGGAGGCTTTTCTATGAAAATTCACAGCTG
This sequence comes from Heptranchias perlo, assembly GCF_035084215.1. Classification (NCBI taxonomy): domain Eukaryota; kingdom Metazoa; phylum Chordata; class Chondrichthyes; order Hexanchiformes; family Hexanchidae; genus Heptranchias; species Heptranchias perlo. The sequence continues at coordinate 5,038,426 of NC_090347.1, read as the reverse complement.
GGTTGAGTGTGTGCCAATTAAAAAGCCTTAAGGTTGTCTATCACCAACGTTTAACAGTGTAGGGCACTCAAGGAAAGTAGCCCAAAGCAGCTATCTTTCCTACAGCACTCATTTTAAAACTGGCATGGAGAGTACCTCAATGAAAAGAGGAGTGTTATTTTAATCATGGTTTTGAAATGTCAGAAGCAAGAAGCATTGGACAGAATCGAAAGTTAACATATGGAATCAAAGTGATTATGTTCTTTCTGGCTGTGTAGTGTTGCTCAGACTGAGGCTATGCATCTGTTCAGTGCCCACTATTCAATGAGCTTGTCATACCCTGCAAACATGTGTTGAAGAAAAACAGACTTGCCCTGTAGTAACAACTAGTTTAAAAAAAAATTAAACTATTCCACAAACAATCAGAAAATCCCAAATTTCCTTATAAAACATTAAAAACAAATGCAATAGGACTCTGCAGAAATACCTCATCTGACAGTCACCCTTTGTGCTTGTGAGTTATGTCTCCCTAATGTTGCTTGTCTTTGTACGTTTTGATTAACCATGTTCCAGTGTAATCATTCCGCCCACCTTTAGTACTGGCTCTATTCATTCTCAGATCCTGCACACCAACAGCAATGTAAAGATCAAAGAACTCATTACAGCATTCTTTTGTCCAGAATAAATTCTTATGCTTGTTCCAAATCTTATTTGTAAAATCTTTTTATATATAAAAAAAATCCTTGAGTTGGTAACAATATATTTGGTAACTGCTATTCTTCCTCCACAGGATGGTACTGTAATCTTTTTAAAAAAGTGTAAGAGCACTTGTTATTCTATGAAGATTTACCGAGTCTCTATAACAGCAACTGTGTTGCATGATCCCTCTTTGACCTCTCTGCAGCATTCAAAATGGTCCACCACATCATTCCCCTCCAAAACACCTCCTCCATTTTCCAGCTCAGTGGGACTGCCTTCATGTTCCATTCAGCTATCCGATCATAGCCAGAGCATCTCTACCAATAGCTTCTCTTCCAACCTATGCACCATCACCTCCAGCCTTGGCTCAGTGGTAGCACTCTCACATCTGAGCCAGAAGGTTGTGGGTTCAAGCCAGGACTTGAGCACATAATCTCAGCTGACACTACAGTGCAGTACCAAGGGAGTGCTGTACTGTCAGATGCCGTCTTTTGGATGAGATATTAAACTGAGGTCCCATCTGCCCTCTCAGGTGGATGTAAAAGACTTCCCTGGCACTATTCGAAGAAGAGACTTGGAGTTCTCCTGGTGTCCTGGCTAACATTTATCCCTCAACTAACATCACTTTTAGTCATTTATCTCATAGCTATTTGTGGGACTTCGCTGTGTGCGAAGTTGCTGCTGTGTTCCCCTACATTACAACAGTGATTATATTTCATTGGAAGTGAAGTACTTTGAGGTCATGAAAGGCTCTATTTAAATACATGTTTGTTCTTCTTTCCAGAGTCCCTTAAGGATCCATTTTGGCCCATTCTCTTCATCAGATTCTAAAGCTGCCCTGTGGTGACATCATGTGCAGACCATGGAGTCAGCTTCCCCATGTCCACTGATGGTTACCAGTTCTACCTCTCAACCTCTCTCCTGCCTCTGCTTTCAAACTGCTTGTCCGACTTCCAGTCTTGAATGAGCCATAGCTTCCTCCAGCTAAATACTGGGGAGACCGAAGTCATCATCTTTGGCCCCCCAGCCATAAACTCTGTACCTTACCAACAATTCCAGCCCCCTCCTTGGTCGCTTTCTCAGGCTAAAGCAGACTGTTTGCAACCTCGAGCTGAGCTTCTGACTCCAAATCCTCTCTGTCACAAAGACCGCCTTCTTCCACCTCTAATATTGCCCGCTTCCACAACCACCTCAGCCTATCTGCAGCTGAAACCCTCTTACATGCCTTTGTCACCTCTAAACTCAAATTACTCCAGTGCTCTCCAGACCAGCCTCCCAACCTACACCCTCCATAAACGTCAGTTCATTGAAGCTTTGCTGCCCATATCCTACGCTGCATCAAGTCCCGCTCACCCAGCATCCCTGTCCTTGCTGACCTACATTGGCTCCCAGTCCCAAACATCTCAAAAATATATACTCTTTCTTGTGTTCAAATCCCTCCATAGCTCCTTATCTCTGTAAACTCTTTCAGTGCTACAAAGATTCCCCCATCCCCATGGAATTCTCTGTTCCTCTGACTCTGCTTTCTTGTGGATCCCTCTCCCTTTGCCTTCAGCAGCCTAGGCCCCATGCTTTGGAATTCCCTCCCTAAACATCTCCTCCTTTAAAATTCTGCTTAATATACACCTGTTCGACCAAGCCTTTATTCAACCCTCCCAATCTGTCCTTTGGCTTTGTTCTTCCTGAAGCCTCTCTGAAGCGCCTCGTAATGTTTTTCTACATGAAATCACTACATAAATACAGAAATACTGGAAACACTTTGCAGGTCAGTCAGCAGCTGTGGAGAGAACAGCAAAGCTAACCCTTCAAGGATCTGCAATCCAAACATTATCTGGCCTGTTCTCGCCACAGATGCTGTCTGACCTGTTGAGTGTTTCCAACATTTTGTTTTTGTTTCAGATTCAGCGTCTGCAGGTTTTTTCACGTTTTACTATAAAAGTACAAGTTGTTGGTGAGTCTCTCTCAAATCCGATTTCTTCAATTGCACCTTGACCCCTTTCACAGTTGTCTCTGAGCTGGGGAAAGTCACTCATTCCGATTGACCAAATCTCAGTTGGAAAAGGTGCCACACGTTGATGTATTTCACTCTTTAAATCAGCATTATTGCAGATGTTTGTGAACTTGTTTTTAAGAACTTACATTTATATGGCGCTTTTCACGACCTCAGGATGTTCCAAAATGCTTTACAGCCAATGAAGTATTTTTGAAGTGTAGTCACTGTTGTAGTGTAAGAAACGTGGCAGCCAATTTGCATATAGCAAGCTCCCACACACAGCAATTTGATAATGACCAGATAATCTGTTTTATTGATGTTGGTTGAGGGATAAATATTAGGCAGGACACTGGGAAGAACTCCCCTGTTCTTCCTTGATCCTTGGGATCCTTTAGGTCCACCTGAGAGGCAGACGGGGCTTCCGTTTAATGTCTCATCTGAAAGACAGCACCTCCAACAATGCAGCACTCCCTCAGTCCTGCACTGGAGTGTCAGCCTAGATTTTGTGCTCAAGGCTCTGGAGTGGGACTCGAACCCACAATCTTTTTGCATCATCTTGCTGATTATAAACCTCCCTCCTGCCCTGGCCCGGAATTTGATAGTCCTGATTCCTATATGTTTGATGTGGAGATGCTGGTGATGGACTGGGGTTGACAAATGTAAGGAATCTTACAACACCAGGTTATAGTCCAACTGTTTGGAAACAGTTGGACTATAACCTGGTGTTGTAAGATTCCCTATATGTTTGAACAGAGGAGATTGTTGATGAAAGGTGATCCATTTAATGATCTGTTATATGCACAGGCATTTCCACAGCTACGAATTAGTTTCAGTTTCAAGTCTTTTTAATTCGAAACTACACCAGAGGAAGGAAATGGCACTCAACTGCCATCTCTAAAGGTACCAAAAGTAGAAAATAAATAATTGAACTTTACAAAAATTGGTTCAATGAGCAAACCTTTTGCTAAAAGTTGACAAACATTTCCAGATGTTTTCTAGGACCCGCCTGGGTTGGTCTGATCGTCTGTTTGGGGATCTGTGGTCCCAGACTCACAATTGATGGGATGTTTCTTCCATTTTGAAGTGTGAGAAAATGAGCAGATAACTTTTTTAATTAAAGGGTTTGCGCTTTTCCCTCAATGAATGGAATAAAAAACATAATTAAATAAAACGAACCAAGTTGTGCACTGAGGTGCATCATTAAGCACTCTTTATCCCTCTCTCATCTCCCTCTCTCACCAAGGTGGGTGGGGGTGGGGGAGATATAGAGAGAGATGGAGTGGGAGGAGGATGGGGGAGATAATAGAAAATAAATTTTATACTTTCAACACTTGCATCCCCTTTCAGGCTCTTTCCAGCCATACAAGTGACAGAGTGTTGGGTATACTTACATTTGGAATTGAAATACACTGTGGGCCTCCTTATCCTCAGTCAGGACTGTTTTTGAATTCTCAGCAATTTTGAAGCTGTTGGTCAGTTTTTGTTAGTTTTCTAGGTTGGCATATATGCAAACTAGTGTTGCTAACTCTGCTTGGACGTATTCCTGGAGGTTTCATCACATGACCTCCCACTTCCAACTGCCCCGATCCCACGCTCCCGCCATTGGTCGCCTTACACGTCCATCTTCACACACTCCGTTTTCTACAATAATTGGAAAACAAACAGACCCTTCATTACCCGATTGTTGACTGTCAGTCAAACAGCCTTTTATCCCATTTCCAATATTTTTATTACTAATAAACAAAAGTATCCATAGAAATTGAAAATAACCCACAATTTTTTTAATGCTCCTACGATTTTCCCTAGGTCGCTCGCAGCAGTGTTCAGGAAATTAATTTTTAATTCCCAGAAATTCCAGGACAACCTTGGCAAGTTGACAACTCTAATGCATGCATGACACAGAAGTTGTTAAGGGAACATAATTGTAACACCCAAACAGGTTATGCAGTTTTGTGCAATGTAGATAATTGGGTATCTGTTGACTTAGTCGCAGTTACTCACCTAGCTCAGCCATTGGCTGCTGATTAGTGGGGTGATACACAATCTGTATAAATAGTCCCCACTCATATTGTTCAACCTCGCAGATGATGCAATCTGAGAGCAATAAAAGATAAGTCAGAACCTGTTGCAAAGAGGTAAGATTTTTTTCTCATTAAACTATTATTTGGAGTGTATGAAATGAAAGAGTGATTATTGTTTTCTAGTCAGTTTTCTAGAACAATATGTCGAGGAACCAACTAGGGAACAGATTACTTTGGATCTGTATTTCGTAATGAGACAGGATTAATTAGTAATCTTATAATAATGGATCCTCTGGGAAGAGAGATCATAATATGATAAAATTTCATATTGGGTTAGAGAGTCATGTGGTTAAGTCCAAAAGTGGGGTCTTAAATTTAAAGAAGGCCAATTATGTGAGTATGAGGGGCGAGTTGACTAAGGTAGATTTGGGAAATTAGATTAAAAGATATGATGATAGATAAGCAGCAGCAGCAGCAGCAACAACAACAACAACAACAACAACATGCATATATATAGAGCCTTTAACGTAGTAAAACGTCCCAAGGCACAGGAGCATTATCAAACAAAATTTGATATCAAGCCACTTAGGGAGGTATTAGGGCAGGTGACCAAAAGCTCGGCCAAAGAGGTAGGTTTTAAGGAGTGTCTTAAAGGAAGAGAGAAAGGTAGAGAGTTGGAGAGGTTAAGGGAGGGAATTTCAGAGCTTAGGGCGTAGGCAGCTGAAGGCACGGCCGCCAATGGTGGAACGATTAATATGTGCAAGAGGCAAGAATTGGAGGTGCGCAGGGATCTTGGAGGGTTGTAGAGCTGGAGGAAGTTACAGAGATAGGAATGGGGGTAAGGCAATGGAGGGATTTGAAAACAAGGATGAGAATTTTAAAATTTAGGCGGTCCCAGACCAGGAGCCAATGTAGGTCAGTGAGCACAGGTGTGATGGGAGAACAGGACTTGGCGTGAGTTAGGATATGGGCAGCAGAGTTTTGGATGAGCTCAAGTTTATGGAAGATGGGAGGCCAGCCAGGAGAGCATTGGAATAGTCCAGTCTAGAGGTAACAAAGTCAGGGATGAGCGTTTCAGCAGCAGATGAGCTGAGGCAGGGGCGGAGACGGGCAATGTTATGGAGGTGGAAGTAGGCGGTCTTGGTGATCGAGCGGATATGTGGTTGTAAGCTCATCTCGGGGTCAAATAGGATGCCAAGTTTGCGAATGGTCAGGTTCAGCCTTGAACAGTGGCCAGGGAGAGGGATGGAATCGGTGGCTAGGGAACGGAGTTTGCGGCGTGTTCCAAAGACAATGGCTTTGGTCTTCCCAATATTTACTTTGAGGAAATTTTTGCTCATGCAGCACGGGATGTCGGACAAGCATTGTGATAAATGAGAGACTGTGGAGGGGTCGAGGGAGGTGGTTGTGAGGTAGAGCTGGGTGTCGTCAGCGTACATGTGGAATCTGACATTGTATTTTCGGACCGGGGCTACTTATTGCTATATAAGTGTCAGTCTTGACTCAGTGTTAGCACTCTCGTCTCTGAGTCAGAGGGTTGTGGATTCAAGTCCCATTCCAGAAACTTGAGAACATAATCTAGGCTGGCACTTCAGTGCAGTATTGAAAGAATTCTGTTGGAGGTGCTGTCTTTCAGATGAGATGTATTGGTACCACCGCACAGTCCTTGTGGAGATGAAGTCCCGTCTTCACACTGAGGACACCATCCAACGTGTTGTGTGGCACTACCACCGTGCTAAATGGGATAGATTCAGAACAGATCTAGCAGCTCAAAACTGGGCATCCATGAGGCGCTGTGGGTCATCATCAGCAGCAGCAGAAGAATTGTATTCCAGCACAATCTGTAACCTCATGGCCTGGCATATTCCTCACTCTACCACTTACCAACAAGCCAGGGGATCAACCCTGGTTCAATGAGGAGTGTAGAAGACCATGCCAGGAGCAGCACCAGGCATACCTAAAAATGAGGACTACATGCATGCTCAGTTTGGGTTCCGCCAGGACCACTCGACCCCAGACCTCATTACAGCCTTGGTCCAAACATGGACAAGAGAGCTGAATTCCAGAGGTGAGGTGAGAGTGACTGCCCTTGACATCCAGGCAGCATTTGACCAAGTGTGGCACCAAGGAGCCCTGGTAAAATTGAAGTCAATGGGAATCAGGGGGAAAACTCTCCAGTGGCTAGAGTCATACCTAGCACAAAGGAAGATGGTAGTGGTTGTTGGAGGCCAATCATCTCAGCCCCAGGACATTGCTGCAGGAGTTCCTCAGGGCAGTGTCCTAGGCCCAAACATCTTCACCTGCTTCATCAATGACCTTCCCTCCATCATAAGGTCAGAAATGGGGATGTTCGTTGATGATTGCACAGTGTTCAGTTTCATTTGCAACCCCTCAAATAATGAAGCAGTCCGTGCCCGTGTGCAGCAAGACCTGGACAACATCCAGGCTTGGGCTGATAAGTGGCAAGTAACATTTGAGTCAGACAAGTGCCAGGCAATGACCACCTCCAACAAGCGAGAGGGTCTAACCACCTCCCCTTGACATTCAACAGCATTACCATCGCCGAATCCACCATCAACATCCTGGGGGTCACCACTGACCAGAAACTTAACTGGACCAGCCACATAAATACTGTGGCTACAAGAGCAGGTCAGAGGCTGGGTATTCTGCAGTGAGTGACTCACCTCCTGACTCCCCAAAGCCTTTCCACCATCTACAAGGCACAAGTCAGGAGTATGATGGAATACTCTCCACTTGCCTGGATGATTGCCGCACCAACAACACTCAAGAAGCTTGACACCATCCAGGACAAGGCAGCCCACTTGATTGGCACCCCATCCACCACCCTAAACATTCATTCCCTTCATAGTAAGGTCATTTCCATGCTAATGTTTTTCTGTTTGATTTTTCAGGTCAGATTTATTGCTGAAAACCTGATTTACTGGTTCATCAGAAAAACAGGAATGGGTCAGTACGATATTTGTGTTTCACTTGTTAAAATTCTTAGCCTAAGTAATATAAGTGCAATTTTTGAAAAGTTATAACAACAAATGTTTGGATAGTAGTTAGTCTCATGTGCAGTGTGCTGGAGGAGGGGAGGTCGCATATAATTTTAGTGAGGTGGATTACACAGAAAACTTAAATTGTTGGAAAAGGTCTTTGCTTTGAGAACCAGTTAAAAGGTAGATTTTTGTAACTAAAAATTTAGCAGATTAGCACTGATACTAAACGTCTGAGCAAAATCATAAAATACTTTGAAGAAAAGAGCAATATATTGGATAGCGGTTATATTATGTTGTTAGGCTGTAACAAAAAACAGATAACCAGCACGTGCAGTTTTTAAATTTTCAGACTGTGTCACTTTTGTTCTCCGTGTTTAAGTAGATGATTTGGACTTGAGTATAGAGAGCACAATCTCAAAATTCACTGACAGCACAAAAGTAGGGGTTTTACAAATGAGAACAACTGTAAAAGACTTCAGGAGATGTAGGCAGATTAGTGGAATGGGCAGACGAGTGGCAAGTGCAATTTAATGTGGTACGTGTTTATTTTTGGAGGAAAAACAAGGAATAGGAGTATACTCTCAATAGAATTATGCTGAGGGATGTGATTAAGCAGAGAGACCTTGGGGTTCAAAGACATAGGGGTACGAATTGGCATGCAATTTGCCCAATTTTTGGGGGTAAAACTGGCGCAAAGCATACCAATTCAGCAGTGGAACAGCCTGCATCCAAAATAAATTCCTGGGGCCCATTGTTTAGGCGTCCCGGGTGGGAAGAATTTTAGGTTTTATAACAGGCATAGAGTACAAGAGCAAAGAACTGATGATATACTTGTTCAAGCCAATGATTAGGCCACAGATAATAATACACCATGTAGCTTTTTCATCCCATTATAGAAAGAATATTAAAACCATAAAGAGCAGACAGCGTAGATTCACCAGAATGATACCAGGATGAGAAATTATAGTTTTGAGGAGAAATTATGAAGAGTTTTGATAGGTTGAATAGGGAAAGTATTTCCTCTGGTTGGGGAGGCAATGATGAATTTAAAACTGTTACTGAGAGTCAGAATACAAGTTATGATTAATTGATCTTTTAAGGGAAAACTGAATACACATTTGAAGCAGAGAAAGATACAGGGTTGTAGGGAGAGAACAGGGCAGTGCGATTAGTTTTGGATTGCTCTAGTGAAGAGTGGGCACAGATACAATGGGTCAAATGGGCTCCTTCTGTGCTTAAATTGCCATGGTTCTATATTTTTCTAACTGTTTTACATGTTATCCTACAGTTCTGCATCACCCCAGGCAAAAGATTGGCTAGGTAAAGTATTCCCAGGCTTCTGCATATTCTGTACGGAATCCAAAGCAGCTTTGCTGCTGATTTTCCCTTCTTCTGAAGAGAGACTGGGAAGATTGGGTTTGTTTTCCTTGGAGCAGAGGAGGCTGAGGGGGGACATGATTGAGGTGTACAAAATTATGAGGGGCACAGATAGGATGGATACTAAGGAGCTTTTTCCCTTCGTTGAGGGTTCTATAACAAGGGGACATAGATTCAAGGTAAAAGGCGGGAGGTTTAGAGGGGATTATAGAAAGAACTTTTTCACCCAGAGGGTGGTTGGAGTCTGGAACTCACTGTCTGAAAGGGTTGTGGAGGCAGGAACCCTCACAACATTCAAGAAGCATTTGGATGAGCACTTGAAATGCCATAGCATACAAGGCTACGGACCAAATGCTGGAATATGGGATTAGAGTAGACAGGGCTGATGGCCGGTGCGGACACGATGGGCCGAAGGGCCTCTATCCGTGCTGTATAACTCTATGACTCTATGACTTTCCAAAAGAGAAAAGCAGTATCATCCTATATTTTTTCCTGATGATGGTATTACCAAGAGTGCTAACTTGCAATGTGTGGAATTGGGGGCCCAAGTGTGTCCCATTCATGGCCCACCATATTGGAACACCAGTACACAATCTCGTGCTGTGGAATCTGGACCAGCAAAACCCCTACCAGTGTTAGATGGTCACTTAGAAGCTCAGATCATTTTGGTTCTTTCACAGAAATGGAAGGAGTTGACAGGCAATGAATTGAAAATCCAATAGCATATTGACGCACTACCTTTAACACCTGTCAAGCAGCTCCTACATTGAGGTGATGTTAAAGATGGTGTGTAAACACGGTCAATGGATGATCTTACTAGCCAGCCCCAGCACCAATAGTGTCATACCTGAAATGCAGATCTCAGACTGCAGTTTTCTGCAAGTTCAGGTCCCAAAGGGCAAAGTTTAGCAGAGAAATCTTTTTACTAATCCCTGAAATCATTGGTCCTGGGATGAAGTTAAAAATAATTGCAATGACTCCAGAATTTGTCTGTTTAGTGTGCGTGTGTCATGACATAACCACCAAGCGAATCCCCACCAGATTGGTTTTTGGGGGCTCCAATCCTAAAGCAAACTCTGGAACAATAGCATCTAGTTCCATTGATGGAGCATGAATACATCCAAAGTGGGAGAGTTTTGGTATATTTTAGGAATTCTCAATAAACAAAACATCAAATTTGCATGAGAAGAGCAAGAAGATATGTGAGATTCTCACTCAGACCTTGGGAAAAAAACAACACAGCTCGGTCAATCCAGCATGCACTGACCCCTGCAGCTGCACAAGGACACACTGTGTGGATTCCACACCAATCTAAATTAAATCCGCAATGTACTGATGTTTGGATTGAGCTCTGCAAGAAACCATTTCCATTGCAGGCAAGATTATGAGTTGAGTGGTCTCTGTTCCATAACAATTGTCCTCCCCTTACAATTTCTCAGATCAAAATACATTTTATAAAGCCTCTCCCTTTACATATCTAGCAAGAGGTCAGCAGAAGCCTCTTGAGATGATCTCCTTCCTTCTCTTGGAGGAAGAAGGCACCAGAAGGCACCATTGTTCAAGATGCACTTCTGAATTGGACACTGTGTTTGGTTAATGTATTTCCTGACTCAGACTTCCATAGTGTGTGTGCAGGTTTCTTGAAGCTATGGGCTATTCCTTGCTTTGAGCTGAAACAATTTGGTACTGCACAACTAAATTTGGAATTACAGGCATCTTTCAGAATGTAACAGGTTTTCCTTAGACTGTAACAATTTTTAAAATTTGAATTATTGTCTACACATATTTTATATAATAGGGACAGCATTCTTGGATTAATAAATTATTGTGTTTTAAAAGTTAACATAATTTGGTTTCTTGTTGTCTGTGTTTAGTGAATATTTGGTGGAGACGGACATTCCCCCCTTCAGAAAAGGCCTGTGTTCAATCTGTAAACAATCGATCCCATTGCTACCAATTATTGAGGCACATGCAGGAAAGCAAATCACCTTCCCCAATGTAATTTTAAGTAAATTTGCAAAATTTAGATCTTTGAGTACAGGGTTCATTGGGACTTGAAATATGATTAATACAAAAATAGTACATAATAAAAAATAAAACCAAAGTAGCAAGCTCCCTCAACGGCCAAATGAATAAAAAGCAACACTCAACGTAGCAGTAGGAAGAAAGCACTTATATAGCACCTTTCATGATTTCAGGATATCCCAAAGCACTGCACAGCCAATGAAATACTTTTGAAGTGTAGTCACTTTTGTAATGTAGGGAAACAATGCAGCCAATATTTACACAGCAAGGTCCCACAAACAGCAATGAGAAATATAGCCAAATTTTTAAAAATTAGTTCTCGGAATGTGGGCATCGCTGACAAGACCAGCATTTATTGTCCATCCCTAGCTGTCCTTAACTGAGTGGCTTGCTGGGCCACATCAGAGGGCAGTTAGGAGTCAACCACATTGATGTGGGACTGGAGTCACATGTAGGCCAGACCAGATAAAGATAGCAGGTTTCCTTCCCCAAAGGCCATCAATGAATCAGTTGGGTTTTTACGACAATCCAATAACTTCATGGTCACTCTTACTGATATCAGCTTTTTATTTCTAGATTTTTTTAAGCTGAATTCAAATGTTCAAACAGCTGTAGTGGGATTTAAACTGGATTATAAGTCCAGACCTCTGCATTACTAATCCTGTAATATAACCACTACACCATTGTATCCTCTATAATCTGTTTTAGTGGTTTTAGTTGAGGGATAAATGTTGGCCAGGACACATTAAACCATACAAACCAGAAAGCCCCAGCTGTGATTCTCAGTTTGTGATGGGATAGCTGACCTCAGCCAGGGTCGCACTTGGGGCTGGGGTTCCTGCTCCTGACCACTATCCAATGACCCTTGCTGAAAAATACACTTCTGTGGACTTTGAGTGAGGACAGAACTGATATCATTTGTGATGCCCACTCACCATCTAGACTCACATGAAGATCACTGGGTGATGTACTGGAGTCTGCCTGCACCCATACAACTAAACCCCAGCAAATGTTAGAGCCTGCAGGAAAGGAGGGGAGGAAAAGGAAAAAACTGGAAATAAATGGCTAGATCTTGCTGGAAAAATAATGGTATAATAACGATGCACGGCATTATTAATGTGCAAATCGGCCAGCAAGTTCAAGGGATTAAGAGATATGTCGTGAGTTGCGAATCTCCAGAAATTGCTGGTCGATTTACGTTGCTCTGCCATTTGCTTTGCACCAACGACATCTCACCCTTAATCTCCCTGTTATTTTTAAGAACTTGCTGGATTTACACATTAATTGGCATTAAACTTGCTGTAAAAAGTTAAGTCTTGTAATTAAGAGCATAAGTACCCTTTTAACAATGTGATAATTGTTAATACAATGCCAATCAACCTCCCTGGCCCAGAAAGGGAACAATTTAAAGTGTTCAATCTCATTCCTGCACATGGTCAATTGTTGTTGGAGATTTAAAACATTTTAAATTTTAATTTTTTTCTTACTTTTTTCTTTTCTATCCTTTTTTCTCTCTCTCTTAATCCAGTCTTACTTTCCCCCTCTTTATTTACTTGATTCGACTCTAATTCACCCACCTTCTCTGTCGATATTTGTTTCTTTCCCAACCCTTAAACCTCGTTGATTAAGGGGATAGACTGTTGGTCCCGCTGTACACTAAGGTCCCAGATGCCCCTTTGCCTTCGCCACGCCGCTATCAGCTTGCACTTCCAGCAAGTTACCCACAAAAAAATTTCGAGCTGAAGGGTGCAGGAAAAAGTCTAACTAACGACGTACGCCACGAGCTGCCCCACTCCAGCAAGATCCAGCCCATTAGGAGGCGATATGTACCAAAGTACAGTTGCATTTTGCATAGCATTAAGTATTTACCCCAAGCTATAGCTCACCTTCAAAACAATCAATGTCTGTCCAGAACAGTACCGCTTTTGAATTACTGTATAGATTTTAATTTTGTGCTAATATTTCATATATTGAATAAACTGAAGCTTCAGATTCAGCACTAGGCTTACCAGGTAAATGTATATTTTCTTTTGTAATTGTTACATTAACAGTGCAAACTTACTTTGGTTGAGCAGTTTGTTCATTTGATTTTTAATACATAAATATTTTATTTCTCAGAGAAACGTCCAGAAAAAGTAGCTCATTTGAATGGAACAGAAGCAGCTTCCTCTGTCCCGGAGGAGAAGTCGACACGTTACATTCAGTGTAATCCCCACCCTTTCGACAAAGAAGATGCAGAATTTAAGTATGTAAAAGGCAAAGTACTTCCACCAGAAACGGGTAGCAAAAATTTAATTATTCCGTGTCATGAGTTTAAATCTTTTCAAAGTGCTGCACAGAGAGATGCGTATGAGCAGGAAATAAAATTTGCAAAGGAGCTTATTAGGTTTGCAGCTGCCTGTATGAACAGTAGAACCAATGGGACGATTCATTTTGGAGTTGAGGATGGTGGAAAGTATGTACATGGTGAGATAGTGGGTGTTCCTGTCCAGAATCCAGAACTTTTTGTTAAGGCACGAGACAAGTACATCAAAAAGTGCTTTTTAACAAACTATCATTCCCACGCTGAGCATTCGATTCGTCCGCCGAGGTTTGTTGAAGTGATGGATGATGGTAGTGAAGAGCAGCGGTTTGTTATTGAAGTTGACATTGTTCCATCATTATCAGTGGTGAAAGGCACTTTTTATAGAGTGCAACTTCCTAATATCGGCAAATCCAAAAGTGAGGCTTTTTATCACTCACAATACAACAGAGAAGGAGCTGCTTCATGTAAAGCAATTCATGCAATGCCCGAGTACATACGAGATAGAGATTTTGAAAGAGAAAAGGCAGAGCGTGATGAAGAGCTTTCCAGAGATGATGTGTATAGGAAACTATCTGAGCTGTTCACAAGTATAAGGAAACACATGAATAGTGAAGTAAAGTATATTCTAGTCACCAACTGTTGCAAAAAGGAAGATTTAGAGAATCTCAGTTTTTTGTTAAAAATGAGGTTTTCCTGTGTTTTAGATTTTGACCCCAATTCTAAGATGCAAGGTTTATATAATCTCTATCCCAAAGCCAGTCCTTATTTCTTAGACGAATGCATCACTGAAAGTGGTTCATTGGTTGATGGTGTAAAGAAGGATTCCTTTCATCAAACCAGCTGGATATTTTGCAATGGACAAAACGACAGTGGTGAGCAAAAACCTTATAATGCAAAGACCTGGATGGAAACCAGAAGTGGGCATCTGGCAAATATCATATCACAAATCTGCAATGCAATCCTTCCTCCAGGGTCATTTGAGGTACTTTTTCTTTTGCTGTCACCGGCAAATCAGCTACTAGCACATGCGTTTCATGAATTCTATGCTGGAATGAATGGCAGAAATAACATAAAATGCATTGCTGAAGACAGAGAAAATTACAATAGCTGGTCAAGTCTTTTACAGACCTCATGTAATAGAGAGACTCTTAACAATCTGAGTATTGTAGGAACAAAACTTAGCCATTTAGACATAATGATTCAGACCATACAATCTTCAGGGCTAAGTTTCAGGCAGTTGCTATATGATGGTGCAAAATATGAAGATCTGCTGCCTTTTCTTGAAGTGCTGAGATCAGATGAGTACAGCTGTATAGATGTTGATGCAAAGGATGACGAGTGGCAGGAAGAAATCAGAGACAAGGAAATGCATTTTTACCAAGGTGGCAAAGTCAGTTGGATGAATTTCTGGTTAGCTGATAATAGGCACTGTGAAGAAATTATAAAAAGAGATGCATACGAAATAGTGAACAACCATCTGAATTTAGTGTTGGAAGGAGCAATTTCAACAGAGCCAGTGATCACTGTGACTATAAGTCACCAGCCTGGCAGCGGAGGAAGTACTGTGGCTCGTCACATCCTGTGGGACTTTAGGGAAACACTTAAATGTGCAACTGTCAACACGTCATACCCTGTAAGATCTGTCTGTGAGCAGGCAGTTAAATTGCAGGAGAATGAAGAGACTGGCAAGAGTTTACCAGTGCTTCTGCTTGTTGAAGATTGTGATGAGGAATACATTGAGGAAATGAAAATCCATCTGGCACGAGCAGTTGCTGATTACCCTTCAAAACCAAACTTCATTCTACTGCACTGCAAGAGATCTAAACTCCCAGAAACATTGACCAATGTGCCTGGCATTGTGCATGTTAATTATAAGTTATCAAACAGGGAAGAAACATTGTTCAAAAGGAAACTGGGTGACCTTAAAGCGCAGTACAAAGAAAATTCTATTCTTACATTTGTTCTAATGACCAAAGAATATAATCAGGTCTATCTTACAAACTCCGTGAATGAACTGCTGAACATTAGTGGTGAGGCATCTGATGTTCGTGATCTAATTGGATGCATTGCATTGCTTAATCATTACGTGGAGGATTCATACATTACGGTATCTCAGTGTGAGGCATTCATAAATCGACGGGTTCAAAGTGAACGGTCACAGCATCTTTCTTTTGAGAGCACGTTAAGAGCAGGCTGTCTGCTCTCTCGTTTGTATGAACCTGCAACAGAATTCATGTGCGTCCGAATAATACATCGTAAAGTTGCAGAAGAAATACTGAATCAGATGAAATTCAGTCAACCTCAAAGTCAGGCCGTTACCCACCTTCTTGAGGAAAACGTATTTTTCAAATACCGGTCTACCACTCAAGTCGTGAAATTCATTAGGCAACTGTTTGTTCAAAGAAAAGACAACACAGATAAAGTCAAACGTTCTTTTCCTTCCCTTATTGCACATATATCTAAAAATGAGAATAAAACTAAAGCTGCAGATATTCTGGAAAAAGCCTGTAAATGTTTTGATAAGGACGCTTTTGTGGCTCAGCAACTTGCTCGATTCTTGTACCAAGCGAAAGAGTTTGAAAAAGCTGAGTCATGGGTGAGAAAAGCTAAGTTATTAAAGCCATCCAATTCTTACATTTTGCACACAGAAGGTCAAATGTACACGAAGTGGCTTTACTCAGTCTTCAGTCTGACAAATCTAAATGAACCAGGATCTTCTCCACAGAGACTGGGAAAAGCAATAGAGATGGCACTAAAGGCAATTGATGCTTTCCAGAGCTCGCAAGAAGCATCCAAGTCCGAGCCTGACTGGAATAACGCTGGCTATTTTGGTGAAGTAGAGGTTGAGTGTTACGTTGTGAACTTTATGTCTTTACTTGGTATATTTAAATACAAGGATGGCTGTCACATAAAATTAGTAAAGTATTTACTTTCAGACTGGATCCCGGAAGAATTGGACACCGCATGGAACAGGTTTCATGGAAAAATGAAGGAATTACACAACAACGTTTGGAAAGCAATGGAATCAATTTATGAATACATGGCCTACTTCCAGTCTGACGAACACACTGAGAGAATGCCTCCTGAGGAGAAACCTTTTGAGGGATTAAGCAAAACTGAAAAACAGTTCTCATCTTTCTTTTGTTTCTTCAATGGTTCCAGTGACCAGATACTGAGACAAGAGAATATGGAACATCTGCTGCCTATATTAAGATGTCACAAAATTAATCACCTTGGTGGTGGAAGATTCACTAAAATATTTTCATTAGCTCCTGAAAATTTAATGAAAATAATAGAGTTGTACACCAATGAAGAAGGATTTTCTGATAAAAATGATCTAGAAAACTACATTTTATCGCACATTGCCCTAGCCATCACCCCCCCCTACTCTCCTGAAGCCAACGTTTCTAAAAATAAATTTTGTGAACTTAGCCATCTCCTGTGTGAACTGAGTTATCCAGGACAGTCCCCTATCCCATACTTTATACAGATGCTACTGTACTGGCCAGAAGCTGAAGCTGACAATGATTCAGGAGAGGAAGACGATAGGTGTTTAATTGATGCATTAAACACCATGAACAGGCTGTACAAGACCAAAATAAAGGGTGCCCAGACTGGGAGAAAACCTATTTACCCTCATTTTTTCCTAGGGTTAGGAAGTGGCTTTCAGCGGTTTATCCACAACAGACACATGTCTCGTAGGGATGGAAAATACACAGCAGATCAGAACATGTTACAGCGCATTGAGGGCTGGACTGAAGACAACAAGCTTTACATTCAAGGGCACTGCAGAGAAAGTAAGGTACCCGTCCATTGTGCAACCAAATGTTGTGTACCACCTGGAAACAGAAGAGTTTCATTTTATTTAGCATTTACATTGCGAGGCTGTGTTGTTTATAACATTCAGAATGAGACCGAAGATGGTGCTCAGGAGAGAATACATTTGTAATCAGAGGGCAGTAGTAATTAACTCTTCTGTTATTATTGGATTAACTGCGTACTCAGTACTGTACAGGCAGCATTCATTTCTCAGTCTACTGTAATGGAGAGCTGACATTATGGTAATACAAAAAGTTAGGCTTTTTCAATAGAAAAATGCAGATTGCAGGGTGATCTGATGTTCATGTTTAAAATGATTAAAGGATGGGATAGGATAGATAGAAGCAAACTGCTTCCGGTAGTTGAGGGGTCTAAAGCAAGATTAAATTTACATAGATACAAGATTAAATTTACATAGAAAGTTGCAAGGCTGAGGAATTCACTTCCAGATTTAGTGGCTAACGCAGAAACTACGTCAACATTCAAGATTAGATTGGAAAGGTGGATGAAGGAAAAGGGGTTGAAGGGATATGGGAACAGGGTGGGTAAATGTGATTAGTATTATTTGCTTGCATGGAGGGTAAATGCCTACACGGACTGGTTAGGCCAAATGGCCTGTTTCCGTGTTGTAACTTCTATGTATTTCTATGTATAACAAAGCATGGAACCACAAAAGGCCATTTGGCTCATTGAGCCTATGTACAAGCTGTTGCATCACTTTACCCAACTCATCATCTCTCCTGAGTTAAACAATAATCGTTGGTAAAACTTCCAAGATGTACTTACGAACTACAGGTGCATGATGGACTTGAAAAATGAGAAAATAAAGAGAATTTCTCCTGTTTGACCTGGTGAAGATGAATGATACTAGTCTGCATCCTTTTAACTGTACTGACATGAAAGTATGAATGGGCATGGGGGAGGTGTGGGGTGGTGGAGGGGGGGAGCGCGGGAGTGTGGTTTCCACATAACAGTGCTTGTGGAAACAGCTTCTGTCTCCCTGGCTGGGATTGCTGTGGTAAATGTAAATGCTCGTGAGATTGACTTCTATTCTAATGCAAAGAGGACATGCTTGAATGACAACTGTCTGGAACATTGGCTCTGAAATTCCTCAATGCAAAATGGGAGATTGTCTAATTTTCTTGTAATTACTGACCAACTAAATTATGCGGTTTTGTTAGTTAGTTGTTAATTATGGAGAAGAATAGGCATTCCACTATGTTTCAAGCTCAGAGCACGTTTTAGGCGTGCGGGTTAAGTGCTGCCTCTTGAAGATTTTGCCTTCCCTGCGTACGAATTTATTGGTTTCCCAAAGTGTAATTGTCTCTTTTTAAATAGATTTTCCAACTTGATTACTATGATTTCAAATGTGTTAATAAGTTTATTTCTTTCTTATTGTCATTGTACTTTAAGTAATGAACACTATGGGCTCAATTTTGAAATGGTGGCGGGTTGTCGGCAGGGGGGGTGAAGGTGCGCATGGCAAACCCGAATTAAAAAAACTTACCTTTTCCGACGCGATCCCGACGTAATTGATGGTGATTAAAATTGTTTCTGGGTTTCGCGCCCAGCAGCCAGCCTGATTGACAGGCTGGATGCCGACAGGAGCTGCAACGCCGGGGGCGGGGGGGAGAGAGAGAGAAAGAAAGATAGAGAGCGAGACATCATCTGGCGCTGGAACAGAGAGTGGAGGTCGCTGAAGATCGGGGGGGGGGGGGGGGGAGGAGAGGGGGAGGAAGAGGCGAAGATCGGGGGTGGAGAGTGGAAGATTGGGGGTGAACATTGGGTAGGGGGAGATTGGAGAGGGACATCGGGGGGAAAGAGGGAGATCGGAGAGGGAGTCATCGGGAGCTGAGAGGGATGTTGGAGAGGGAGACATCGGGGGCTGAGGGCACACAGACACATCTGTGGGAAACCTGGAAGTCATCGGGTTGGAGCCGGCTTCCTCATCCGCTCAGGATTTCTCCAATTTTCGCATCCTCCCCGCCCCCAATGCACCCGCAATTTCATTTGAAAATTGGGGCCTATATTTTGGCAATGCTTAATAAGATATAATGTTTTTCTCTTTTGGGGTGGATAAAGAAGAAGTGTGAAGTCCTAATATGTTTTTATGCTTTTGGAATCCTGGATTTCAAAATGATGTAATCTAAATGGAAAATGTTGATGGATGTGTTGTTTTTAAAATCTGTGCTGATGATTTTCAGCGTTGTAAACTGTTTGTAAACTGTTTCCACTTTGTAACACTTTAGGAATAAACATTTCTGTAAATATAGGGAACTAGGGATACTTCATTTTTCAGTTACTGAGTTATAAACTTAACAGTGGCAGTATTCTTCACTTGCAATTGATCATATCAATTGCTGATCTTATTTATATTACATATGTGGTTACATAAAGAATGAATAATGATAAAATACCACTACTTTCAACTGCAATTAAAAAGAACCTGTAAGCACAAATGTAAAGGGAAGTGCACTGACCTGGAATGCCCCAAAATCCTAAATGTGTTAAATGGAGGTATCCAGACATCTGTTAGTCTCTCAGCCACCTCGATTTTATCATGTTCGGTTTTAGATCTGCTGGTTGCAGGTGAGCTAGGAGCTCACTGTGTATAACTTCTTCCATCCACTGACATCACAAATGGTGACTGGATTACAGGTACATTTCCCCATTCCACAATGAAATCTGGATTTGAATGATAAAACCATCTGCTGTTCTCCTTATGGGAAAAGATAGATGTTATCAAAATGATAGTTATCCCCCAAATCATTTTTTCCATTGATACATTGATGTTGTGTTGCCAAAGAATATATTTGGGAAAGGTAACCAAAGGAGAAGGTGGCAAGAATAAGTAAAATTAAATTGTACAAGAAAAAAACTGAGGGGTCTAAGCCTACTATATGTAGGGATCTGGTAGTTAAATTTAAGGGGATTATGGAGTGGATGAGAGGAGGAGACAGTGGCACTACATAAGTGCCAAAAGGAAAAAGATGGCTCCAATTAAACCTGGAAGGAAATCAGCAAACAGACTAAAATCACACCTAAGGAAGTTGAAGCAGTACTCCAATTTGGAACAATAAAGCATGGAAGGGTAATTTCAAAGACTGGGGTTATAGAAACCTAGGAGGATAAGCCAGGTATAATATTTGATTATAGGAAATAATCTAGCAATTAAAACTGCAATGTGACTTACCAGTCCTCCAGATGATCAAGGTATGAAACCCCATATTGACAGTCTGCCTTCCCACGATTAACCACCAGATTGGCTCAATTACTAAATTCCATTTGGCTTGGAAAAATGATTCAGCATAACTCTCAACTGGGAAGATCAGAGGTTACCTGAAATAGAGCACATAGATTGATACAATTAAAAGTGATTTGTAGAGTATATCTAAAATCTAAATGTCTGTACAAAGCTAGGTACTGAAGAACAATTATTGTTGGAGATGTGCAGATTAGAGCTAGCCTTGATACATATGTTCTGAAGGTGCCCAGTAATTTTTTTTTTGCAGTTTTGGAGATCGTAGAATTCACTGGAAGAATGGCGGCCAAACTGTGGAACTCTCCTCAGTGTATGCCACATTCAAGTGGATTCAACACAGGAAAGGTTAACCCCAGTTTATTGCTGGGGGGGGGGGGGGGGTGGGGAAGAATAGTTCTGCAGGAACCAAAGGGACTCCAAATGGAAAAAAAACTGACATGCGAGACTGGATATCCATGGGAAGAGATGAATTCCAACAGAATTGATATCTGGTCTGAGAGGTGGTGGAGGATGGAATAGTGGTTGCAAAAGATGTGGCTTATTTGTAGTTGCTGAACGATAGATAGTTGCCAGATTTTCTAGGTCATTTGGGGTGGAAGGGAAAAAAGCTTTGGAGCTACCCACAGATCTTGGTAGGACAACCAAGGATCAGAATTAAGAATATTTAGGAAGAAGTCTGTTAGTTAATTATTTTGACCACTGAGGAGATCATGACTGTGAGGAAAAATAACAAAAGTAAAGTTTTTGAAAGATGCAACAAATTAGTACTATATTGCCTGAATGATTTATGTTCTTCCTGTGTTGCAAAGATTGTTATGGTCACTAGTAAATCTTCTGTGGCATTGCCCAATTGAAGAGCTGATTGGGCATTAAATAAAAGAGGAAAAATGGGCCAGGTGGATTAAAATGTGGGCTGTGAATTGAAAAAAGAGGTTCAATTGAGGTTTAAACAGATGGAGAGGAATACAAATAAGATCCAGGTGACAGTGGATTGGGAATTTGAAAAGGAGAAAGAGGCACAATTGGGAGTTAAAGAGTGTATAGGGAATGTTTAAAAAAAGTCAGGATGAAGATTTTAAAACAGTAGAAGGTAAAGAGGTGCAATATGGTTGAAAAAAGAATGAGTGGGAAAACTTCTGACTGGGTCTCGGTTGGGGTTGGAATTGGGATTAGTGTTGGAGATGGGGCCAAGGCACAGATGCAAGGCTGAGGTATCCAGGAGAGGAGGAAAAATCAAATTTGTGACAGGAATTGGATGGGTCCGGGTGCGAGGGCCAATGTAGAATGTGTAAAAAAATATCAGAGCAGGGCCAGTAAATGGGAGAGAGGGGTGGGGAATAATACAGGTGGGGGAACAGGATCAGGACTGGGAGCAGGGCCAGCATGAATTTCAAAGTGGGAATGCATGGGTGAGGAGCAGGGACGGTATAAAGATTGCTGTTGGAAAAAAAAGGGGAAAAAGTTAAACCAGAGAAGCAATATATTTTTAAAAATCTGCTGCTAAAAGGCTGTAAAAATAGTCGTCAAAGTGGTAATTTACATTAGTTCAGAGATGCTCCAGTACAATGACACAGACCGAGAGGAGAACCACAGATATCGTGAGCTTTCAGGAACTGCACAGAGAAAGTGCCACAGTGTCACCGGCTAGATGGCGACCTCAAGTGTGACATCCCATTGTTGACAGAGATAAATATTGAATTCCAGCACTGACTTTAAATGTTGGGGATTGAACAGTGGGGTGGAAAAAGAGGCAAAATTTGGGGTTAAAGAGGGACAGGAATTAAAAAAAGAATGGGTTAGGAATTCAAAAAGAAGCACAATTGAGGATTAAAGAGGTGAGAATTTTTTTAAAAGGGCCAGAATGGAGAGTTAAAAACAGTTGAAACAAAGGGGCACTACAGGGAGTGAAGTAATCTTGACAACAGGAAACTAAGTTTTTAGAATAGGATGTGCATGCATGCACAAGATTTTTAATATACTAGTGGCTGTACCATAGTGTTGCACATGGTAAGACAAAGAATATAGTCTCTCACCTTTCTCTGCAGTCTTCTTGTTGCTATTTTTCTCTCCTTTTCTTTTGGGTGGGTGGTGGTGGATGGTGTGGCAGGAATGGAGACACTGATGTATGCAAGCTACATTTTCGGTGGGAATCTTCGGGAAAGTGTGGCTCTCAGCAGATACATTCCCATCCCTCTTTCATCAATTGTGCTTCCCCACTCCCTCACCTCCACTCTATCTCCTAAACCTTTGCCTTCTCATTACTTTCTCTCCTTTTTACTACCCCTCAATCCCATCACTATCCCTATTTTTTTCTTCATTGAACTACTCACTCAACCCCTGTATCCTCCATTCCCCCTTGTTCTGCTGTCATTCACCTCACCCTTTAACTATCTATCCACATCCCCACTCCCATTTGCTTCTCCAAGTGTGGGCGTTTCCCTCATCTTCTCCCCTCCCCTACCTTCCTATCTGTTTCCCTGAGGTGGCTTTGTTCGGTTTCAAAATTTAACTTACTTATTTTTTTAAAGAAATCAGATTAAAATGAGGAAGGACATCCTCTCCCTCCTGGTCTTAGAAGGGTGCCCAGAAGTAGGCCATAGGGCTTGTGTCCCCCACCCCCAATCAGAGGAGCTGAGGGGGACAAGCAACAAGGTAATGGAGGACACGAAAGGTAAACCTCCTTTTTTCAGGTCCCCCGTTAGATCTTAGGGCTTCTTGTTGCAGCAACAGTTGAATTTTCACCTCCATTCCTGGGCAGAAGGCTCTGTCAAGAGCAGACATATGCATAGGGTCTAGGGTAATGTTCTGAAATAGCAAATATGTATGGATTCAGGTCAAGTCATGGAAGTGCACTTTGAGCAGTCTCTGCCTGACTTGTTGGGGGGGAGGGGAAGGAAATTGGCCCTGGTATTTCATCTTTCTCCTGAGCAATCTGCACCCTGTCTTTTTTCTTTCCTCAATTTTCCCCATTTGTTTTAACCTTTGGATCCTGCCATATCTTTTCACTGTTTTAGGTATTCTTTTAATGACTTTTCACTGCCTCACCAAGATGATCTTTTATATTATCTGACAGTTTACTATTAAGCAGTTTAAAGTTCATTCAATTCTTTAATTTCCTCTCAGATGCTGACTGACCTGCTGTATATTTCCAGCATTTTCTGTTCAGATTTCCAGCTTTTAAAAAATGTTAAATGCTTTAATCCTTTAATCATTAGTGATTAACAATTTATCATTCAAGGTGATGTTTTTAAACACATGCGGGAAGAGCTGCGGAAACCCTGGAAAAATGAAATGAACTATTCTATTACCTACCCTCCCTTCCTTCATCCCACCATTGGCGGCCGTTACTTCAACCATCTAGGACCCACACTCTGGAATCCTCCACCTGTCTCTCACCTTTTTAAAAACCCCCCTTAAAACCCACCTCTTCGACCAAGCTTTTGGTCACCTCTCCTAACAGCTCCTTCTTTGGCTCGGCACTCATTGTTTCCTTGGAATATTTTTTCTGTTAAAGGTGCTATATAAATGCAGTTGTTCTTGATGTGACATTTCATTGCTTTTAAACAAAGGAGATTTAGAAAAACAATATAATTACTCTTTTTCTAAATCACATACCCAAATCAACTTTCATCTCCTAAAGAGTAATAAGATGGAGGCATGCTTATACTATTATTTATTTGCAAGATTGTGTTTATTGATTTTTATACAAGGTCACATAAATGACCAATACATTTAACAGCAAGTTCAAACAGTTGTTCAATCCAAAACACGAAGATGATACTAGATTGGAAATGACATAATCAAATCGGTATAGACATTTCAACTTCCCAGCAGGAGACCACCTACAGACTTAAATTTGTCGTTCATTATACTCATCCAATTCTATTTGATAGCTAGATCAGCTGAGACTTGCACTGAAATGTTTCTTCAACTCTTCCTTGGTCTCTCCAGCATGTTCTCTCTCTTGGCACTTGAAGAAATCTATTTCCAATTTTTAACTAAAGAGTCCTGGAGAAACTGGATTAAAGATTGACATCTAGTAGCCCTAGTGCATTAAATTAGAGAAATAGAGAGACACCACACTAAAAGTAGAGCCAATTTAGTGATTTAGTGTGGAGCCAATAAGCTCCAGAATTTGTGTCTCAATTGGCAGCCGAATCTTACATTATTTGTGATGGTGGTAAACTTTTATTGAAACTTGTATTGTGGTGCGAATTATATTTGGTGAGAACAATTAAAATCTATCCTTTTTCCACATTGTTGTGTATTTGCTTGCTTTGTAAGGAGCAGAAACATTTATTAGTTTCAGCCTGTGATGTTGTAAGCACTTCTGAAATTATTTATATACATGTAAAACTGTCATAAGGCTTCAACCTTTTGAATAAATTATAACTACAGTTTTGCTACATCAGAATTTTTTTAAAAAATCAATACACCAATTTTGGCATTTATTCTACCAATTGCATAGAATTTTTATTTCATCTTCTTAAATCTTCTAATGTTCAGCAAAGGTCAAAATCTGTCACTATTAATAATTTTAGTTCTTGCCATGTAGTGTATCATTACATTCTCTTTGTAAACTGCACCAAACATAAGAATCAATAAGAATTTGTTTCAATCAAACCCCTGTTAATTTCACAACGTGTCAGAAATTATATAACAGAAATCTTCTGAAATCTTTTCTAACAACTGAACTACATGCAGATTAATGGACACTTGTAAGTGGTTGTAAAGTAGCAATCTCACCGAAGGGTTCAGGTAGTGTCAAGATACAAGAGCAGAGCTCAGTGTTTTCTATATTTTCATTCCATCATACTGTTTTTAAATCATTCCTGTTTTAACTACATTAATATTGATTTTGCCAATTACAGCTAACCATTGTGTAAACTGTGAAAGGACAATGCAAGTGGCAAAAGTGGGTTTATTTTGGTGGAGCCTATGTCCTACCTGACATGGCTATAGCCTTACCTATTGCTTTCATTTGATGATTTATTTCATGTAGACTAGGTCTCATTGTCAGCAAGGACACTAACCGACACTGACCTCCCTGTTATCAATTTATTGTTATGTCAACTGCGGGTTTGAGATAATTTGAAGTTAGTTATGTAGAAACGCATTGCTACTACAGGTTTTATTACATGGCATAAATCAATCGTACAACAGATAATTGATTTTTAGTTATACCACAAAGATGTAAAAATAAGACTAAGTGATTAATTTCAACAGATGTGGATTCTAATACCTGCTGTAATTGAATACGCGTTATTTTGTTTGAAGCTCCATGATATCACACTGCTAGATGAAGAGTCACTTTTTAAGTTTAGGCTTATGCTGTCTTATTTTTGCCTGTAACAGGGACAATTCAATATTGCAATTTACACCTGCAACTCAGGAATGAGAACCTGACATGGAAAAAAAGCCCAGAATTTATATTAAGCCCAGAAAATATATTTTTGCTCTTGTGTGTGTGCAGAACATTGCAGTAGTATTCTGAGAAAGCTATTTACCAATACAGAGCAAGTTTTACATCATTGTGAATCTAAAAATCATCATTCATTTTCTACAAATTCAATGAGACAGTTTCCCACTTTCTTTCTAATTCAATTTGTAAATATCTAGCATTTCAAAGCAAATTCCACATCTTGCACCTTAGTTGTTTTTACTAACTTCAATCTTGAGCCACATTCACAGTTCAAGATTTTGTATCAATACTTATTCAGTTACCAGGAGCTGGAGTAAGAGACTTTTCATTCTGTATAAATTGAGATAAATGGACATCATTAAAAATGTAGTGCCTCTAAACAATACATTAATGGACTTCTTTTGTGAGCAATATGAGATAATATTAAATACCACTAAAATACTGTGGCAGGTTAATA
Organism: Heptranchias perlo; assembly: GCF_035084215.1. Classification (NCBI taxonomy): domain Eukaryota; kingdom Metazoa; phylum Chordata; class Chondrichthyes; order Hexanchiformes; family Hexanchidae; genus Heptranchias; species Heptranchias perlo. The sequence goes on along the minus strand of NC_090347.1, from coordinate 5,012,065 downwards.
TCACCACAAATTTTTATATTCTTTTCCTTTACAAACAATAAATTACACAACCTGTTCATAGCTTTCAGCATTTTAAGATCAGACCACATTCTCCCTCAATTTTCTTTTCTTCAGTAAGATCAACTTCAGTTGTGTCAACCGATCCTCACAACTTTCTTCAGTTCAATACTTTGAAATTTAGCCCTTCAAATATTAGCACGTTCTTATGAAATTTCTTTCATACTAATACATTAGGCTTAGTAGGCCAATATTTAACGGGCTGAATTTTAAGGCATCAAGAATCACCCGTGTTGCTCATTTGTAAACTGTCTTCAACATATTAGTGAAATATATCTAGGCTACACACAGTATTCCAAAAGTTACCTCACCAATGACTTATACAGGGGTTAAAATAACCCATTTTGAAAATGTGAAATGACTTGAGATGCATCCCAAACTTGATAATAACTTCATACTGACTGAATATTTTAAATTATTAGTCAATGTATCATTTTTCTTTACAATCTTTACCAACAGATACCTACCTGTTACTGTACGTACTTTTCCTAGACACTGTGGCCTTGAGTGGGAATTATTCAAGAGCCACTTTGACGGCTTTTGCCACTTTTTGGATTTCTCATTAGAAGTGGAGGAGATATACAATACGTCTGTCCATACATGGGCAGACGTATTGTGATGGCATGCAAATGATGGAAATATGTTAATTGTTTGTGCCATAGCAACATTGAACGCGAGGCTTGCCTATATGTTCCTGGTGTCCAGCATTGCTATTGGCGGTGAAGGGGCAATTTAAATATTAACGAGCCCAAAAGCCCCCGTGATCGATTGCTATGGTGCTTTTTAAAAGACATTTCATAAAACAAAATTAAAAATTTTCTGGCTGGCAAAGAGGCTGATGGCCATGCTTCATTGTGGCAGACTTCTAAGGTCTGCTGTATCCAAACACTGCCCCCTCCAGGGGGATCCACTGGCAATTGCCAGGACACCCGCTTAAAAAATGCAAATGACCCCTATCCTGGAAAGTTGTCCAGGGTCAGAGGTACAACCTTCTTGCGGGCTGAGGATGCACTAGGATTCTTCAATGGCAGAAAATCCAGGCCTATGAAGTTACATCATAAATTAAATTTAAACAGTCACAAAAAATATTGTCACACTCATTTCTTTTCTGATTACAATTTAAAACAGAATTTTAGAACTTTGCATTCAGTACAAGTAAACTGTGTAATTTTACCTGTGAACTGGAAGGATGGTGACTAGTACTGAAGAATTTTTCAGGAGTGGGTTCTAATAGGCGTATGCCCTGTGGAAAGAGATTTACAGTGAGCGTTACTCAGCCTTTCCCCCATCCCTTCAACAATTCTGATCTGGGAACCAGGGAAATGATCACAGTTATAGAAGGAAGTTTGGAGTGCTGAAAAACTAACATGTAGAAAGTGTCTATAGGTTAGAAATTGAGCAGGATAAAGACCAAGAAGAAAAGAGGAAAGCAAAAAGGGCAAGGGATAGAGGTAAGATTAAAAAAAAAGAGGAAATAATAAGGAAGATATCAGAAGAAGGAGGGAATAAAGAATAAGATTGTAAAACAGACAAAGGCAAGTTTGAATTGTATGTACATACATGCTCAATGTATTCCGAATAAAATTGGAGAACAAAAGGAACAAATTACAAAGTGGAGTACAATATAATAGAACTAATCGAGAGATGGCTTAGCCTAGAGCAGAACTGGGAGCTAAACATTCATAGTTTCAGGAGGAATGGAGTAGGAAAAAATGAGGAGGGGTGGCAATATTCATTGAAGATTCAGTTAAAGCACTGGAACTGACAAATGTAATGAGTTCTTTGAGGAAATAATGGAATGTATTGATGAAGGAAATACAGTGGATGTTATGTTTATGGATTTTCAAAAGATGGTTGACAAGGTGTTGCATAAGAAGCTTGTTAATAAGATGAAGAAGCGTGGAAATAAAAGGAGTGTTACAGTGTAGATAGGAATTTGGTTAAAGAACAGAAATCCTTAGAGTTGTAGTTAATGGATGTTTTTCAGGCTGGAGGGATGTGAACAGTGGTGTCCCACAGGGGGCAGTACAGGGACTATTGCTTTTCTCAATAATATATATATAAATATAAACGATCTGGACTTGGGAGAAGGGAGACAATAGAGATCATGGTTAACTGTGAAAAGGACTGTAAGTGAGTTCAGGAGGATATTGACAGTGTGATAGGTTGGGCAGGTAGATATCAGATGAAATTGAGGTACTACTGATCGTAGCTACTGACTGATCGTATCTCGGAGCTGGAGTTGCGGGTGGATTCACTGTGGAGCATCCGCGATGCAGAGAAACTCGTGGATAGCACGTTTAGCGAGTTGGTCACACCGCAGGTAAAGGGAGTACAGGCAGGAAGTGAATGGGTGACCACCAGGCAGAGTAATAGGGTGCAGGCAGGTAGTGCAGGGGTCCCCTGTGGCCATCCCCCTCTCAAACAGGTATACCGTTTTGGATGCTGTTGGGGGAGATGGCTCACCAGGGGAAGGTGACAGCAGCCAGGTTCATGGCACCGTGGCTGGCTCTGCTGCACAGGAGGGCAGGAAAAAGAGTGGCAGAGCTATAGTGATAGGAGACTCGGTTGTAAGGGGAATAGACAGGCGTTTCTGCGGACGCAACCGAGACTCCAGGATGGTATGTTGCCTCCCTGGTGCAAGGGTCAGGGATGTCTCGGAGCGGCTGCAGGACATTCTGGAGGGGGAGGGTGAACAGCCAGTTGTCGTGGTGCATATAGGTACCAACGATATAGGTAAAAAACAGGATGAGGTCCCACAAGCTGAATTTAGGGAGTTAGGAGTTAAACTAAAAAGTAGGACCTCAAAGCTAGTAATCTCAGGATTGCTACCAGTGCCACGGGCTAGTCAGAGTAGGAATGACAGGATAGCTAGGATGAATACGTGGCTTGAGAAATGGTGCAAGAGGGAGGGATTCAAATTCCTGGGCCATTGGAACCGGTTCTGGGGGAGGTGGGACCAGTACAAATTGGACGGTCTGCATCTGGGCAGGCTCCAATGTCCTAGGGGGAGTGTTTGCTAGTGCTGTTGGGGAGGGTTTAAACTAATGTGGCAGGGGGATGGGAACCGATGCAGGAAGTCAGTGGGAAGTAAAGTGGTGACAGAAACAAAAGGCAGTAAGGGAGAGTGTACAAAACATGACCGGACAGATGGTCTGAGAAAGCAGGGCAAAGACCAAGGGAAGTCTAGATTAAACTGCATTTATTTCAATGCAAGAAGTCTGATGGGCAAGGCAGATGAACTCAGGGCATGGATGGGTACATGGGACTGGGATGTTATAGCTATTACTGAAACATGGCTAAGGGAGGGGCAGGACTGGCAGCTCAATGTTCCAGGGTACAGATGCTATAGGAAAGATAGAGCAGGAGGTAAGAGAGGAGGGGAAGTTGCGTTCTTGATTAGGGAGAACATCACGGCAGTAGTGAGAGGGGATATATCCGAGGGTTCGCCCACTGAGTCTATATGGGTAGAACTGAAAAATAAGAAGGGAGAGATCACTTTGATAGGATTGTACTACAGACCCCCAAATAGTCAACGGGAAATTGAGGAGCAAATATGTAAGGAGATTACAGACAGCTGCAAGAAAAATAGGGTGGTAATAGTAGGGGATTTTAACTTTCCCAACATTGACTGGGACAGCCATAGCATTAGGAGCTTGGATGGAGAGAAATTTGTTGAGTGTATTCAGGAGGAATTTCTCATTCAGTATGTGGATGGCCCGACTAGAGAGGGGGCAAAACTTGACCTCCTCTTGGGAAATAAGGAAGGGCAAGTGACAGAAGTGTTAGTGAGGGATCACTTTGGGACCAGTGATCATAATTCCATTAGTTTTAAGATAGCTATGGAGAATGATAGGTCTGGCCCAAAAGTTAAAATTCTAAATTGGGGAAAGGCCAATTTTGATGGTATTAGACAGGAACTTTCAGAAGTTGATTGGGAGAGTCTGTTGGCAGGCAAAGGGACGTCTGGTAAGTGGGAGGCTTTCAAAAGTGTGTTAACCAGGGTTCAGGGTAAGCACATTCCTTATAAAGTGAAGGGAAAGGCTGGTAGAAGTAGGGAACCTTGGATGACTCGGGAGATTGAGGCCCTAGTCAAAAAGAAGAAGGAGGCATATGACATGCATAGACAGCTGGGATCAAGTGGATCCCTTGAAGAGTATAGAGATTGCCGGAGTAGAGTTAAGAGAGAAATCAGGAGGGCAAAAAGGGGACATGAGATTGCTTTGGCAGATAAGGCAAAGGAGAATCCAAAGAGCTTCTACAAATACATAAAGGGCAAAAGAGTAACAAGGGAGAGAGTAGGGCCTCTTAAGGATCAACAAGGTCATCTATGTGCGGAACCACAAGAGACGGGTGAGATCCTGAATGAATATTTCACATCGGTATTTACGGTTGAGAAAGGCATGGATGTTAGGGAACTTGGGGAAATAAATAGTGATGTCTTAAGGAGTGTACATATTACAGAGAGGGAGGTGCTGGACGTCTTAACGCGCATCAAGGTAGATAAATCTCCGGGACCTGATGAAATGTATCCCAGGACGTTATGGGAGGTTAGGGAGGAAATTGCGGGTCCCCTAGCAGAGATTTTTGAATCATCGACAGCTAGAGGTGAGGTGCCTGAAGATTGGAGGGTAGCAAATGTTGTGCCTTTGTTTAGAAGGGCGGCAGGGAAAAGCCTGGGAACTACAGACCGGTGAGCCTGACATCTGTAGTGGGTAAGTTGTTAGAGGGTATTCTGAGAGACAGGATCGACAGGCATTTGGAGAGGCAGGGACTGATTAGGAACAGTCAGCATGGTTTTGTGAAAGGAAAATCATGTCTCACGAATTTGCTTGAGTTTTTTGAAGGGGTAACCAAGAAGATCGATGAGGGCTGTGCAGTAGACGTGGTCTACATGGACTTTAGCAAAGCCTTTGACAAGGTACCGCATGGTAGGTTGTTACATAAGGTTAAATCTCACGGGACCCAAGGTGAGGTAGCCAATTGGATACAAAATTGGCTTGACGACAGAAGACAGAGGGTGGTTGTCGAGGGTTGTTTTTCAAACTGGAGGCCTGTGACCAGCGGTGTGCCTCAGGGATCGGTGCTGGGTCCGCTGTTATTTGTTATTTATATTAATGATTTGGATGAGAATTTAGGAGGCATGGTTAGTAAGTTTGCAGATGACACCAAGATTGGTGGCATTGTGGACAGTGAAGAAGGTTATCTAGGATTGCAACGGGATCTTGATCAATTGGGCCAGTGGGCCGATGAATGGCAGATGGAGTTTAATTTAGATAAATGTGAGGTGATGCATTTTGGTAGATCGAATCGGGCCAGGACCTACTCCGTTAATGGTAGGGCGTTGGGGAGAGTTATAGAACAAAGAGATCTAGGAGTACAGGTTCATAGCTCCTTGAAAGTGGAGTCACAAGTGGATAGGGTGGTGAAGAAGGCATTCGGCATGCTTGGTTTCATTGGTCAGAACATTGAATACAGGAGTTGGGATGTTTTGTTGAAGTTGTACAAGACATTAGTAAGGCCACACTTGGAATACTGTGTACAGTTCTGGTCACCCTATTATAGAAAGGATATTATTAAACTAGAAAGAGTGCAGAAAAGATTTACTAGGATGCTACCGGGACTTGATGGTTTGACTTATAGGGAGAGGTTAGATAGACTGGGACTTTTTTCCCTGGAGAGTAGGAGGTTAAGGGGTGATCTTATAGAAGTCTATAAAATAATGAGGGGCATAGATAAGGTAGATAGTCAAAATCTTTTCCCAAAGTTAGGGGAGTCTATAACGAGGGGACATAGATTTAAGGTGAGAGGGGAGAGATACAAAAGGGTCCAGAGGGGCAATTTTTTCACTCAAAGGGTGGTGAGTGTCTGGAACGAGCTGCCAGAGGCAGTAGTAGAGGCGGGTACAATTTTGTCTTTTAAAAAGCATTTGGACAGTTACATGGGTAAGATGGGTATAGAGGGATATGGGCCAAGTGCAGGCAATTGGGACTAGCTTAGTGGTATAAACTGGGCGACATGGACATGTTGGGCCGAAGGGCCTGTTTCCATGTTGTAAACTTCTATGACTCTATGACTCTACTTGAAAGTGTGAGATAATACATTTTGGAAAGAAGAATGAGAAAAGGATATATATATTTTAAATGTTAAAATTTTGAAATGAATAGAGCAGAGAGACTTAGGGGTTCAGGTGTACAAATCTTTAAAAGTAGAAGGACAATTTTATAAAGCTAGAAGGAAAGAACGAACTTGCATTTATATAGCGCCTATCACTACCTCAGGATATCCGAAAGCACTTTACAGCCAATTAAGTAACTTTGAAGTGCAATCACTGATATAATGTAAGGAAACATGGCAGCCAATTTGCACATAGCAAGTTCCCACAAACAGCAATGAGACAAATGACTATATAACATATTTTGGTGGTGTCAGTTGAGGGATAAATACTGGCCTGGACAATGGGAGAACTCCCTGCTCTTCTTGGAAAAGTGCTATGGGATATTTTACGTCCTCCTGAGAAGACAGGTTCTAGGTTTAACATCTCATCTGAAAGACAGTACCTCCGACATTGCAGCACTCTCTCAGTACTGCAGTGGAGTGTCAACCTTGCATTATGTGCTTAAGTCTCTGAAAGGGGACTTGAACCCACAACCTTCTGACTCAGAGGTGAGAGTGCTACCACTGAGCCAAGGCTAAAACCAAAAGCTGCAAAAAAAAGCATATGGATGCCTAGGAATGTGAGAAAAATGAAGTCAATTTGTCTATGAGATATTGTATTGAGGGTTAAAATCAGGATCACTAAAGGAATGAACTCTTGCTGGCTGAAATGTGGCAGAACCCTAGTCTACAAGTGATACATCTACAAGTGGCTGCTATAAAGTTAAGCAGTTTGATCACGTTAATATGTTTAAATGGCCAAGCTATTAAATCCAAATCTAATGATCCACTGGAGGTCCAGTGAAACAGTCATCTTACTGATTCAGGTAATGGTGCTGCTGGTTCCTTTTTGAAGATGAACTCGTGAATGGTATGAAACATAGGTGCAATGAGAGCTTGATCTACATCCTTCGCTCCTCCTGTGTTAAAGAGAATAGGGTCATTAAGGATGGTACCACATTGAACTAACTGCAACAAAGACAAGATTGAAGTTTCTAACTTTTGGATACAATGTTATTCCCAAAAGAATTGGCCATTCTGAGTTTCACATTGTACTACTGACTTAAAGGATTTTGGACATTTCAATATAAAACCAAAATACTAGATTTAAGGAAACTAAAAGGATTGGCTAGAAACCTGGATTAATGACCTGAAACTGACTGTTCAAGGCTGGGAAGGTTGGCTACATTCGAAAAGTCTTATTCAGCAGACTGTCCAGAAGGTTAAAGCTTGTTTTGCACTAGCAAGAGGGTATAAAACCAACTATCTTGGTAAGTTCGAGGAGACAGTCCGCGCGACAGTCCGCGAGACCGACCAGAGACAGCCCGTGAGACGGCCCCCTAGACGGCCTGCGAGACCGACCAGAGACAGTCCGCGAGACAACCCAGAAAGACAGCCTGCATGGACAGTCCACGAAGTGACCAGAGACCGACTAGAGACAGTCCAGAAGATCACCAAGCTGGATATCAATGGATTATTAACCTCTTAGTCTCACAAAGCAGAAGAATTGGCAATTCTGAGTTTCGTGTTGTACTACTGACTTAAAGGTTGGATGAATCTCTATCCGTAAAACTTCTTGTATTTGAATGTTAATAAAACGAATAATTACAAAAGTGATAAACCTTGATTGATTCTTACCTCTGATTACCCTAAAGAGTTAAGGGAGTTAAAACAAATACCTTACATTCATTAGCCCTAATAAGATTTTACAGATCCATGCCACAAAAATGTAATCATTCAGCAAAGGAAACTGAAAATTTGTATTGCAGTATTAAATTTCTCGATTTGTATAGAAAGAAATATAACCCTCTAAGTGCTTTTTGCCATGCAAATTTGACTGAAGTGTTTGGAAGAAAGGCTTTATGTTGCCATTGTAAGCGAAAGAAACTATTTTCCCACAATGAAGAGATTTTAATGTATGTTTTAACCTTTTAGATAATTGATAATTTAAAAAAAAAATCTATATTAAACTGGTAGCAGAACAATGCTAGTGTTCCGCCCCATTTAAATCAAACCAAACACTTAATTAAGCTTCGCTTAATATAGGTCTACAGGATAAGCTATCTTAGCCCACTTCTTCGACAATCTCCGCTACACTAAATGGTTTCTTACCTGTACACTTGGACCTCTTAGAGAATGAACTGTCAAAACTGTGAACTATGCAATAAGATTATTGAAATGTGGTGTACAACGTGCATGCACTTTATAAAACAGAAGAGTGAAGTGAATGAGGTATTATCATCACAAACGCATCAACCAAGTCTTAAGTTCCAACTAGCACCTGTGTCCAGTTTCAAAATTATATAATTTTACTTTACTTACCAGTAACCATACTGACTAGCAAACCTATTATAATTGTAGCCAGGCAACCAACTGGGGTATAGTATCCATAGGACAAGGAGCAGATATTTTCCATTATGCTGGCCCTAGAATATATTTTAAAAGTTACTGATAATAGACATTCCATATTGTATATTTAGTTTATTACGTTATTACAAAATCAAAGTTCTGAGACTTTGGGCCCCGATTTTAACTCCTCCTGCTTAGCAGAAACCAGGCGAGGGGCAGTTAAAATGAGGGGAATGACTTACCCCCTCCGATTCTGCTGCCTTCCTGCCGTGTCCCGACATTAACCTGCTCTTTACAGCAGGCGAGCAGGACACCCATCCCAAACTGGCAGGGCCCTCTTTAAGTATTCAGGTCGGGTCCCGATCTGTTATTTTAGTCTGATCCCTGAGCGATGGAGCAGAGACGGCTCCCTCTTCAGGCCTAATCTGCCAGGAGGTGGTTCATAGGTCAGAAGAGGCCCAGGAAGGTAAGTTTTAAATTTTCTTAGGTTTCCTTGTGGTCCAGGAGTGCTTCTCCAGGCCTCACAAGGAAACCTTGGGCCTTCCTTCCCTCGGGCTTCCCCCCTCCCCTGATCACCTTCAACCCCCAATCCCCCCCATACCACTTACCTGAATGCCGGGGACCGATCCCGCAGGTCTGCAGCTGTGGCCTCCTGCCTGCGAACTTTGCCAGGTAATGCAGCTGGCTGGGTTCGGACGGGACTCCGATTAAAGTTATGGTAATGAGGCCTGGCTGTTAAGATTGGCTGGGCCTCCACGTTCCTGGACTCTGCCGCCTGCTTTGGGGTTCGTGCATACCCCGTACCCAACCCACCCCGTAAGACTTTATTTGGGGAACTGAGTCAGAATGTATATTATCGCATCAACATTACGTTTAGTTATTCCTCTTGGGTTCTGCTGGTCTCCTGCCATAACTCCAGTGGGAGACTGGCAGAACCCCCAGAAAAACAACAAAGATGTGGTTGTGCTGGGAGTTCCCACTCCTGAGGCTGGAATGAATTATTCACAGTATTGATTTTGCTGTTTTATTGTCTGTGCAAACTGCAGAATCATGCTGTATCTTACGTTATATTCATACATGGTTTTAACAAACAAATTTTAAAAAATAAAAACCCGAATGACTTACGTTTTGTCTGGTGTTGGATATGTTACCATGGTTGTGACTAAAGATGTTACATTCACGGGGCTTGAGGTGGTGACATTAGGTAGCGGGCAGCCTGCTGTTGATGTCTTGAGTTTCCTTGTGAATTTAGCAGCAGGTGGGTACATTTGAGAACCGATTCCCAAAAACACAGAAAAGCTAAAACTAACGAGCATACCCACAAACGCTCCCTGGGAGAAATGAAATAAAGAAAAGGATATTTTCAGGACAGTACGAATACCATTTTTGATTGCAGTGGCCAGCTTCAGTGAATATTACCAGTTCATTGGAAATAGATATGCATTCATCTGACACAAATGCCTGGAATTTCTGCAGGGTTTCTCCCAATCTGCTGTCATAACTTTGGCAGAAACCCCAGAGAAATAGCATAAACATGTACTCCGTTTTTCCAGGGGTTTCCACCAATCTGGGAATATAGGAACATAGCAACAGGAGTAGGCCATTAACCACCTCGAGCCTGTTCGGCCATTCAATTAAATCATGGCTGATCTTAACTCCATCCACTCACCTGGGTTCCGTTACCCTTGCCTAACAAAAATCTATTAATCTCACAAAAAAAAAGTCCAGTCTGCAACTAGCCCATGTGAGTCCTCCTCACCGCACCTCCCCCCCCAACCGGCTTTGGTGAGCCGGCCGATTTCATGCCCTCCCACAGCTGGTGAGCAGCAGCGGGGCGCTCACAGCTCACGGGCTGCATGTAAATGAAACTCGGGCCTCAAAATGGCTTGGGCCTCATAGTGGTAACTACGGGCGCCGGCAGATGCACTCGACCCACCACTCACATGTTGTCACCTAAAGTTAAAATCGGCCCTGTAGTGTCAGTTTCCTTCTACTTATAACAGAGGTAAGTCCTAACTAAACTCACTTAGCTCTGGCACACAGACAGGCAAGTTAAATGCAAATGCTTTTTACATTCTACAATCGGATGCTAAAAGTATTAATTTTAACACTGATAAATTAAATATAATAGAACAGTTAGAATGTTAGTTTTGCTGAATACATGAAGCTATACGAGTAGATAATGAGTAGAAAGGAGAATGATTGGGCAATTTTTAACTGAAGAGCACATCGAGCGGGTGGTGGGTGGGGTGTGTGCTACTTATGCCCGATGATTCCAGCCAAAACCACTTACATGGTCAGGCCTCATCTAAATATTTTGGGATTGATCATTGATCATACACTGAAAGGATCTGGTCAGTGTGAAACAACTATTAATAAGCAAGTGCGACACTGGAGTCCGTCTGGAGGAAATTGAACTATTCACGCAACACAAAGTTTGACAGGTTAAACTAATATTGCACAGATCAATAGTGAGGCCAGTTCTGCAATATGACAAATGTAAGGAATCTTACAACACCAGGTTATAGTCCAACAGTTTTACTGTTGAACTATAACCTGGTGTTGTAAGATTCCTTACATTTGTCCACCCCAGTCCATCACTGGCATCTCCACATCACTGCAATATGACATGCAGTGTTGGTCACCGTACCTCAAAATAAAGGTGTAGTCAAGTAAAAAGGGATGACAGAAGATTAACCAGGGATGACCAGTTGTCGTGGTCCACGTAGGAACCAACGACATAGGTAGAACTAAGAATGGGGTTCTGCTGAGACAGTTTGAGGAGCTCGGGTCTTAATTAATAAGCAGAACCTCAAAGGTAATAATCTCTGGATCACTACCTGAGCCACATGCAAATTGGCATAGGGTCAAACGGATCGGAGAGTTAAATGCATGACTCAAAGAGTGGTGTGGGAGACAGGGGTTTCGATTCATGGAGCACTGGCACCAGTACTGGGAAAGAGGGAGCTGTTCTGTAGGGATGGGCTCCACTTAAAACGAGCTGGGACCAGTGTCCTGATGAATCGAATAACTAGGGCTGTAGAAAGGGCTTTAAACTAAAAAGGTGGGGGGGGAGGGGTCAGGTGAGGGGAAATTTAGAAATCTAAAGAGAAAAGTCAAGGCAATAGAGCAGTGTAGCGATTTGGGTAAAGATAAGCAGAGGGTGACAGGAAGGGACAGAGTGTTTAACGTAATAGTGCTTCAGTGAATAAAGTCAAAGCAGGGAAAAATGGTAAAAGGTTAAAATTAAATACTCTTTCATCTGAATGCATGAAGCATTCGTAACAAGATAGATGAATTAGTGGCACAAACAGAGATAAATAGGTTTGATCTAATAGCCATTACAGAGACGTGGTTGCAAGGTGGCCAATATTCCAGGGTACTTGACGTTTCAAAAAGACAGGCAGAAAGGAGAGGGGTGAGGGGTAGACCTGATAATAAAGGATGACATAAGGACAGTAGTGAGAAAGTATCATGGCTCGGAAAATCAGGAAGTAGAATCATTATGGATGGAAATAAGAAATAACAAGGGGCAGGAAACACTGGTGGGAGTAGTTTATAGGCACCCTAACAGTAACTATACCATTGGACAGAGTAGTATTCAAGAAATAATAGGAGCATGTAACAAAGGTAGTGCAATAATTGTGGGGGACTTTAATCTTCATATAGACTGGACAAATCAAATTGGCAAAGGTAGTCTGGGGGACGAGTTCATGGAATGCATTCGAGTCAGTTTCCTAGAACAATGCATCGTAGAATCATAGAAAATAGGAGCAAGAGTACGCCATTCGGCCCTTTGGGCCTGCTCTGCCATTCAAAATGATCATGGCTAATCGTCAAACTCAGTACCCTGTTCCCGCTTTTTCCCCAAATCCCTTGATCCCTTTAGCATTAAGAAATATATCTATCTCCTTCTTGAATATATTTAATGACTTGGCCTCCACTGCCTTCTGTGGTAGAGAATTCCACAGGTTCACCACCCTCTGAGTGAAGAAATTTCTCCTCGTCTCGGTTCTAAATGGCATACCCCGTATCCTGAGACTGTGACCCCTGGTTCTGGACTCCCCAGCCATCGGGAACATCCTCCCTGCATCTAGTCTCTCTAGTCCTGTTAAAATTTTATATATTTCGTGGAACCAACCAGGGAACAGGCTATTTTAGATCTTGTCTTGTGTAATGAGACAGGGTTAATTAGTAATCTCATAGTAAAGGATCCTCCTGGGAAGAGTGATCATAATATGATAGACGTACTTAAGTCCGAAACTAGAGTCTTAAACTTAAACAAAGCCAATGACATAGGTATGAGGGGCAAGTTGTCAAAGGTAGATTGGGAAATTAGATTAAAAGCTATGACGGTAGATAAGCAATGGCAAACATTTAAAGAAATATTTTATCATTCTCAATGAACATACATTCCATTGAGAAATAAAAACTCCAGGGGAAAAGTGATCTATCCGTGGCTAACTAAAGAAGTTAAGGATAGTATTAGATTAGAAGAAGAGGTTTATAATGTTGCGAAGAAGAGTAGTAAGCCTGAGGACTGGGAGAGATTTAGAAACCAACAAAGGATGACCAAAAAATTGATAAAAAGGGAGAAAATAGAATGAGAGTAAACTAGCAAGAAATATAAAAACAGATTGTAAGAGCTTCTACAAGTATGGAAAAAGGAAGAGAGTAGCAAAAGTAAACGTTGGTCCCTTAGAGGCTGAGACAGAAGAAATTATAATGGGGAATAAGGAAATGGCAGAGACGTTAAACAAATATTTTGTATCTGTCTTCACAGTAGAAGACACAAAAAGCATACCAGAAATAGTGGGGAACCAAGGGACTAATAAGAGTGAGGAACTTAAAGTAGTTAACGTCAGTAGAGAAAAAGAACTAGAGAAACTAATGGGACTAAAAGCCATTAAATCCCCTGGACCTGATGGCCTATATCCTAAAAGAGGTGGCTGCAGAGATAGTGGATGCATTGGTTGTGATCTTCCAAAATTCCCTAGATTCTATAACAGTCCCCGTGGATTGGAAGGTAGCAAATGTAACATCGCTATTCAAGAAAGGAGAGAGAGAGAAAACAGGGAACTACAGGCTAATTAGCCTGACATCAATCGTTGGGAAAATGCTGGAATCCATTATTAAGGAAATGCTAACAGGGCACTTAGAAAATCATAATATGATTAGGCAGAGTCAACACGGTTTTGTGAAAGGGAAATCATGTTTGACAAATTTCTTAGAGTTTTTTGAGGATGCAACTAGCAGGGTAGATAAAGGGGAACCAGTGGATGTAGTATATTTGGATTTTCAAAAGGCATTCGATAAGGTGCCACATAAAAGGCTGTTACACAAGATAAGGGCTCATGGGGTTGGGGATAATATATTAGCATGGATAGAGGATTGGTTAACGGACAGAAAACAGAGAGTAGGGATAAACGGGTCATTTTCAGGTTGGCAGGCTATAACTAGTGGAGTGCCGCAAGGATCTGTGCTTGGGCTTCAGCTATTTACAATCTATATTAATGACTTAGATGAAGGGACCAAGTGTAATGTATCCACATTTGCTGAAGATACAAAGCTAGGTGGGAAAGTAAACTGTGAGAAGGACACAAAGAGTCTGCAAAGGGATATGGACAGGTTAAGTGAGTGGGCAAGAAGGTGGCAGATGGAGTATAATGTGGGGAAATGTGATATTATTCACTTTGGTAGGAAGAATAGAAAAACAGAATATTTTTTAAATAGTGAGAAACTATTAAATGTTGGTGTTCAGAGAGATTTGGGTATCCTTGCACAAGAAACACAGAAAGTTAGCATGCAGGTACAGCAAGCATTAGGAAGGCAAATGGCATGTTGGCCTTTATTGCAAGGGCATTAGAGTACAAGAGTAAGGAAGTCTTGCTACAATTGTGCAGGACTTTGGTGAGACCACACCTGGAGTACTGTGTACAGTTTTGGTCTCCTTATCTAAGGAAGGATATACTTGCCTTAGAGGCGGCGCAATGAAGGTTCACTAGATTGATTTCTGGGATGAGAGAGTTGTCCTATGAGGAGAGATTGAGTAGAATGGGCCTATACTCTCTAGAGTTTAGAAGAATGGGAGGTGATCTCATTGAAACATGTAAGATTCTGAGGGGGCTTGACAGGGTAGATGCTGAGAGGTTGCTTCCCTTGGTTGGAGAGTCTAGAACTAGGGGACATAGTCTCAGGATAAGGGGTCGGCCACTTAAGACTGAGATGAGGAGGGATGTCTTCACTCAGAGGTTTGTGAGTCTTTGGAATTCTCTACCCCAGAGGGCTGTGGATGCTCAGTCGTTGAGTATATTCAAGGCTGAGATAGATAGATTTTTGGACTGAATGGGAATCAAGGGATATGGGGATCGGGCAGGAAAGTGGAGTTGAGGTCGAAGATCAGTCATGATCTTATTGAATGGCGGTGCAGGCTCGAGGGGATGTATAGCCTACTCTTGCTCCTATTTCTTATGTTCTTATGATTTCAGGCCTTAGGGGACCAAATCATGAGGAAAGGCTCAAGCATGTAAACTTACTTTCACTTGAGAAAAGAAAACTGAGGGTAAACATGCTATAAGTCTTTAAAACAATGAAAGAAGGAACAAGCAAAAGAATGAACTTGCATATTTCTAGCACCTTTCACATCCTCAGAACATTCCAAAGTCCTTCACAGCCAATTAATTACTTTTGAAGTGTAGTCACTTGTTATGTAAGAAAGCAACAGATATGATTCAAATTAGCAAACTATTTAATTTAGGCAATAAGTATAGGGTTAGAATATACAAGTTAAAAATTCACAAGCCTCAAGAAGGTGAGGGATTGGAAAAAACTTCTTTCCCCCACAGGATAGTGGTAAGTAGACCAGACTCCTAAAAAAGGTAGTTGACATAGGGTCATGGACACTTTTTAAAAAGGGACTTGGAACAATAGCAATTGGGAAGGAGCTGTGGGGCTATTAACTGTGCCACCAGCAAGCCCTTAAAATGGGGACCATGGAGTAGTCTATGTCAGTTCTTCAAGACCTGTCAAAGGCTTGAGATCTGATGTGGCTCTTCCAATTTTCAAACACTTTTTTTATCATGGGTTTCTTTTGCCTGCAATCATGAAGACATTGATGAACTGTTGACTGTTTCCCGAGACCTGCCATAGCTGTGCAATTGGCTGGTGGGAGCGTCCGATAAAAGGCGGGATTTCAGAGCGCTGAGAGGAGCCGAGCGGAGCTGCGACCGAGTTCGAAGTGACGTCAGGAATCAGATCGGGACGCGACACAGGGGAGGCACCTGATTGGTGAGTAGGTTCAGGTGAGTATTTCTCCTTATCTACAGTAACTGAAGTAAAAGGAAAGGGAAGGTCTGCAGGTCTTATAGGAAGTAGCGTTTATTTTTTAGTGAATCAAGGTCCCTAGTGTAGTTAACATTCTCTAAATTGAGAACAATTTAAAGGAGTAAACTCCTTAAAGGGAGTGGTAAGTAGTTTTTCTTTCCTTTTTTTTTCTCTTGACATTGTAGTTGTTCTTAAGCTAATTTAAGGGTTAAGTCATGGCAGGAGATCCCAGCGCCGTGTCATGTTCCTCTTGTGGGATGTGGGAATTCAGGGATCCTTCCTGTATCCCTGATTCCTTCACCTGCGGGAAGTGTGTCCAGCTGCAGCTATTGTTTGACCGCTTGACGGCTCTGGAGCTGCGGATGGACTCACTTTGGAGCATCCGCGATGCTGAGAAAGTCGTGGATAGCACGTTCAGTGAGTTGGTCACACCGCAGATAAAAATTACTGAGGGAGATAGTGAATGGGTGACCAACAGACAGAGGAAGAGTAGGAAGGCAGTGCAGGGGTCCCCTGCGGTCATCTCCCTCCAAAACAGGTATACCGTTTTGGATACTGTTGGCGGAGATGGCTCACCAGGGGAAGGTGGCAGTGGCCAGGTTCATGGCACCGTGGCTGGCTCTGCTGCACAGGAGGGCAGGAAAAAGAGTGGCAGAGCTATAGTGATAGGGGACTCGATTGTAAGGGGAATAGACAGGCGTTTCTGCGGACGCAACCGAGACTCCAGGATGGTATGTTGCCTCCCTGGTGCAAGGGTCAAGGATGTCTCGGAGCGGCTGCAGGACATTCTGGAGGGGGAGGGTGAACAGCCAGTTGTCGTGGTGCATATAGGCACCAACGATATAGGTAAAAAACAGGATGAGGTCCTACAAGCTGAATTCAGGGAGTTAGGAGTTAAACTAAAGAGTAGGACCTCAAAGGTAGTAATCTCAGGATTGCTACCAGTGCCACGGGTTAGTCAGAGTAGGAATGACAGGATAGCTAAGATGAATACGTGGCTTGAGAGATGGTGCAAGCTGGAGGGATTCAAATTCCTGGGCCATTGGAACCGGTTCTGGGGGAGGTGGGACCAGTACAAATTGGACGGTCTGCATCTGGGCAGGACTGGAACCAATGTCCTAGGGGGAGTGTTTGCCAGTGCTGTTGGGGAGGGTTTAAACTAATGTGGCAGGGGGATGGGAACCGATGCAGGAAGTCAGTGGGAAATAAAGTGGTGACAGAAACAAAAGGCAGTAAGGGAGAGTGTACAGAACATGACCGGACAGATGGTCTGAGAAAGCAGGGCAAAGACCAAGGGAAGTCTAGATTAAACTGCATTTATTTCAATGCAAGAAGTCTGATGGGCAAGGCAGATGAACTCAGGGCATGGATGGGTACATGGGACTGGGATGTTATAGCTATTACTGAAACATGGCTAAGGGAGGGGCAGGACTGGCAGCTCAATGTTCCAGGGTACAGATGCTATAGGAAAGATAGAGCAGGAGGTAAGAGAGGAGGGGGAGTTGCGTTCTTGATTAGGGAGAACATCACGGCAGTAGTGAGAGGGGATATATCCGAGGGTTCGCCCACTGAGTCCATATGGGTAGAACTGAAAAATAAGAAGGGAGAGATCACTTTGATAGGATTGTACTACAGACCCCCAAATAGTCAACGGGAAATTGAGGAGCAAATATGTAAGGAGATTACAGACAGCTGCAAGAAAAATAGGGTGGTAATAGTAGGGGACTTTAACTTTCCCAACATTGACTGGGACAGCCATAGCATTAGGGGCTTGGATGGAGAGAAATTTGTTGAGTGTATTCAGGAGGAATTTCTCATTCAGTATGTGGATGGCCCGACTAGAGAGGGGGCAAAACTTGACCTCCTCTTGGGAAATAAGGAAGGGCAGGTGACAGAAGTGTTAGTGAGGGATCACTTTGGGACCAGTGATCATAATTCCATTAGTTTTAAGATAGCTATGGAGAAGGATAGGTCTGGCCCAAAAGTTAAAATTCTAAATTGGGGAAAGGCCAATTTTGATGGTATTAGACAGGAACTTTCAGAAGTTGATTGGGAGAGTCTGTTGGCAGGCAAAGGGACGTCTGGTAAGTGGGAGGCTTTCAAAAGTGTGTTAACCAGGGTTCAGGGTAAGCACATTCCTTATAAAGTGAAGGGCAAGGCTGGTAGAAGTAGGGAACCTTGGATGACTCGGGAGATTGAGGCACTAGTCAAAAATAAGAAGGAGGCATATGACATGCATAGGCAGCTGGGATCAAGTGGATCCATTGAAGAGTATAGAGATTGCCGGAGTAGAGTTAAGAGAGAAATCAGGAGGGCAAAAAGGGGATATGAGATTGCTTTGGCAGATCAGGCAAAGGTGAATCCAAAGAGCTTCTACAAATACATAAAGGGCAAAAGGGTAACTAGGGAGAGAGTAGGGCCTCTTAAGGATCAACAAGGTCATCTATGTGCGGAACCACAAGAGATGGGTGAGATCCTGAATGAATATTTCACATCGGTATTTACGGTTGAGAAAGGCATGGATGTTAGGGAACTTGGGGAAATAAATAGTGATGTCTTGAGGAGTGTACATATTACAGAGAGGGAGGTGCTGGAAGTCTTAACGCGCATCAAGGTAGATAAATCTCCGGGACCTGATGAAATGTATCCCAGGACGTTATGGGAGGTTAGGGAGGAAATTGCGGGTCCCCTAGCAGAGATATTTGAATCATCCACCGCTACAGGTGAGGTGCCTGAAGATTGGAGGGTAGCAAATGTTGTGCCTTTGTTTAAGAAGGGCGGCAGGGAAAAGCCTGGGAACTACAGACCAGTGAGCCTGACATCTGTAGTGGGTAAGTTGTTAGAGGGTATTCTGAGGGACAGGATCTACAGGCATTTGGAGAGGCAGGGACTAATTAGGAACAGTCAGCATGGTTTTGTGAGAGGAAAATCATGTCTCACGAATTTGATTGAGTTTTTTGAAGGGGTAACCAAGAAGATAGATGAGGGCTGTGCAGTAGACGTGGTCTACATGGACTTCAGCAAAGCATTTGACAAGGTACCGCATGGTAGGTTGTTACATAAGGTTAAATCTCATGGGATCCAAGGTGAGGTAGCCAATTGGATACAAAATTGGCTTGACGACAGAAGACAGAGGGTGGTTGTCGAGGGTTGTTTTTCAAACTGGATGCCTGTGTCCAGCGGTGTGCCTCAGGGATCGGTGCTGGGTCCGCTGTTATTTGTTATTTATATTAATGATTTGGATGAGAATTTAGGAGGCATGGTTAGTAAGTTTGCAGATGACACCAAGATTGGTGGCATTGTGGACAGTGAAGAAGGTTATCTAGGATTGCAACGGGATCTTGATAAATTGGGCCAGTGGGCCGATGAATGGCAGATGGAGTTTAATTTAGATAAATGTGAGGTGATGCATTTTGGTAGATCGAATCGGGCCAGGACCTACTCCGTTAATGGTAGGGCGTTGGGGAGAGTTATCGAACAAAGAGATCTAGGAGTACAGATTCATAGCTCCTTGAAAGTGGAGTCACAGGTGGATAGGGTGGTGAAGAAGGCATTCAGCATGCTTGGTTTCATTGGTCAGAACATTGAATGCAGGAGTTGGGATGTCTTGTTGAAGTTGTACAGGGCATTGGTGAGGCCACACTTGGAGTACTGTGTACAGTTCTGGTCACCCTATTATAGAAAGGATATTATTAAACTAGAAAGAGTGCAGAAAAGATTTACTAGGATGCTACCGGGACTTGATGGTTTGACTTACAGGGAGAGGTTAGACAGACTGGGACTTTATTCCCTGGAGAGTAGGAGGTTAAGGGGTGATCTTATAGAAGTCTATAAAATAATGAGGGGCATAGATAAGGTCGATAGTCAAAATCTTTTCCCAAAGGTAGGGGAGTCTATAACGGGGGGGCACAGATTTAAGGTGAGAGGGGAGAGATACAAAAGGATCCAGAGGGGCAATTTTTTCACTCAAAGGGTGGTGAGTGTCTGGAACGAGCTGCCAGAGGCAGTAGTAGAGGCGGGTACAATTTTGTCTTTTAAAAAGCATTTGGACAGTTACATGGGGAAGATGGGTATCGAGGGATATGGGCCAAGTGCAGGCAATTGGGACTAGCTTAGTGGTATAAACTGGGCGACATGGACATGTTGGGCCGAAGGGCCTGTTTCCATGTTGTAACTTCTATGATTCTATGATTCTATGATTCTATGGTGCATTCCCCAAGGAATTTGCAGCATGCAAGTGGGTGCTGGGGTGTCTTCAATGGCTCCACCCACAAATATGTATTGCCTTGTACTAGTGCCAGAGAGAGAAAAGTTGTGTATAAAGATAAGAAAGGCAGGTCTACTGCGGCCTAACCAACGGTCCTTAAAGAGACCACAGCATGCCACCACCAAAAAGGTACATTTTTAAAAAATACTTACCTGAATTTGGAGCCAGCTGCATTCATGACATCCCAATTTTGCATAGGGGCCCCAAGCAGGCTTTAGGTCCCTTATTTGTATAAGCAAAGGGTCCAACGCCTGCTTTAGGTGTGGGCCCTGGATGCCTTTTTTTTGCCTATACCAATATAGCCGGCGGCACACATTCGGCTTGTAATTAGTGTGCGCTTACTGCCTGCCATATTGAAGGCTTAGTGCCTGTAAAACGGGCGCAGCGCCATTGAATTTCTAGGTCGACATGTTTTTCGAATTGGTTGCGAATAATCATGAATTTAATGGTATTCCAGTAGTTTTTCTTTCAAACATAAATTTGAAGTACTGAAATACTAGGTATTTAAAACTAGTCTCTAATATGGTTTTATTGTCAGTTTAAGGTCTTACCTTGCCATTGCTTTTTGGAAACAAAGCCCCTAGAGTGAACACACCCAGTATAGGTCCTAGAATTAACCCATCAACACTTCGGGCTAGCTGAGTAGAAATATTAAAGAAACATTGTTACACCAACAGGAATATCAATGATATTGCTGTCAAATATAATTCTATAAATTAAACTACATCCGTTATATAATTATTTTCAACTTTATCATGTGTTTACCTGCATTACATTTTCTTCTAAGAGAGAGGTTAATGCAGCCAGACCCACTGTCAAAAGTCCAAATATCATAGCTAAATATAATACAGAACAAAATTAGCAGGAAAGTACTGTTTGTAGACATTTGGGATACTTCATTTATTTTCTTCTCCTCATCAATTTGTTCCTCTCACTACAATCGGCCTGGTGAGTTCAGCTCACGTTACACAGAACAGGGCTCAAATCTGGAGCAATTCTGGTCGGTGAGGTTCAGCTACTCACTGGATAAACTCACTGAGGCATGCATGGTTGCTTTTAGGATACTTCCTACTATGCATATACAATCCATTTCTTGTTTGAAAGCTGTAATTTGAGTGCTTGTTTGCTCCAAATGTTGGTATTTATAATTTCTTTCTCTCAGCAGTGGGTTTCCATCAGAACTAATTTTGGGCTTGCTGGTACTTGGCTGCCACCTCCTGGATTTTTCACATCCAATATGTCAAATGACATATCTCCTGTCATCACCACCTTAGTAAAAGTGGGTGTCAGGAAGGTTGTTTCTTTCTTTAACCTATGTAGCATGCCCAAGGTAGTGGGGCAGGAGGTTTAAAAAAGAAAGGGCAACCAAGCCTAGAGCAACAAATACTGTGCAATTGATTGCATTAGGCATGATGCGCCTTTTAAAAATATCTTAAAAAGCATTTTGACTGTACTTTGGGGGCTGCCAGCCATGCTACACTGCGACCGGTCCCTCAGCGATTTTCCTCTCACTGCCCACCTGAGGCAGCTGACCCCGCAGCAGCACAATACAGTCAGGAGCCTGTCACAAAAACTTAAATGGGTCTGATACCAGAATATCCACTAGGATCAGTACATAGGGAAACAGTGGGAGCAAAGACTTGCTGCACCACTCATCTGGCGAGATTCCTGTTGGATCAGGAAATCTGGACCATACAGTCCAATACCCCCATCTCTCAACCCCCAACCCCGCTAGTGACTTTATGTAAGCACAGCACAAATAACGCATTTTAGTCAGAAGTTAAAGAATGGTTATAGAAAAAAGCATAACATCCTTCTCCAAATGAGTTCCTCCAATACGTAATGGAAAAGCCTTACATATTTTTGAGTCTACATGTATTTTTGTTTATATTATTTTTTTTATTCATTCATGGGATGTTGGCATTTACTGTCCATCGCTAATTACCCTTGAGAAGGTGGTGGTGAGCCGCCTTCTTGAACCACTGCAGTCCGTGTGATGAAGGTGCTCCCACAGTGCTGTCAGGTAGGGAGTTCCAGGATTTTGACCCAGCGACGATGAAGGGACGGCGATATATTTCCAAATCAGGATGGTGCGTGACTTGGAGGGGAATGTGCGGGTGGTGGCGTTCCCATGCGACCGCTACCCTTGTCATTTTAGGTGGTAGAGGACGCGAGTTTGGGAGGTATGGTCGAAGAAGCCTTGGCGAGTTACTGCAGTGCAACTTGTAAATGGTACACAATGCAGCCACGGTGCACCGCTGGTGGAGGGAGTTAATGTTTAAGGTGGTGAATGGGGTGTCAATCAAGCGGGCTGCTTTGTCCTGGATGGTGTTGAGCTTCTTGAGTGTTGTTGGAGCTGCACTCATTCAGGCAAATGGAGAGTATTCCATCACGCTCCTGACTTGTGCCTTGTAGATGGTGGAAAGACTTTGGGGAATCAGGAGGTGAGTCACTCGCTGCAGAATACTCAGCCTCTGACCTGCTTTTGTAGCCACAGTATTTATGTGGCCGGTCTAGTTAAGTTTCTGGTCAGTGGTGACCCCCAGGATGTTGATGGTGTGGGATTCGGCAATGGTAATGTTGTTGAATGTCAAAGGAAGGTGGTTAGATTCTCTCTTGTTGGAGATGGTCATTACCTGGCAATTGTCTGGCTCAAATGTTACTTGCCACTTATCAGCCCAAGCCTGGATGTTGTCCAGGTCTTGCTGCATGCGGGCACGGACTGCTTCATTATCTGAGGGGTTGCGAATGGAACTGAACACTGTACAATCATCAGCGAACATCCCCATTTCTGACCTTATGATGGAGGGAAGGTCATTGATGAAGCAGCTGAAGATGGTTGGGCCTAGGACACTGCCCTGAGAAACTCCTGCAGTGATGTCCTGGGGCTGAGATGATTGGCCTCCAACAACCACTACCATCTTCCTTTGTGCCAGGTATGTCTCCAGCCACTGGAGAGTTTTCCCCCTGATTCCCACTGACTTCAACTTTACTAGGGCTCCTTGATGCCACACTCGGTCAAATGCTGCCTTGATGTCGAGGGCAGTGACTCTCACCTCACCTCTGAAATTCAGTTCTTTTATCAATGTTTGGACCAAGGCTGTAAAGAGGTCTGGAGCCGAGTGGTCCTGGCAGAACCCAAACTGAACATCGGTGAGCAGGTTATTAGAATCATAGAACGGTTACAGAATGGAAGGAGGCCAATCGGTCCATCGAGTCTGTGCTTGTTCTATGCTAGAGTAATCCAGCTAGTTCCACTCCCCCGCCCTATCCCCATAGCCCTGCAATTTTTTTTCTTTCAAGTACTTATCCAGTTCCCTTTTGAAAGCCATGATTGAATCTGCCTCCACCACCCACTCTGGCAGTGCATTCCAGATCCTAACCACTTGCTGCGTAAAAAAGTTTTCCCTCATGTCACCTTTGGTTCTTTTGCCAATCACCTTAAATCTATGTCCTCTGGTTTTTGACCCTTCCGCCAATGGGAACAGTTTCTCTCTATCTATACTGTCTAGACCCTTCATGATTTTAAATACCTCTTTCCAATCTCCTCTCAACCTTCTCTGTTCCAAGGAGAACAACCCCAGCTTCTCCAGTCTATCCACGTAACTAAAGTCCCTCATCCCTGGAATCATTCTAGTAAATCTTCTCTGCACCCTCTCTAAGGCCTTCACATTTTTCCTAAAGTGCGGTGCCAGAACTGGACACAATAATCCAGTTATGGTCGAACCAGTGTTTTATAAAGGTTCAGCATGACTTCCTTGCTTTGTACTCTATGCCTCTATTTATAAAGCCCAGGATCCCGTATGCTTTTTTAACCGCTTTCTCAACCTGCCCTGCCGCTTTCAACGATTTATTGGTGAATAAGTGCCGCTTGATAGCACTGTCGATGACACCTTCCATCACTTTGCTGATGATTGAGAGTAGACTGATGGGGCTGCAGTTGGCTGGATTGGATTTGTCCTGCTTTTTGTGGACTGGACTTTCCTGGGCGATTTTCCACTTTGTCGGTTAGATGCCAGTGTTGTAGCTGTACCGGAACAGCTTGGCTAGAGGCGCGGCTAGTTCTGGAGCACAAGTCTTCAGCACTACAGCTGGGATGTTGTCGGGGCCCATAGCCTTTGCTGTATCCAGTGCACTCAGCCATTTCTTGATATCACGTCGAGTGAATCCACGTGATATCAAGAAGACTGGCTTCTGTGATGGTCGGGTTCTCGGGAGGAGGCTGGGAGGATATATTATATATATCTATATCTACACACAAGATTGCTAATCTTAACAAATCGCTAATGATGCTGGATCCCAACCATTTCTGATTTGCAACATTGCACCTTGTCTAAAAAGAGTGTTACAGTTTGTTAGATTATTCTTCACACAGTCGTCATGTCTGGCTCAGACATACAACTGTTTACATCGGTTTTACACATGATCTTTTTTAAACTGACCAACTTAGTTACCTACTGTATGATCGGACCAAGCTACTCTTGATTTGTACCTACAGACAAAAAATGTCATGGTAAATAATATCATCACTCTTCCTGTACTTTAAGCTCTGTCCTGTAGGGGTTTCAGAAATTGAAAGGTAACCTAGAAGCTTTGAGATCAGCGTCTTCTTGCCATCAGAAAAATGCTTCCAAGATTTCCAGTTTTCTTTTATAATGTCTTCCACAAAGACTGCAGCAATAGCATTGATGCCTGAAGAGACTGTGCTGTGGATAAGAAAAATAAAATAAGAGTTATTAAGTCAGATACCGTATGAATATAGAATTCAAGTATTCATGTCAATATTGGCTAGTGGGATCTTTTTGGTCAATTTTTCGATTTCAATCACCCTCTCTTTATCTCGTTTATAAATAAATATGCTGTTTTGGCCTCTCCTCATTGTGAGACATGCTTCTGGGAAGATTTAACACAACACAAAAAAAAGTTAAAGAATTTTCAACTGTTGGATAGTGCAACAGGGTAGAAATTAGCAAATTCAGATTTGTCCGAGGTATTCAGGAAATAAAGTGAATGGATTGTTGATTCTGCAAAAAGTAGATTACAGGCTATTTACTGAGGCAGGATGGAGCATTAATTTTTCTGAGAGGGTCTTGTACATAGATCAATAGTCATGATGTGGAGATGCCGGTGATGGACTGGGGTTGACAATTGTAAACAATTTTACAACACCAAGTTATAGTCCAGCAATTTTATTTTAAATTCACAAGCTTTTGGAGGCTTTCTCCTTCCTCAGGTGATTTCCACATCGTTCACCTGAGGAAGGAGAAAGCCTCCGAAAGCTTGTGAATTTAAAATAAAATTGCTGGACTATAACTTGGTGTTGTAAAATTGTTTACAATAGATCAATAGTAGCAAGGTAGGGCAGCTAGAAGGGCTGATTGGCCTTTGCTTATTCTTAATATCATATGTAATGATACTGTGTGGTTAATGTTTCAAAATCTATAATAATAATTTCTAGAATTTCTCTGACTCCATTTATATTCTCTCGATTTCCTTTAAGGACCACACAGAGCCCACACCATTCTCTGGAGCAGTTGGGAGACAGTACATTTACTTTTGTGCCCCTATTATTGGCATTTTCCAGTTGCTATGGACTGACTCACTGATTTTTTTTCTCTTACTAACATTAGGAGTTCACTATGTCCAAATCAGTGCCTCATCACTTATGGTACAACATAAAGAACCCACTATTTCTCTCTCCCTACCCCATACACAAACATACTCAGATAATTTTCATAATTTCAAAATTACAATTAGTACTTTTCATAAGAATTTATATTTTATTGAATTACTATTCTATCATACATACTGTGGATGCTAATATCTAGAGTAACATACAACATACCTCAGAGTGCCGCTAAATGCACAAGCGATAAAAAGTCCTGAAACTCCAGGTACGTGAGATAAGAGCTCCAAAACTAGTAATGGTGTCATCTTCAGAAAGATTTTAAAATAAAAAGAATTCATAAGGAAATAATTTTTGACATCTGCACTACCATGTTAAATATTTCCTGGAATTTGTCAGTGTTCACAAATTGGATCAACAAAAATAAATACAACACCAAATATTACCACTTCAAAAGGATATTTAAGCAAATTGCAAAACTTCATCCATTCTCCATACACCTCTTCTCACTTACATTTTCTCCATATTTAATTCAAATACACTATAGAGCCAACTTCTCATCTGACTGAAACATCAATTTCTTCAAACCAGTAACATTAACCTCAAATAAATGGATCAAATCCTCTCACCGATGCATAGTATCACTTCAACAGATACCACTGAATTATTTATAGCAGAATTAAAAGGAATTGGTCCCCAGTTGAGAAAATTGCTAAAAATATTCAATTTTCTCAAACAAAATTGACTTACTTTACATTATTCTGCCTGACCTTTTCACAAAGATTTCCACACTAGAGACAGAGGTTGCTCAGAATAAAGTATATAAGGACTGTGAAACAGAGCAGCAGTTTTAATAGGATGAGGTTGGATTGGCTCCACTTTACAGCTTGAGGTTCAAACCCACTAGGAACTGGATTGATTCTGCCAAGACCCTAAGTGCAATTGGCATACGATCCTTACAGCTAGCATACAGAGTTTTCATCCTTTTAATCAGGATTGGATTAAAATTATTGCCCAGAGATTAAAGTGCAGTATACCAAATCACAATGCTGGCAATCCCCTTGAGAATCATAATTTTAAAAAAATATATATTTTCACGGTTTAAGCTGTATTTTGATATGGCGTTTACATTAGGGTTAATCCCCGGTGCTCTTGGGAAGAAGTGGCAAGCCCCTAATAAATCTGGTAACCATTGGTTGACATTAGTAAAAAAAGTGACCATGAAAGCTGTCATAAAAACCCAAACGGTCCACTTATGTCTGTCTGTCCTACACATAACTCCAATGCCCTCTGAAGTGGCCTAGCAAGACATTCAGTTGCAAAATAATCAGTTGCAAAACAATTATTTCGGGCTGAGCAGTAAAATGCAACCTTGCTAGTGATGCTCACATCCAGAGAGCAAAATGAAAAAAACCAATTCTCTCCAGTACTATACCTAGATTATGTGCGCAAGTGCTGGAGTGGGACTTGAATCCATGACTTTCTATCTCAGAGATGAAAGTACCACAAAAATGGAAAAATATAAGGTATGATCCCATCCCTTTGATGACTCTTCATGAGCTCCATTAGTACTCCATGATCAGGGAACCTCACAACTGGTGAAATAGGTTTAGATTTAAAGGCCACTCAATTCAAGGATCCAAGGAAAATTCTGTCATTCCTCCCAATGCAACAGCGAATGTGATGGCACAAGACATGACAATGATTTGTATTTCTGTAGTGCTCCTTACATACAGGAAGATGACTCAAAACACTTTACATTGAGGACAAAACAGTGGATGCTGAGAGGGAGGATAGTGAAAAAAGAGAGGTCAAGGGTAGGGAACCAAATGTAGGGGCAAAGAAAAAGGTTTGATGAGGTTTTTGAAACCAGGAAGGGATGTAACAAGGCAGTGGAGTTCCAGAGGACTGGAACATAATGGTGAAAAGAGTGTAAGCCAATTTATCAAAAACATCTTTCCATCTTCTCCGAAAGATATGAATCCACAGGCACAGGTTGCATTCTGCTACATTATCCAAGTGAACATTATTCATATGCAAGCCTCAATATTGAATATTTGATCACGGGGCCATTAGAACTGAGCCCAATACTATCTCCCCTTGAAGCCCACACATATGCAGCTTCAGCAGGGATCATTTGATGGTGATTAGAGATGGGAACCCCAAGTGATTTTCCTCTTCCTAACCCGGGTGCACTGAGTCTAATTTAAGCACGCTGGCTGAGATCAGCTAACTCAAAACAGATTGGGGATTGAACCTAGGACTATTCTGGCCTGCATGGCTCAACTACTCACTGAATAAAATCATTGAGCCATTGCTGTGAATGCAATCTGAAGTGCCACTGGTACTCCACAACACAAAACAAATTTTTACAATAGTCAATAGTGAGAATAGCTTGTAACACATAAGAACATATGAAATAGGAGCAGGAGTAGGCCACAAGGCCCCTCGAGCCTGCTCCACCATTCATTAACATCATGGCTGATCTTTGACCTCAACTCCACTTTCCCGCCCGATCCCCATACCCCTTGATTCCCCTTGAGTCCAAAATTATAAAATTATCTGTTAAATGACAGAGCTCAGTAGTACATTTGGTAATAATCCCTTGACTAAAACTATGCTGAGTGAAAATATTCAGGAGTTTGGTGCTTGAGTACTTTATGCAAATGTAAAAAGGTAGCTATAATTATGATCTACATTACTACACAAATGAAATATCTATATATGTATCTTAGTAGGTACAGCACAGGAGGAGGCCATTTGGCCCATCATGCCTGAACCAACTCTTTGAAAGAGCTATCCAATAGTCCTACTCCCCTGCCCTTTCCCCCTAGCACCTTAAATTTTTTCCCTTCAAGTATTTATCCAATTCCCTTTTGAAAGTTACTATTGAATCTGCTTCCACCACCCTTTCAGGCAGTGCATTCCAGATCATTACAACTCGCTGCGTAAAAAAATGTTTCTTCATGTTGCCTCTGGCTCTTTTGCCGATCGCCTTAAATCTGTACCCTTCAGCCGCTGAAAATAAAGTCTCATTTACTCTATCAAAACCGTTCATGATTATGAACACCTCTATGAAATCTCCCCTTAACCTTCTCTGTTCTAAGGAGAACAACCCCAACTTCTCCACTCTCTCCATATATCTGAAGTCCCTCATCCCTGGTACCATTCTAGTAAATCTCTTCTGCACCCTCTCTAAGGCCTTGACATCCTTCCTAAAGTGTGGTGCCCAGAATTGAACACAATACTCCAGCTGAGGCCTAACCAGTGTTTTATAAAGGGTTACTATAACTTCCTTGCTTCTATTAATAAAGCCCAGGATCTCATATACTTTTTTAACAGTCTTCTCAAAGATTTGTGTATGTGCACCCCCAGATATCTC
Source organism: Heptranchias perlo (assembly GCF_035084215.1). Taxonomy (NCBI): domain Eukaryota; kingdom Metazoa; phylum Chordata; class Chondrichthyes; order Hexanchiformes; family Hexanchidae; genus Heptranchias; species Heptranchias perlo. The sequence goes on along the minus strand of NC_090347.1, from coordinate 4,982,905 downwards.
TGTTCCTGCACCCCCCTTAAAATTGTACCATTTAGTTTAGATTGCCTTTCCTCATTCTTCCTACCAAAATGCACCATTTCACACTTCTCTGCGTTAAATTTCATCTGCCATGTGTCTGCCCATTTCACCAGTCTGTCGATGTCCTCCTGAAGTCTGTTCCCATCCTCCACATTGTTTATTACATTTCCGAGTTTCGTGCCATATGCAAATTTTGAAATTATACCCTCTATTCCCAAGTCATTAATATATGTCAAAAACAGCAGTGGTCCTAATACTAACCCCTAAGGAACACCACTGTATATTTCCCTCCAGTCTGAAAAACAGCCGTTCACCACTACTCTCTGCTTTCTGTCCCATAGTCAATTTTGTATCCATGCTGCCACTGTCACGTTAATCCCATGGGCTTTAATTTTGCTAACAAGTCTATTATATGATACTTTATCAAATGCCTTTTGAAACTCCATATACACAATATCAACCGCACTACCCTCATCAACCTGCCCCGTTGCTTCATCAAAGAACTCAATCAAGTTAGTCAAACAGGATTTTCTTTTAACAAATCTGCGCTGACTTTCATTTATTAGCCCGTACTTTTCCAAGTGCCAATTAATTTTGGCCTGGATTATTGTCTCTAAAAGTTTCCCACCACCGACGTTAGGCTGACTGGCCTGTAATTGCCAAGTTTATCCCTCTCCCCTTTTTTGAACAGGGGTGTAACATTTGCAATCCCCCAGTCTTCCGGCACCATCCCCATATCTGAGGAGGATTGGAAGATTGTGGCCACAGCCTCCGTAATTTCCACCCTTACTTCCCTCAGTTAGTGAGGATGCATCCCATCTGGACCGGGTGACTTTTCTACTTTGAGTGCTGCCAATCTTTTAAGTACCTCCTCTTTATCTATTTTTATCCTATCCAATATCGCTACTACCTTCTTCTTTACTGCTACATGGCAGCATCCTCTTCTCTAGTAAAGACGGATGCGAAGGAGTCATTTGGTACATCAGTTTTGAGTTAGCTATACAATTCTTTTTTAAAAAAATCTTTTTTTTGCTCAATATTTGTGTTTATCGAGATGAGGGATTTTTTTTATTCGTTCATGGGATGTGGGTATCGCTGGCAAGGCCAGCATTTATTCCCCATCCCTAATTGCCCTTGAGAAGGTGGTGGTGAGCTGCCTTCTTGAACTGCTGCAGTCCGTGTGGTGAAGGTTCTCCCACAGTGCTGTTAGGAAGGGAGTTCCAGGATTTTGACCCAGCGACGATGAAGGAACGGCGATATATTTCCAAGTCGGGATGGTGTGTGACTTGGAGGGGAACGTGCAGGTGGTGTTGTTCCCATGTGCCTGCTGCCCTTGTCCTTCTAGGTGGTAGAGGTCGCGGGTTTGGGAGGTGCTGTCGAAGAAGCCTTGGCGAGTTGCTGCAGTGCATCCTGTAGATGGTACACACTGCAGCCACGATGCGCCGGTGGTGAAGGGAGCGAATGTTTAGGCTGGTGAATGGGGTGCCAATCAAGCGGGCTGCTTTGTCCTGGATGGTGTCGAGCTTCTTGAGTGTTGTTGGAGCTGCACTCATCCAGGCAAGTGGAGAGTATTCCATCACAGTCCTGACTTGTGTCTTGTAGATGGTGGAAAGGCTTTGGGGAGTCAGGAGTTGAGTCAATCGCCGCAGAATACCCAGCCTCTGACCTGCTTTTGTAGCCACAGTATTTATGTGGCTTGTCCAGTTAAGTTTCTGGTCAATGGTGACCCCCAGGATGCTGATGGTGGGGGATTCGGTGATGGTAATGTCGTTGAATGTCAAGGGGAGGTGGTTAGACTCTCTGTTGTTGGAGATGGTCATTGCCTGGCAATTGTCTGGCACATATGTTACTTGCCACTTATCAGCCCAAGCTTGGATGTTGTCCAGGTATTGCTGCATGCGGGCACAGACTGCTTCATTACCTGAGGGGTTGCGAATGGAACTGAACACTGTGCAATCATCAGCGAACATCCCCATTTCTGACCTTAAGATGGAGGGAAGCTCATTGATGAAGCAGCTGAAGATAGTTGGGCCTAGGACACTAGTGCTGAAGAACATAGTTTTAGCATCTGGCACTCCCAGGGCTAGCTGCAAGCACAGCCAGCTGCAGAGCAAAGGTATTACAGTTAATGTTCTTTAACCCCAAGTTCAAGAAAGCATCCTCTAGTACATCAGTGTGACATTTCACATTTCCTACACCAGCCATTCCAGTGATCTTTCTTAGTTATACTGCCAATTAGTATTAAATTATGACGGCTGTGAGCTGTTGACCCATGCACACTAGGAACTGGGTTGAGACTGGCCAAACTCATTCAATGCAAGACTTCTAGAGCCAGAAGAGAGAAAAGTATTCCATCCTATTAGATTGAACTGGACTCAAAGCTAGAAGATAGAGTGAAAGGGCAGTGTACTCACCCACTTGCAAGCCTGAGGATTGGGAGCAGTTTAGAATTCAGCAAAAAAGGACCAAGAGATTGATTAAGAGGGGAAAAATAGAGTATGAGAGTAAACTTGCAAGGAACATAAAAGTGAACTGTAAAAGCTTCTACAAGTATGTAAAAAGAAAAAGATTAGTGAACACAAATGTAGGTCCCTTACTGTCAGAAACGGGAGAATTTATAATGGGGAACAGGGAAATGGCAGAGCAGTTACACAAATACTTTGGTTCTGTCTTCATGGAAGAGGACACAAATAACTTCCTAGAAATGCTAGGGAACTAAGGGACTAGTGAGAAGGAGGAGTTAAAGGAAATTAGTATTAGTAAAAAAATAGTGCTGGAGAAATTAATGGGACTGAAAGCCGATAAATCCCCAGGACCTGATAATCTGCATCCCAGAGTACTAAAAGAGCTAGCCATGGAAATAGTGAATGCATTAGTTGTCATCTTCCAAAATTCTATAGATTATGGAACAGTTCCTGCAGATTGGAGGGTGGCAAATGTAACCCCACTATTTAAAAAAGGAGGGAGAGAGAAAACAGGGAACTACAGACCGGTTAGCCTAACATCAGTAGTAGGGAAAATGCTAGAGTCTATTATAAAGGATGTGATAACAGGACACTTGGAAAATATCAACGGGATTAGACAAAGTCAACATGGATTTATGAAAGGGAAATCATGTTTGACAAACCTACTGGAGTTTTTTGAGGATGTAACTGGTAAAATAGATAAGGGAGAACCAGTGGTTGTGGTTTATTTGGATTTTCAGAAGGCCTTTGATAAAGTCCCACATAAGAGGTTAGTGTGCAAAATTAAAGCACATGGGATTGGGGGTAATATAATGGCATGGATTGAAAATTGGTTAACAGACAAGAAACAGAGAGTAGGAATAAATGGGTCTTTTTCGGGGTGGCAGGCAGTGACTAGTGGGATACTGCAGGGATCAGTGCTTGGGCCCCAGCTATTCACAATATATATCAATGATTTGGATGAGGGAACCAAATGTAATATTTCTAAGTTTGCTGATGACACAAAACTAGGTGGGATCGTGAGTTGAGAGGAGGATGCAAAGAGGCTTCATGGTGATTTAGACAAGTTGAGTGAGTGGGCAAATACATGGCAGATGCAGTATAATGTGGATAAATGTGAAGTTATCCACTTCGGAAGGAAAAACAGAAAGGCAGAGTATTATTTAAATGGTGATAGATTGGGGAATGTTGATGTACAAAGGGACCTGGGTGTCCTTGTACACCAGCCACTGAAAGCGAACATGCAGTTGCAGCAAGCAGTTAGGAAGGCAAATTGTATGTTGGCCTTCATTGCAAGAGGATTTGAGTACAGGAGCAAGGATGTCTTACTGCAGTTATACAGAGCCTTGGTGAGACCACACCTGGAGTATTGTCTGCAGTTTTGGTCTCCTTACCTAAGAAAGGATATACTTGTCATAGAGGGAGTGCAGCGAAGGTTCACCAGATTGATTCCTGGGATGGCAGGACTGTCGTATGAGGAGAGACTGGGTTGACTCGGCCTGTATTCACTCGAGTGTAGAAGAATGAGAGGGGATCTCATTGAAACATATAAAATTCTGACCGGGCTAGACAGACTGGATGCAGGGAGGATGTTCCCCCTGGGTGGGGGGTCCAAAACGAGGGGTCACAGTCTGAGGATACAGGGTAGGACATTTAGGACTGCGATGAGGAGAAATTTCTTCACACAGAGGGTGGTGAACCTGTGGAATTCTCTACCACAGAAGGCTGTGGAGGCCAAGTCACTGAATACATTTGAGAAGGAGCTAGATAGATTTCTAGACACAAAAGGCATCAAGGGGTATGGGGAGAGAGCGGGAATATGGTATTGAGATAGAGGATCAGCCATGATTGTATTGAATGGCGGAGCAGGCTCAAAGGGCCGAATGACCGACTTCTGCTCCTATTTTCTATGTTTCTACATTTCTATATTTGCTATTCAGTTCCTCAAAGGCTCCTTAAAGTTGTGAGTTTTTAAAATGTATTTACTTGCCTGGTTGGTATTGCTGATTCTGTTTGCCTCCATTGGATCACAGGTTTCATAAACAGCATACATAACCAAACCACACAGACATGCCGTAATTGTCACTAAAAGCATACCAATCCAGTTCAGGAATATAGCCCTGTTAAATAAGAAAGAACTGTTAGTCAGCACACAAAGCTGCATTACACATTAAGAATGGAAACGGTGGAGTTTCCTTACCTGCTGTATTCCTATCAGATCTGCCACATATTAGTGTGACCCCGGAAGAAATTATGAATTAAATGCCTACTGGCCAATGTGGGTCATTAAATAAATACTGATATGACTTAAGTGTTTTATAAGGTTACCTATGATACAATCAGGAGCTCAATCCAGACAGATGTGATATGAAGTTCATCAGGTGGAACTACAGGGCATGGTTAAAAGATAACAAAGCTACAAATGTAAATGTAAATAAAGAAGGAACTTCATTACACTTCGAATTGTTAACTTATGAATGGGATTATCATTCAGGAAGTGAAAATTTATTTATCAAAGCAGATTATTGATACAACAGAGAGTACAGGGACATGGGCTCATTCGAAAGTTCTATTTTGCTTGGGCCAGTGGTGTGACATTGGGCTAACAAAACAAGTAGCCCAATCAGTTAAAATGCAAGCAAGTATTATATGATGATTTCATTCTCACTGTTGACAAGACAAACAATGTACTGCGGTGCCCACAGTCGCAGGAAGCTTTGAGTTAACCGGTGGGCACCACATGATCTCACTCCAAGGCACGAGGAAGAATAATATAGTCTATGTCGGCACCCTATATTTAGGTTAGAGAAACAGAGGTAGGACTCCAAAAGTGAGTTCCAGTCACTCATGGTGACTGAATGGCTTGGAGACGTTTGACCAGGGTGGGGAGGGGAAATAATTTTTGAAAATGAAATTTGATTAAATCTGAAGGTTGTCAAAGCTAAAGTATATTTTGCATACAGTACCCTTTTTAAATTCTTCAATTTGGGTTCTCTTTAGCTTTCTACAAATTATGTAATATCTTACATTTCATTTTTAAAGGTTTCTGCTTATATTATGTACATTATTTAGAATCTTTTTGCAATCCACCGCAAATGATTTCCATGGTTATTCTGCAGAAATTTTGTTTATTTTTATTCGTTCATGGGATGTGGGCGACCCTGGCAAGGCCAGCATTTATTGCCAATCCCTAATTGCCCATGAGAAGGTGGTGGTGAGCTGCCTTCTTGAACTGCTGCAGTCCATGTGGTGAAGGTTCTCCCACAGTGCTGTTAGGAAGGGAGTTCCAGGATTTTGACCCAGCGACGATGAAGGAACGGCGATATATTTCCAAGTCGGGATGGTGTGTGACTTGGAGGGAAACATGAAGGTGGTGTTGTTCCCATGTGCCTGCTGCCCTTGTCCTTCTAGGTGGTAGAGGTTGTGGGTTTGGGAGGTGCTGTTGAAGAAGCCTTGGTGAGTTGCTGCAATGCATCCTGTGGTTGGTACACACTGCGGCCACAATGTGCCGGTGGTGAAGGGAGTGAATGTCTAGGGTGGTGGAAGGGGTGCCAATCAAGTGGGCTGCTTTGTCCTGGATGGTGTTGAGCTTCTTGAGTGTTGTTGGAGCTGCACTCATCCAGGCAAATGGAGAGTATTCCATCATAGTCCTGACTTGTGCCTTGTAGATGGTGGAAAGGCTTTGGGGAGTCAGGAGGTGAGTCACTCGCCACAGAATACCCAGCCTCTGACCTGCTCTTGTAGCCACAGTATTTATATGGCTGGTCCAGTTAAGTTTCTGGTCAATGGTGACCCCTAGGATGTTGATGGTGGGGGATTTGGCGATGGTGATGCTGTTGAATGTCATGGGGAGGTGGTTAGATTCTCTGTTGTTGGAGATGGTCATTGCCTGGCACTTGTCTGGCGCGAATGTTACTTGCCACTTATCAGCCCAAGCCTGGATGTGGTCCAGGTCTTGCTGCATGCAGGCATGGACTGCTTTATTATCTGAGGGGTTGCGAATGGAACTGAACACTGTGCTATCATTAGCGAACATCCCCATTTCTGACCTTATGATGGAGGGAAGGTCATTGATGAAGCAGCTGAAGATGGTTGGGCCTAGGACACTGCCCTGAGGAACTCCTGCAGCAATGACCTGGGGTTGAGATGATTGGCCTCCAACAACCACTACCATCTTCCTTTGTGCTAGGTATGACTCCAGCCACTGGAGAGTTTTCCCCCTGATTCCCATTGGCTTCAATTTTACTAGGGCTCCTTGTGCCACACTCGGTCAAATGCTGCCTGGATGTCAAGGGCCGTCACTCTCACCTCACCTTTGGAATTCAGCTCTTTTGTCCATGTTTGGACCAAAGCTGTAATGTCAGAAAGATGTTAATATCCCTCTTTTGAGCTTTGCAGCACACCTCAATGAGATATTGGAACACTGAGGTTAAAGGAAAAGGACATAAATTTCTACTGCTGACTTTAAAATTGTAAAGTTCATTCAATTTTTAACAAGTGACCAAAAAAAGGACTTCAAAGCTGCAATCTGATGTTGAGATTAGGATTGGTCTCACAGTCTATGATCTCAGATCTATCTCTTGATTAACTCATTTCCACACAGATAAATGCTTATATTTATTAGGCATCATACCATTTTGAAATGCCTCAAAGTGTTTCACACATGGATCACATAGGGATGGGTTAGAGAATGTCAAGTGTTGGTTCTTGGTTTTGAACACAAACTTAACCTTTAATTATCAGGTTAACTTACTTTTTTGCTTCTTTTTCATTCTTGCAGGCCAGATATCTTTGTACCTGTGCTTGGTTACAACTGTATATTGCAGTCCATACAAATGTGCCTCCCAGCACTGTGGTCCAAAATGTATGTCTTCTCCTTGGGTCAGGATCAAAGCTAAAAGAAAAAATATTTCCCTATCCAATTGCAACATTTATATTTCTGTTTTGCACAGATCTCTAAAAATATGATTATATATATATATGGACAGAAAATCGCCAGCTGGGAATGCACTGCTGATGCATGCTAAGGACCAGCGCATTGGATTTTTTTCACTCCTTTGAAACGACCCAAAGTACTTTAAATACAATGAATTGTGTTTTGAAGTTTGTGACTTGTTATGTAGGCAGACACAGCAAAGTTTATGGGGCCAATTCTTTGGAGCTGATTCTCCTGACCTTTGCCCTTGGGTACGCCTATTTCCTGATGGAAAGGTCAGCAAATAGGGTGTGGAGACCTGTTCCGTCAGGGCTCCAACCCCTTTATGATGTGTCTGGATTTCTAGGGCTTCCCCTGAAGGGTGGAGCATGGCCTCCGGCTGTAATAGGTGCAAAACCGGAAGGATGAGGCAGGAAAGAGCATTCCCAGTCCTCTGGGCCTTGATTTCCTATGCTTGCAGCCCATGAGCATCCTTTTCCTATGGTACCCCAAGAGGTTGGCGGTGAGCCTAGCGCCTGGACACAGATTGGAGGGTCTGAGAGGGCGAGGCAACAAAGCGAAGAAAGGCTGGAAGGTAAATGGACTATTTTCAATTCCAGCACAAGCTGAATTTTCAGGCTTGGAGTCAGAAGGCCTCCAAGGCCGGTGGTCAGTCCCACAGCTGTAGGCCTTTAAAAGGAATTCCATTACCTACTCTATCTGCAACATTCTCATAAAAATCAAGGAGGTTTGTACGGTTTGATCTTTCCCATCTTCATTATTTCTTAGACAGTCATCATCTGTTTACGTCTTACAATGGTTTCTAGTACTTTGCCTGGTATGGAAGTTAGGCCTGTATTTTCCTGTACTGGATTTGTCTCCCTTATATTGTTATATAATCACCTGATTCCAGTCCTGTGGTATCTCACCAGCAGTCAGCCATTACCTCATGATGTTAGACAGTGCTCTGCAAATCTCCTTCCAGGGTTTCCTCAATAAACCTGAATAAATGCTATCAGATTCAGAGAATTTATTTGTCTTTAGTTCCATTGACTTGTTCAGTACCTCTGCTACAGTGGCCTGAGAAATTTCTAGGACATTTGAGGTACTATCCTCCTTTGTGAATACTTCTTTAGTATTTTGACTATTATCTCTTCTTCCTCAACATCACCTTTATTTTGATCTTTCAGTATTCTATCTTCATTTCTAACTGTTCTTTTGCTGTTATGACACTGGAAGATGCTTTAGTGTTGTGCTTGGCACTGTGGTGTAGTATAGTGTGTGTGTCTCTATAAAGAGGAGGCAAAATATAAATAAACTATTGTAATTATCTATGAACTAGGTAGTTCACAGCACTTCAAATCTACTCACTCAAAAAAATTGATGCGACCACCACTCTCTGCAATTCTCCAAGTCTTTCCCAACCCTCCAACCTGAATTAATCCCTGAATCAGCACAGCAAGGAGGCCAGCCACCATTACACAGATTTGGAACACATCTGTCCACACAACAGCTTTAATGCCTCCCTAAAAAGAAATGACAAAATTAATAAAGCATTCCTTAATTTCTTATATAGACATCTGAGCAAGTGATAATACATTAATCATAGTACTGAGTGCCTTGTGTTTGATTGATGTACATGTGCATGCATAGATAAATAACAGTCTGACAATAATAGAGATGATACTACTTTGACAACAAGACAAACTGCTTTCTGAGGGAGAAGCTGTCACAAACACATTTGTATGATATTTAGCAGAATAGCTATTGTTTATCGGACATGAAAATGCAGAATGTCTATATAAGCAGATCCCATGGTCAGTAACAAAGTAAAAAAAAGGACTGAGACAGAGAAAGAGGAAAACAAACAAAAGACAAGAGACAGCTAAGTTAAGACGAGCAAAGCAAGAATGCGAAAGGGCAAGAAATAAAACTGAGAAGAGAGAAAAACAAAGAAAACATGAAAATGAAAAAACACAGAGAAAACTATAAATATAAAGAAAGAGCGGCAAAGGAAACAAACAGAGCAAGAAACAGAGACATGGGGCACGATTTTAATAAGGCAGCGGGATGGCAGCAAGGTGGGGGGTGTCAATGGGCGCTAGGCAAACCCGAATAATAAGATGATAGCGAAAGGGGACATGGAAGTGGGGACACACTCAAAGCGCTCCCACATCTCACCCGTTGCCCCCCTCTAAACCAGAACCCGCAATGCTGCCTCCTCTCCAGGTGGCTGAGTCTGACCCTGCACAGGTGCAAGTGGAGCAGTCTTTGGCGGGGCCCTCACGGGTGTAGGCCGAAAACATCTAAGCAGTCAGGGTATGGACATGAGCAACCTGCCACTACCTCTGCTGCAGCCACAGGGGATCCACCATGTAGAAGTAGTAGCAAGAGTATAGCTAAGGTTTTGTGATCACGAAGGGTATGCACAAGGGTGTCTGACAGACTGTCATGTTTTTCAATTATATTTGTTTTTTGATAAAGTCACATTAAATGTTATCATTCTCACCACTACTGCCACGTCTTGCCCATTCTTGACTGCCTTTTGTGATAGCACCCTTTCATGTGCTTCATCATGAAAGGCGACACTTGATGCCATCCAGTGGGTCACTTTACAGTGGGTGTATGTGTAGTTGCAGGACTGTTTTGTGCAGGTGCAGGGGGAGGGGGGTGCTGGTGTTGGCACTTCTCTTTCCAGGTGGTGTGAGGACTGGACTATTTTCACTTTGTGTTCTTACGAGAACCGTTCACATATGAGTGACTCCCTGGCCTCACGAGCAGCCAGGTGAGCCGCTGCTCTGCCAATGGGTTTGTCCTCCTCATCCTTCTGCTTCTCCTCCTGCTGCTCCTCCTCAATGTTCACTGCAGATGTGGATGGTGGATGAGGGGATGGGGCCTCATCAACCGGTACCCTCTCTGTTGCCCCATGTTGTGCAGGACACAACACATTGCTATAACGTATTGAAGCGCTCCACCAGAACGATCGAGGCACCGAAATTGCATCTTCAGCAGTCCTATCGCACGTTCAATGACCGGCCTGGTGGCGATGTGACTGTCGTTGTATCGACGCTGTTGCTCACTGATAGGGTTCCTCAGAGGTGTCATCAGCCACGTGTGCAGGGGGTATCCCTTGTCTCTGAGGAGCCAGCCCTTAAGGCTGTTTGGTGCGTGGAAGAGGTGTTGGATTCCCTCAGAATGAACGAATCGTGGCAGTTGCCAGGGAATCTCGCACACACGTGAAGACATCTTTTGTGGTGGTCACAAGAGAGCTGAGCGTTGATCGAGTGATAACCCTTTCTGTTGATGAACAGTCCTGGCTCGTGTGGAGGTGCTCGGATTGCTATATGCGTGCAATCGATTGCACCCTGTACACGTGGGAAACCGCCACAGAGTGGAATCCCACTGCCCTCTCCGTCTGGCTGAGGTCATCCATGGGGAAGTTGACGTATTGCGAGGCCCTGCGAAACAAACTGTCAGTGACCTGTCTTATGCACTTGTGGGCAGACAACTGGGAGACCACGGTGATGTCACCGGTGGCACCCTTGAATGATCCGGAGGTGAAGAAGTTGAGGGCAGTGGCCACTTTAACAGCGACAGGTAATGAGATGCCACCAGGCCCAGCCGGGAGCAGTTCGGCATGAAGGAGGCTGCAGATGTCTGTGACCATTTGGCGACTCACTCTCAGCCTCCGTAGACACTGCTCCTCAGGGAGGTTCAGGAAGCTGGAGCCTTGGTCTATGGAGCCTCTGACGAGGGTAGTGCCTCCTGAGACGTTGGTCCCTCTGCTGTTCCCCTCTCTGCTCTTGTGCAGGTGCCTGTGACGTAGCACTGTGTTGTGGAGCTACAAGTGGCGGAGGTGCACGCCATGCCTGGTGAGGATAGTGATGTTCCTCGTCCTTGGATGTACTAGTCAATGCAGCCATCGCGCCCCCCCATCCTGATGGTGTTAGTTTGAGGGGGTCCGAAAAGTTGGTAAATATGTGTAAACAGAACAATTCTGAGTGTAAGCCAAGAATTTTCAGACTAAACACAAAGATTTCCCAGCCAAAAGTTTGAGAGAACTGAGTGCCCTGCTGCAATAATTCACCTTTTATCCCCATCTGTCAAACAGGGATTGAAATGTCCAAATGGCTGCCGGCTGCAACCGCCTTTCACACAGCATGGGAAACACGTTGAAATCGCTTGCCTTCCTTGTTAATTGCATTTGTGGATTTTTAAAGTACTTTAAATAGCTTAATTCCTGCTTTAAATATCGTCCCGCTGGCTTTAATTGTCGGCGGGACTTCTGGGTTCGGGAACGGTGCACGCACCCAGGTGACTCTGGGTCGTGAGTATTTTTCGGCGTGTTGGAGCTGGGATTTCTGCCTGTTCCTCCGATTTTTTTTGCCCCCCAATGCACCCGTACTTTCCTTTTAAAATCGTGCCCACGGAGACAATAGGCTAGAAATCACTGTTGCTGAAATATTGGCCTAGTGCTAATGTATTCATATTACATTCCTCTGTCCACTATTCTAACAGAGGTGTTATCCTATTCTAACATTAAGTATTTTTACACCAAAATCACCAACAGTAATTTCTAGCCTAATATGACTACACACCTGAAATGTTAACCAATACACCTGAAATGGTAACATGTACGCCTGAAATGTTAACCTATACACCTGAAATGGTAACATATACACCTGAAATGTTAACCTATACACCTGAAATGGTAATGTGTACACCTGAAATGTTAACCTATACACCTGAAATGTTAACCTATACACCTGAAATGGTAACATATACACCTGAAATGTTAACCCCTATTTTCTCTTTACAGATTCTGCGAGGGCTGCTTTGTATTTCCAGCATTTTTTGTTTTTATTTCAGATTTGCTATTCACCCCTCCATCAATTTGTTTTTCACATTTTCTGCACTGTCACTGCTTTTCACCTTCCTTGTGTTGCTCCACACATTGGACAAGTATCTGGGCAAGTTAAATCTAAAGTTATCCCAACTGTGGAACTACAACTTCTGATATTCTGTCACATAAAGATTCTCAAATGCACTGTTTTTTTGGGGGCAAAAATTCATCTGTGGAACCAACTGGGAAGCTCAAAGCCAGCCTGAAATTGGGCCTCAGGCTTCATTTCAAGAAGTTTGGCAAGCTGCGGGCCCCTAGTGTGCCTCCACAGGCAGCTCGCCCACCTTGGAAAACACATTTCGGGCCGCTTGTCTTACCGGCAGCAGCCTTTAGGTAAGTGCCTGGAAGGGGAGGGGAGGACAGCAGGAGGGGCTCTGATCAAGGCCGGCAGGAGTGCTGTAAAGCCGGGAAGAGTATTCCTGCTCCTCCTGGATCCACATGAATTTTTAAAAAATATTAAACTTACCTTTTCGGAGGTGGCCACTGGCTAGGCCGCATCCATGTCTAGAAAACACGAGCAGAGCAGGACTGATGCCTGCTATGCCGGCTGGTGTGGTGGATGCCGACTCTCTGCATGCCTCCAAGAGGGAGCTAGACTGGTTCCTGACTGGGGCAGAGATCGCATCGTATAGAAGGTTAGTGTCTTTACACATAATACTTGGTCTGTGTGATCTGTTTTCGATGGCCTGAGGGGGCCGGAGAGGAATTCTCCAGAGTACTTTTTCCCTCATTGGCCCTGGATTTTTTCTCTGTTCTTTGCCTCTCCCAGGAGATTACATTGTTGCAGGGTGGGTGGGAAGAAGTGTCTAGATATGGTGCTCTGACCATCATGTTGTTGGGCAGCCTTGATGGATCAGCTGGCCTTTTCCTGCCTGTCAATTTTGTATGTTCGACAGCCCAATTTCCCACAGGGGTCCTAAAACAGGTGTTTGGCTCTTCATTAGCATATGCTAAGGGACTAACAATTGTTTCAGGCAACCATCCTGAATGTCTGAAAAATGGCCCGATCCAATTTCGGATAGGACATTTTTCAGGTGTCTGTGGGGCGCAGGACGTTTGTCCCCAAAATTGTGCTTCATTATACTTGTTGTACCACGTGGAATGGGCACAATGAGGCCCGATTTCTACCTCATTGAATTTTATTTGTACTTTACAGAAATTCTAGATGAAATTCTGAGCCAAGAATAAACTTTTTTCCACAAACTCATCATTATGTATTACTGAGACATGGTTGCAGGATGGTCAGGATTGGGAACTAAATATACCGGGTTATAAGGTCTACAGGAGAGATAGGGAAAATGGAAGAGGGGGAGGAGTAGCCTTAGTGATTAGAGATGAAATCACTTCAGTGATAAAGGAGGATCTAATGAGGGGTAAGCAGCCAACAGAGACCTTATGGGTTGAATTGAGAAATAGGAAAGGATCTAAGACTATAGTGGGAGTTGTGTATAGGACCCCTGGCAGCAGCTCTGAAGTGCTAGATTGTATAAATGCAGAGATTAGACAAGCGTGTAACAAAGGCACAGTGGTCTTAATGGGGGACTTTAACCTTCACATAGATTGGGAAAAGCAGACTAGCAACTGTCAGAAAGGTAGTGGATTTCTTGAGTGTGTCTGGGATAGTTTTCTACAGCAGTATGTCCTAGAGGCAACAAGGGGGCAAGCCATACTAGATTTAGTAATGAGTAATGAACCAGATTTAGTTAACAGCTTGACTGTGCGTGAACATCTATCCAATAGCGATCATAACTTGATCGAGTTCAAGGTAGTGTTTGAAAGGGAAAAAAGTGAATCAGCTGCTAAGATTCTAGACTTGGGTAAGGCCGACTTCAATGGGATGAGACAGAGACTGTCCACAGTAAACTGGGCAAATCTGTTAATGGGTAAAACGACTGACGATCAGTGGGAAATGTTTAAAGAAACATTTAACATGATACAGAATCGGTTTGTACCCCTGAGGGGCAAGAGCTCTACTTGCCAAATAAAACAGCACGAGGGGCTGAATGGCCTACTCCTGTTCCTATATTCCTATGTTCCTATTATCCTTTACAGGAATAATAACAGAAAATGCTGAAAATACACAGCAGGTCAGGCAGGATCTGTGGATCGCCACAGATGCTGCCTGACCAGCTAGTATTTCCAGCATTTTCTGTTTTTATTTCAGATTTCCAGCATCTGCAGTATTTTGCTTTTGTTTTATATGCTTAACAGGAATTGATTATACTAATTTAGTTGCAAAAATGTCAGCCATACATAAGATGAACAGGAAGTGTATAAGTCAGGAAAACATTACTGCAAGTATCAATAAATAAAAACAATTACTTTCAACTCTATTAATTAACTCCTTTAAACATTAAAATTGAGTTTTCTTACTAGTGTTGTATACAGTGTACACACGAAAGCTGTGGTTATGATGGAAATCCACAAGTTTACCCCGGTAACTGAAAAAGAGACAGTTATTGAAAAAGGTTAAAATTATAAGTAGTCTGTTAATTTCCTTAAAGGCTGATTTCTGAGGTGGTAACTTAACTGAATAGATAAGATAATGATACATGTATGCTACCCACTGAATATCATGCAACTATCATTCCTGATAAATGAACTAATATAGAAAAAAAGATCATGAGTGCATTATGATATCAGGTCTGCTTGTTGATTAAATATTGTGTCCAGCAGGTGCTCACTCAGCTTCAGCCATGTCTACATTCCAAGGTGTTTACTTAGTTTTTTAACCTAGTTTCAGGAGAAGGTGGCGGACAACACCAGGCAACAGGCTACCACGTGAGGAGGAAGAGTGCGTTTGCACACCCACTCACATTGAAGACAGCCTCCTGGCAATAATGAGAAGATGCACAGTGGAAGCCATGTTCACTGGCAATGCTGAAGGATACACCGAGCAGTGTTTCTTTATACCTAATCCTCTTTGCCTCTTCTCACTTCTCCCTCACCCCAAACACTCTGCATGATGCTTTCAGCACCCACTTCTTTCTCTCTGCTCTCCCTCACACCACAACCTAACCCTTGACCCTTTTTTTAATTTCACCTTCTGAGAATGTTGACGCCTCTCAGCCAGTGGAGGAAGACGAACACAGTGTAGCAGAAGATGCACCGTCACTTGATCTCACTCTCGCAACCACCAGCTCAGATACTGACACTACGCGGACTTTAGAGGCTAGGTTAGAGGAGGGATCTGCAGGTGGTGACTCACCAGGCACAAGTGCGCAGGAGCTAGGGCAGGGGGACCGGACACCACAACTGCCAGCTCGCTGGCGAGCGAGGTCACATACTAGTTCTACTGCTGAGGACTCAAATGCTGACTTTGATGGGCCAGGCTACTGAAGGCGGCTGATGGACATACACCAGAAAATGCTTGGTGCACTGGGCAGCCTGCTGGAGAGCTGGTGTGCAGTGTTGTGGAGCATAGAGAAGTCCAGCTCCAACTTGGTGCAAAGCTTTGCACAGAGCATGGATACCGTTGTGTCCAACATGGACCATCAGCAACGCAATGGAACCCACCATGATAGAGCATCTCATGACAAATCTGACAGCTTCCATCGCAGCACAAGCTCAGATGGCTGTGTACCTAGTGGCAAAGTATGTGGTGGAGATCCAGTAGGAATAAGAACTACTCCTCATTACAAGCAGTTTTGCACTGTATCTGGTAACTATCATGAAAAAATGCCTAACTTACCTTCACTGAGTGCTAATGCAGGTGTATAGGTGACAATGCCAAGATAAATGAACTGAAAGACAGGCAAACAACATATTAAAAATGAATGAAAGAAACTTACAATGAAATCCTATCCTCAAAATTCTTATAACAGTGCAGCACCTGCTGTAAACACCTATCTCTCAATATAGTCAAAGCCTGACTGTAAATATGGCAAATTACTTTGTATTAAAAGCATTAAATTGATTTTATCCTTATACAATTTGGCACAATAGGACAAATTAATCAGATCATGTATTACTTTAGACCACAGTTACATCCCAATTAGATTTTATTATTTTACAAATGTTCTATTGAAGAAAATTGTCAATAGCCCAGATTTAAGCTCCATTAAAGTCAACTCAACTATTAAGAAGAAAAAATAAACTTGTATTTATTCAGCACATTATCACATCTCTCAGAAACATGTCAAAGTGCTTCAAACAATTACTTTCTGGAGTGCTGTGACTGTTGTGATTTAGGCACATGCTGCAGCCACCTGGCATGCAGTAAGATTCCAAAGCCAGCAATCAGAAAATGATCAGTTAATCTGTTTTTGGAGGTGTTGGCTGAGAGAGGAAGGTTGGCTGGGAAAAAGGGAGAACTCTCCACTCTTTGAGTAGTGCCATGGGATCTTTATTGTTAGATGGTGCCTCTGTTTAATGCTTCATCTGAAAGACAGCACCTCTGACAATGCAGTATTTCATCAGAAAATTATTTCCTGAGTGCAGCCGGCACTGGCACGCCTACCTCAGGGCAAACCAATCTCAGAGAGGGGGCCTCAAACAGGCATTACGCCCTTTGCATATGCCAAAAAGGGGCCTACCACCTGTTTGAGGCCCCCTCTGAGATTGGTTTGCCCTGAGGTAGTCGATGCCAGTGCCAACTGCACTTGGGAAACAAGGCCTAGGAATTGCCTGTTAGGCCCAACCAAGAAAGTAAGTAACTTACTTGAATGTGGAGCTGGGAGTAGCAGGTGTGCTCCATACAATCCAAAAACATTAAAGAAATCAAGGGATGTGGGCATCGGGCAGGAAAGTGGAGTTGAGGTTGAAGATCAGCCATGATCTGATTGAATGGTGGAGCAAGCTTGAGGGGCCATATGGCCAACTCCTGCTCCCATTTCTTATGTTCCTAAACCGATCGCCGACATTCCTCTGCTTCACTTGACAATGCTCCCCCCGCGATCTCTTTCCCCCGGATCCATGATCTTAGGACCCCAATTCCTGGACCCAACCGTCGGCCCCGACTTGACCCACTTACCTGAGGGCCGCTGCAACACTAACAGTGGCCCGATCTTGGTCACCTCTTCATCGGCGGGCTCTCATCACTGCGCCAATTCCATTATATTGAGGTCCAAGGTCCAATATCTGGGGAGCTTCAGGCTTCACTATTCAGGCACATGGAAGGTACCCTGGGTCCCCCGCGCATCCAAAAATGGGCACACCTGAATTTCTGGACCAGAGTCTCTATTTTAGTATCATCTGAAAATTTGGACACCATTCACTCTAGCCCTGTGTCCAAATCATTCATGTACACAGTGAACTGAAGCAATCCCAGAATGGAACCATGTACGACACCGCATCCCACTTCGCCTAGTCTGAGAAACTGCCCTTAACTTCTACTCTCTGTTTCCCCCTTCCAACCACTTTTTAATCCAATAAGATATTCTTCTCCAAAAGTCTCCTAACCTCTCTACAGCATCTGATATGGTCAACTACACTATTCTTTTCTAATGCCTCTTCTCTGTTGGCCAGCACAGTGCAGCGACCCTCACTTGGTTCCACTCTTACCGATCTGATCATAGCCAAAGCATCTCTAACAATGGCCCCGATATCAGCAGGGAGGCGGGTTGGTAGTGGGGGGGAGACTTAACGTGGCTTCCAGGTTTCCCGTCGGAAACCTGCGCAGCGGGCGGACTGCGCACCCGCATCACAGGCTGTCAGCTGGAGGAGCCCTATTTAAAGGGGCACTCCTCCAATGACTGATCCTACAGCAAAGAACCACACAGCACCATGGAGCAGCCCAGGTTTAATGATGCCTCACTCCAGGTCTTACTGGAAAGGGTGAGGAGGAGGAGAAGGGAGATCTTCTACCCGGCAGACGGGAGGAAGTGGCCTGCCTCTGCCACCAAGAAGGCATGGCTTGAGGTGGCAGAGGAGGTCAGCAGCAGCAGCAATGTCTCCCGCACATGGATCCAATGCAGGAAGCGCTTCAATGACCTAACTAGGTCAGCCAAAGTGAGTACACTTACTCATTCTCCTACACTCCGTCTTCCACATCACCGCCCCCACCCCACAACTCCTCCAGCACTGCCAACACTACTCTATCACATCACTCCTCACACCCA
Organism: Heptranchias perlo; assembly: GCF_035084215.1. Lineage (NCBI taxonomy): Eukaryota > Metazoa > Chordata > Chondrichthyes > Hexanchiformes > Hexanchidae > Heptranchias > Heptranchias perlo. The sequence continues at coordinate 4,964,545 of NC_090347.1, read as the reverse complement.
CTCAAAGCTCATCCTCAACTTACCTGCACTTACTCACCTCCCCAGTACTCATCCCACCACTACCACTCAACCTAACCATCATACTATGTCATGGCTCTGTCTCATTCTCACCCCCTGATGCATCTCTTTCACAGTCAGCCTCACCCAAACCAATGCATTCAGCGGTTGGCCACGTCACCATCCCTCACTCACGCCTCTCTACTTTCTCCCCTTATAGAAGAGAGCCCAGAATGCACGGGAGAGGGCGAAGACCAGAGGGGGGCCGCAACATCAGGTCGTCCTCACAGACGCGGAGCAGGAGGCTCTTGAATTGAGCCGCACCCTTGAGTACCTGTCTGTCGGGGACGCCAAGACTGCCACCCGACAAACGGCTGGTGACAGAACTTTAACATTCAGCACTCACAATAGAAAATTATGTTAACATGCCTTGCCATCTTCAGCACCTCAACATCCGTCAGCATGCTTAATATTGCCTTCTGTTCTCTTACAGGGCCTTCAGCGACTGCCATGACGGCGGAGGGCGATTCCTCAGAGGACCTGCCGGCCTCTGAGGGGGCACCGTCACATCTGAGCGAGCTATCCACCAGCGCAGATACACACACCTCGGTGGGTCCCTGTCCTCACTTAGTTAGGGTTGCACATGGTGAGTCACCAGACACATTTGAGCACGAACAGACACTGGTGGCAGGGGCAGCTGTGGAGAGTCCGTGTCGGTGGGAGCATTCTTCTCCAGGCTCTGCTCATCTGAATACAGATGCTGAACCCTGGGAGCCATCCTTTAAAAGGAGAATGATCGAGGGGCAGCAGCACATTTGCGAGGTGCTGGAACAGGTGCCATGCGCACTCTCCACAATCGCGCAGAGGATGGAGGAGTCCAACTCCTGCATGAGTGGAATGGTGGCACAGGTACAGGAGGAGATCTCTGAGATACTGTCACAGGGACGTGAGGGCATCTCTGAGATAGTGTCGCGGGTTAGTGCGGGAATGTCTGCGATGGAGGGAAGGCTAGCCTCCATCGAGCTTCAAGCACGGCTCAACAATGAGTCCATTCAGGCCCTGACAACGGCCCTTCGGACTCAGGGTGAGCAACTTTCTGCCGCCTTAAACAGGCAGGCAGGTACACTAGCACTTACAAGGCATCACACATGTCCTCCAAACTGTCGACCAGCAGGGTGGTAGGAGTGATGTGGGCCAGGCCCAGGAGAGGGATGATGGTGAAAGGGGACATGGAAGTGGGGACGCCACTCAAAGCGCTTCCAAGTCTCACTCATTGCCCCCCTCTCAACCATTACCCGCAATGCTGCCTCCCCTCCAGGTGGTCACGTCTGCCCCTGCACGGGTGCAGGTAGAGCAGTCTTTGGAGGGGCCCTCACCGGCACCGAAACCCAGAGGGCATCGGCCCAAAGCATCTAATCGGTCAGGGCATGATCAAGAGCAACTTGCCATTACCTCTGCTGCAGCAACAGGGGAAGCACCACGGAGTACTCAGAAGCATAAGGCGAAGGTTTTGTGAGCACAAAGTGGGTGCAGAAGGGTGTTGATGGTTTGTCATGCTTTTTATTGATATTTGATTTTTGTTCAACTCACATTAAATATTATATTGTCACCACTACTGCCATGTCTTGGCCAGTCTTGACTGGCTTGTGCAATAAGTCCCTTTCATGAGGTTCACCATGAACACCCACACTTGATGCCACCCATTGGGTCACTTTACAGTGGGTGTATGTGTAGTTGCATGACTATTTTGTGCAGGGGGCGGGGGAGGGGGCTGTTGTGGCCGCTTCTCTGTCCAGGTGGTGAGGACTGGACTCTTCACACTGTCTGATGTTAGGAGAACCGTTCACATATCAGTGACTCCCTGGCATCACGAGCAGCCAGGTGAGCCGCTGTTCTGCCCATGGGTTGCTCTTCCTCCTCTGCCTCCTCCTCCTCGTCTTCCTCCTCCTCGTCCTCCTCCTCCTCCTCCTCCTCAATATGGGTGGCAGATGTGGATGTGGCCTCCTCCAGTGGCACCCCTCTCTGTTGTGCAGGGCACAACAGACAACTATAATGTGTCCCGCTCTGTCTGGTGCGTATTGAAGCACTCCCCCAGAACGAACAAGGCAACTGAAGCGCATCTTGAGCAGCCCTATAGCACGCTCAATTGTAGACCTGGTAGCAATGTGGCTGTCATTATATCGACGCTGTTGCTCGGTGGTGGGATTCCTCAGAGGTGTCATGAGCCATGTGTGCAGGGTGTATCACTTGTCCCCGAGGAGCCAGCCCTTGCGGGTGTTCGGTGCGTGGAAGAGGGGCGGGGTGTTGGACTCCCGGAGGATGAAGGAATTGTGGCAGCTGCCAGGGTATCTGGCGCACACATGAAGGAATCTCTTGCGGTGGTCACAGGTGAGCTGAGTGTTGATGGAGTGATACCCCTTCCTGTTGATGAACAGTCCTGGCTTGTGTGGAGGTGCTCGTATTGCTATATGGGTGCAATCGATTACACCCTGCACCCGTGGGAAGCCAGCAACAGCGTGGAACCCCACTGCCCTCTCCATCTGTCTGAGGTCATCCATATAGTGTGAGGCCCTGCGAAACAAGCCGTCGGTGACCTGCCTTATGCACTTGTGTGCAGACGACTGAGAGACCCCGGTGATGTCTCCCGTGGCACCCTGGAACGATCCAGAGGCGAAGAAGTTGAGAGCAGTGGTGACTTTGACAACGACAGGTAAGAAGATGCTGCTCCGGCCAGCCGGGAGCAGCTCGGCATGAAGGAGGCTGCAGATGTCTGCGACTACCTGGCGACTGACTCTGAGCATCCATATGCATTGCTCCTCAGAGGTTGGGTACCTCAAACAGACCATCGTTCACAGCAAATTACCCAGCTTTCAGGAGAACAGCGTCCACGACACCACAGAACCCTGCCACGGCAACCTCTGCAAGACATGCCAGATCATCGACACAGATACCACCATCACACGAGAGGACACCACCCACCAGGTACATGGTTCATACTCCTGTGACTCTGCCAACGTTGTCTACCTCATACGTTGCAGGAAAGGATGCCCCAGAGCATGGTACATTGGCGAGACCATGCAGACACTGCGACAACGGATGAACGGACACCGCGCAACAATCGCCAGACAGGAGGGTTCCCTCCCAGTTGGGGAACATTTCAGCAGTCAAGGACATTCAGCCACCGACCTTTGGGTAAGCGTTCTGCAAGGCGGCCTTCGAGACACACGACAACGCAAAATCGTCGAGCAGAAATTGATAGCCAAGTTCGGCACCCATGAGGACGGCCTCAACCGGGATCTTGGGTTCATGTCACGCTACACGTAACCCCACCAGCAAAAAAAAAGTTATCTGTTTTTAATACAACTGATCATTCTCTCTCTCTTCCTTTCGGATGTTTCTCTCTCTCTCTGCCTTTGGGTTCTGACCGTTTGTGTATTCGGTGGTCCTGTGTGTGGTGTCTCTCTGTCTGAACACTATTCGACTCCTTTGATTGCCTTGACAACGGGCAGTTGGAAAGATTATCTGTAATCATCAGGCATTGTTCTCTGACTATATATGCGGTAACTTCCATGGAATCCCACACTCACCTGACAAAGGAGAAAGCCTCCGAAAGCTTGTGATTTTCAAATAAAACTGTTGGACTATAACCTGGTGTTGTAAGATTCCTTACATTTGTCCACCCCAGTCCATCACCGGCATCTCCACATCATTCCTCCAGCTAAACATTAGAAGAAAAGAAGCCACCATCTTCAGCCCCTGCCATAAAATCCATACTCTTACCACTGACACCATCCCCCTCCCCAGCCATTGTCTTAGGCTGAACCAGATTGTTCACAACAATGTCCCATTATAACCCTATATTCTTTCCATCAAAAAGACATCTCCATAACATCACCTTCCTTCACTTTTACCTCAGCTCATCTGTCACTGAAACCCACAGCCATACCTTCGTCATCTTTAGACTCGACTATTCCAATGCTCACTTGGTGATGGCGTTCCCACAGTGATGTTAGATTTTTGACCCAGCAAAGATCAAGGAACAGCAATAAGTCAGGAGTCAGCAGTCTGATAGCATAGAGGCAGTGGAGGGATCAAGAGAGATGATGGAGAGGAAGAGGTGGGTATCATCAGTGTACATATGTGACTTGGAGGGGAACTTGGATGTGATAGTGTTTCCATGACATGCTGCTCTTAACTTCTAAATGCGAGGGCTGGACGCACTGGGAGGGAGGGGGTAGTATCATGGACCACTTGGGAGGGGATATCTAGTGACTGGGAGGACTCAGGGTACATTTTCTGTGCCTGAATGATAAGGCTCGGGGGGCTTGGGAGATTTGGAAGGATTGGAAGGAGTTACTGGGGCCTGTAGGGAGTCAGGTGCTGGAGTTGGAGCACTGGACTTGGGTGCCCCGGGAGGCTAGGATGTGGTCCTAGTGTGACAGCTGGGGGACTAGGCTAGGTATTGGAAGTACTGAGAAATAGATGCACTGGAAGCGCACTGATTTTCTTGTCAACCCAAACACTTTTGAAATGGTGGTGGGTTGGCAGCAGGGGGGGCGGGGGGGTGAAGGTGCGTGTGGCAAACCTGAATAAAAAATACATAGCTTTTCCGACGCAATCACGATGTAATTGATGGTCATTAAAGTTCTTTCCGGGTTTCGCGCCCGGCAATCAGCCCAATTGACAGGCTGACTGCCGACTGGAGCTGCAACGCCGGGGGGGATGCAGAGAAAGAGAGCGAGACGTCATCCGGCTGGAACAGACAGTGGAGGATGCTGAAGATTGGGGGTGGGGGGTAGAGAGTGGAAGATCAGCGGGGAGCGGAGGGGAGAGGGGAAGATCGGGGGGGGAGGGGAAGATCGGGGAGGAGAGGGGAAGATCGGGGAGAGAGGGGAAGATTGGGGGGAGAGGGGGAGATCGGAGAGGAACATCGGGGGGGAGAGGGAGATCGGAGAGGCAGACATCGGAGGGAGAGGGAGACATCGGAGGAGAGGGAGACATCGGAGGGAGAGGGGGACATCTGAGAAAGAGACATCGGACATCGGAGCAGGGTGGAAAGGTGGTTTATTTTGATTTTTAACTTTGTGCAATGGTTTTTTATTTAAATTTATTTTGTTTATTTTTGCCTGATCTGGCCCTTCACGCCTGCTTTCACGCGTGAATCCGAAGCCATGGGAAAGCTACCCAGGTAAGTTTAAAATCATTTCAACTATCTACTACGTCAGAAATAAAGTACCTTAAGTACCTCAATGAGGTACATTTGGTTCTTTATCTATCATCCCGCCGGTTTAATTGCTGGCGGGACGTCCGGAATTATGAAGTGCGTGCGCACACAGGCGCGTCTGTGGGGAACTCAGAAGTCGGCGGGCTGGAGCCGGCTTCCGAACCCACTCGGGATTTTCACCATTTTCACAGCCTCTCCACCCCCAACGCAACTGCAATTTGATTTTAAAATTGAGCCCATCGTGTTTGATTGAGTGTACTTGATGAATGATGCATTTTTATGCCAGAAGCACAGGTAACATCGAAGGTATTTTAAAAATCTATTTTTGAACTTACCATGTATAACAAGAAGCTAAAAACAACTTGATACTTCACTGCTGGACCAAATCTTCGATTAATATACTGTAGGAACAAAATGAGAAATTTGCAACATTTTAAATTTTACTCATAGACCATAAGACCATAAGAGATAGGAGCAAGAGTAGGCCATTCGGCCCCTCGAGCCTGCTCCGCCATTTAATGAGATCATGGCTGATCTGATTTTTACCTCAACTCCACTTTCCCGCCTTTTCCCCATATCCTTTGACTCCCTTGCTGATCAAAAATTTGTCTAACTCAGCCTTGAATGTATTCAATGACTCAGCCTCCACAGCTTTTTGGGGTAAAGAATTCCAAAGATTCACAACCCTCTGGGAGAAGAAATTCCTCCTCATTTCCGTCTTAAACGGGCGACCCCTTATTCTGAGACTATGCCCCCTAGTTTTCGATGCCCCCATGAGGGGTAACATTCTCTCAGCATCTACCCTATCGAGTCCCCTCGGTTTATAGTTCAACCCGAAAGCAATTACAAAATAACTGTACTTTTGGCCAGCCTGTTCAGAAACTTGGTTCCTGGCCACATTTCCAATCTCAGCACTTTGTCACATGAATCTAAAACATAGAGTCATGCGATATATAATATAAATTGAAGGCAGTTTGATAGAACTTTGTACTATCCACTGAAGGTCTTTTGTAATTATTAAACAACAAAATGTCATGATAAAGTAGCCAGGAAGAGTTACTGAATGCTTGGTTTACAGATGGGTAGAAAATTGCAAATTAAAATGAACAAACATTACAAGACAACACATCCAAGTTCAGTATTCCCTGCCCTCCAAGCCTGTAATCTCCAATTGAGATGACTTGAGGTGGTATTGAAAGCAAACATACAAAAAAATCAGATATTAGACTGTTTCTCTGTTTCATCAGGTAGATCATGCTGCAAAAAAAAGCAGATGAAGCTTCAAATAATTGCATTAGATGAGACGGCTGAAGGTTTCACACTACCAGGAGCATTTCAGTCCTGGTTATCTGAATAGCAGTCTTGTGTCCTTCAGAAACACACACGAGATATTTCTCCTGCTACCCAATTTGTGGGAACCATCCATTTCCCCAGTGTTGTACTTGCAACGTATTCTTGGTGTCTTGGACAATCATTTAGGATGGTGGGTTCAAATTGCAGGTTTCCTCTGCATTGTTTTTCCTGTTCTGCTCTGTTTGTGTCTGTTTTCTGGGCCCTGATATTAGAGTGGAGGCGGGATGGCAGCGGGGGGGGTGATTGGGAGCATGGGTAACCCGCCCAATAAAAAATGTCCGTTTTGCACGCAATCGCGAGTCAATTGGTGCCACTTAACATGGCTTCCGGGTTTGCCATCCGAAAGCTGCACAGCGGGCAGATTGCGCATCAGCATCACAGGCTGTCAGCTGAAGGAGCTCTATTAAAAGGGGCAGTCCTCCAATGGCTTTTCCTGGAGCAAACATCCACACACCACGGTGAAGGGGCAAGGCTGCTCCAAGATTCAACGATGTCTCACTCCTGGATGGGGTGAGGAGGAGGAAAGATGTGTTTTACCCGGCGGACGAGAGGAAGTGGCCTGCCTCTACCACCGAAAAGGCCTGGCTCGAGGTGGTAGAGGAGGTCGCCAGCAGCAGCAACATATCCCACACCTGGATCCAGTGCAGGAAGCGCTTCAATAACCTAACTAGGTCAGTCAAAGTGAGTACACTTACTGATTCTCCTACATTCCATCTTCCACATCACCGCCCCCACCCCCCAACTCATTCTGCACTGCCAACACTACTCTATCACATCACTCCTCACACCCACTTAACACTCATCCTCAACTTACCTGCACTTCCTCAGCACTTCCTCACCTCCCCATTAGTCATCCCACCACTACCACTCAACCCAATCCTCATACAATGTCATGACTCTGCCTCATACTCACCCTCCGATGCTTCTCTTTCACAGTCAGCCGCACCAAAACCAATGCATTCATCGGTTGGCCACATCACCATCACTCACTCACACTTCTGTACTTTCTCCCCTTATAGGAGAAGAGAGCTCAGAATGCACGGAAGAAGGCGAGGACCGGAGGGGGGGCTGCAACTAATTGTTGTCCTCACAGGGGCGGAGCAGGAGGCGCTGGAGCTCAGCCGAATCCTTGAGCGCCTGTCTGTTGGGGACGCCGAGACTGGCACCCAACAAACGTCTGGTGACATAACTTTAACATTCATCACACACAATATGAATTGATGTTAACGTTCCTTGCCATCTTCAGCACCTCACTATGCTCATCGCAACATGACACATCCGTGATGATGCTTAATATTGCCTTCTGTTCTCTTACAGGGCCTTGAGCGATCACTGTGACGGCAGGGGGCGATTCCTCAGAGGACCCGGACGCAGATGCTGAACCCTGGGGGCCATCCTTTAAAAGGAGAATGATTGACAGATAGCAGCATATTTGTGAGGTGCTGGAACTGGTGCCACGTGCATTCTCCGCAATAGCTCAGAGGATGGAGGAGTCCAACTCCCGCATGAGTGGAATGGTGGCACAGGTATGGGAGGGAATCTCTGAGATAGTGTCACAGGGATGTGAGCAACTCTCTGAGATAGTGTCACAGGGACTTGAGGGAATCTCTGAGATAGTGTCATAGGGACTTGAGCAACTCTCTGAGATACTGTCACGGGTAAGTGCGGGAACATCCGCCATGGAGAGAAGGCTAGCCTCCATTGAGTTTCAAGCACGGCACACAAATGAGTCCAGTCAGGCCCTGACAACGGCCGTTCGGACTCAAAGTGAACAACATTCTGCCACCATAAACAGGCAGGCAGACGCACTAGCACTGGCCTTACAAGGCTTCGCACATGTCCTCTAAACTGTTGTCCAGCAGAGTGGTAGGAGTGATGTGGGCCTGGCCCAGAGGAGGAATGATGGCGAAAGGGGACATGGAAGTGGGGACGCCACTCAAAGCGCTCCCACATCTCACCTGTTGCTCCCCTCTCAACCAGTACCCGCAATGCTGCCTCCTATCCAGGTGATCAAGTCTGCCCCTGCCCAAGTGCAGGTGGAGCAGTCTTTGGAGGGACCCTCACGGGCTCCAAAACCCAGAGAGCGGAGGCCCAAAGCATCTAAGCAGTCAGGGCATGAACAAAAGCAACCTGCCACAACCTCTTCTGCAGCCACAAGGGATGCACCACGTAGAAGTAGTCGGAAGAGAAAGGCAAAGGTTTTGTAAGCAAGAAGGGGATGCACAAGGATGTTTGATGGTTGGTCATGTTTTTCATTTATATTAGCTTCTTGTTCAATTCACATTAAATATTATGATTGTCACCACTACTGTCACGTCTTGGCCAGTCTTGATTGGCTTTTGTGATAGGGCCCTTTCATGAGGTTCACCATGAACAGTGGCACTTGATGCCACCCATTGGGTCCCTTTACATGGGTGTATGTACAGTTGCAGGACTGTTTTGTGTAGGGAGGGATGGGGGAGGGGGGTTGCTGGTGTAGGCGCTGCTCTTTCTAAGTGGTGCGAGGACTGGTCTCTTCACACTTTCTGATGTTAGGAGAACCGTTCACATATCAGTGACTTCCTGGCCTCACGAGCAGCCAGGTGAGCTGCTGCTCTGCCCATGGGTTCCTCCTCCTCCTCCTCCTCCGCCTCAATGTGGATGGCAGATGTGGATGGGGCCTTTTCAAGCGGCACCCCTCTCTGTTGTGCCATGTTTTGCAGGGCACAACACACTACTACAATGCATCCCACTCTGTCTGATGCGTACTGAAGCACTCCCCCAGAACAATCAAGGCATCTAAATCACATCTTGAGCAGCCCTATAGCATGCTCAATTGTAGACCTGGTGGCAATGTGGCTGTTGTTATATCGACGCTGTTGCTTGGTGATGGGGTTCCTCAGGGGTGTCATGAGCCACGTGTGCAGGGGGTATCCCTTGTCCCTGAGGAGCCAGCCCTTAAGGGTGTTCGGTGCGTGGAAGAGGGGCGGGATGTTGGATTCCCTGAGGATGAAGGAATCGTGGCAGCTGCCAGGGAATCTGGCGCACACGTGAAGGAATCTTTTGCGGTGGTCACAAACGAGCCGAGTGTTGATGGAATGATACCCCTTCCTGTTGATGAACAATCCTGGCTCATGTGGAGGTGCTCTGATTGCTATATGGGTGCAATCCTTAGAAAGCCAGCCACAGAGTAGAATCCCACTGCCCTCTCCATCTGGCTGAGGTCGTCCATGGGGAAGTACTGCGAGGCCCTGCGAAACAAGCCGTCGGTGACCTGCCTTATGCACTTGCGTGCAGACAACTGAGAGACCCCGGCGATGTCCCCGGTGGCACCCTGGAATGATCCAGAGGCGAAGAAGTTGAGGGCAGTGGTGACTTTGACAGCGACAGGTAAGGAGATGCTGCTCGACCCAGCCGGGAGCAGCTCGGCATGAAGGAGGCTGCAGGTGGCTGCAACTACCTGGCGACTGACTCTGAGCCTCCGTATGCACTGCTCCTCAGATAGGTCGAGGAATCTGAGCCTCAGTCTGTAGACCCTGTGGCAAGCGTAGCACCTCCTGCGACGTTACTCTCTCTATTGTTACCCGCTGTGCTCTTGTGCAGGTGCCTGTGGCGCAGCACTGTGTTGTGGAGCGCCAAGTTTTTTTTTCAAAAAATATACTTTATTCATAAAATTTGCAGCAGTACATACAATACAGTTGTCATATCACTTTCCAAACGTACACAATACAGATTATACAATTTGCAGGTTACGTCAAGTACAGTACAATGAACACATTGGACATAATTACAGTTCATGACACTCTATGGTGTCTCATTGCATCAGACTCAACACAGATTATTGCTTACAGATTCATTTCAGATTCATTACAGGTACATTACAGCAATTTGAATTTTACTTTCTGACCGAGGGGGTTTTTCCCTGATTGCAGCCCCTCGGTTTACAATGGCGGGAAGGCTCTAAACGGTTGCCTTTCCCCACAGAGCCTTTGCAGCGGCCGCACCCATCCTCAGTGCGTCCCTCAGCACGTAGTCCTGGACCTTGGAATGTGCCAGTCTGCAACACTCGGTCGAGGACAGCTCCTTGTGCTGGAAGACCAGCAAGTTTCGGGCAGACCAGAGGGCGTCTTTCACCGAGTTGATTGTCTTCCAGCAGCAGCCGATGTCCGTCTCAGTGTGCGTCCCCGGGAACAGCCCGTAGAGCACAGAAACCTGTGTTACGGAACTGCTCGGGACGAACCTGGACAGATACCACTGCATCTCTCTCCAGACCTTCTTTGCAAAGGCACATTCCATAAGGAGATGGGTGACGGTCTCGTCTCCACCGCAGCCTCCTCTGGGACAGCGCGCGGTGGCGCTGAGAGTCCGGGAGTGCATGAAGGATCTGACGGGAAGGGCCCTTCTCACCACCAGCCAAGCTAGGTCTTGGTGCTTGTTTGAGAGCTCTGGCGATGAGGCGTTCTGCCAAATGACATTGACAGTCTGCTCGGGGAACCAACCGACAGGATCCACCATCTCCTTTTCCCGCAGGGTCTCGAGGACGTTACGTGCGGACCACTTGCTGATCGCCTTGTGGTCAAAGGTGTTTTCCTGCACAAACCTTTCCACGAAGGACAGGTGGGGCGGAACGGTCCAACTGGACGGAGCGTTCCGTGGCAGCGTGGCCAGGCCCATCCTTCTCAACACCGGGGACAGGTAGAACCTCAGCACGTAGTGACACTTTGTGTTTGCGTACTGAGGGTCTATGCACAGCTTGATGCAGCCGCACACAAAGGTGGCCATCAGGATGAGGGCCTCGTTGGGCACGCCTTTCCCCCCTTTCTCTGGAGATTTGTACATCGTGACCCTGCGGACACGGTCCATTTTTGATCTCCAGACAAAGTGGAAGATGGCTCGGGTGACTGTCGCGGCGCAGGAGCGAGGTATGGGCCAGACCTGCGCCACGTACAGCAACACCGAGAGCACCTCGCACCTGATGACCAGGTTCTTGCCCACGATCGAGAGGGATCGTTGATGCCACAGTCCCAGTTTCTGCTTAACCTTGGAGATACGCTCCTCCCAGTTTTTGGTGCACGCCCCGGACCCCCCGAACCAGATCCCAAGCACCTTCAGGTAATCCGACCTGACGGTGAAGGGGACAAAGGATCGGTCGGTCCAGTTCCCAAAGAACATGGCCTCGCTCTTGCTACGATTTACCCTGGCCCCCGAGGCCAGTTCGAAACGGTCGCAGATGCTCATCAATCTGCGGACCGACAGCTGATCCGAGCAAAAGACGGCGACGTCATCCATGTACAGGGAGGCCTTGACCTGAGTGCCTCCGCTGCCTGGGATCGTCACCCCTCTTATGCCCGCATCCCTCCTGATGGACTCGGCAAAGGGTTCGATGCAACACACGAACAAGACGGAGGAGAGAGGACAGCCCTGCCTGACTCCAGATTTGATCGGAAAGCTTTCTGATTCCCACCTGTTGATTGAAACTGCTGTGGAGCGCCAAGTGATGGAGGTGGACTCCATGCCTGGAGAGGCTGGTGATGTTGCTCGTCCTCAAATGCAGTGGTGAATGCAGCCATAGCGCCCCCCAATCCTGACGGTGTGAGTTTGAGGGGGTCCGCAAAGTAGTTAAATATGTTTGAACAGAAGAATTTTGAGTGGAAAGTAAGAATTATCAGTGAAAACACAAAAATCTTGCAGCCAAAACTTTGTCTGAAAGAACTGAGTGCCCTGCTGCAATAAGTGACCTTTTCTCCCCATCTGTCAAATAAGCATTTGAATGTCTCACTGGCTGCTGGTTGCAACATGGAGTGTTTCTCACAGCACAGGAAACACGCTGAGGATGCTTCAAACTCGCACCCCTGCCTCAAAGTGGAGAAAATTAGATAGTTCAACTACTTAAACTATCTCAACATAAGTATCACCCCGCCGGCTTTAATTGCCGGTGGGACTTCCGCATTCGGGAGGCGTGCACGCACCCCGACACATCAGTGGGGAACCCGGAAGTCTGCGGGTTGGAGCCTGGTTACGAACTCGATTGGAATGTCCCCAATTTTCGGAGCCCCGCAGCCCCCAACGCACCTGCAATTTCCCGGGAAAATTGAGCACCTGGTGTTTGATGAGGGTGAAGTCTTTGGGAGCCAGTCAGAATTGGCTAACAAGTTAACCCTACAAATTCTAATTCTAAATGGGATCCATTTTCAACTAACCCCAAAAAATGTTCATACATAAACTATGCAGTTGTCAGCAATGTTGTGACTAGATGAGAGATTCTTAATTCAATCCTTGGTCTTTGGAGAGCAGAGATTTGTATCAGTGCAATTGCACACACTGCAACATGAGTGCCCCAGTTCCCTATGGAAATCACAGTGACTAGAGTGCCTCGTCCATTAAAATATTGAAAAACCCAGGCAGCTCAATTCTACCATTCTGCCTACATAGACCTGGACTTGCTTTTCACTGCTTCTGTGACACCACTGGGAGATTTAACCACACACACCCACCCCCCCGCACACTACACACAGTGAGGGCTTCTCAGGAGCACGTATGGCATTCCCTATGGGCATACCTTTGTATTCCATTATCATGGAAGATGAGGAGATGCAGTACAAGATGGAGCAAAGAAAAGTCAGGCAGCATTTAAGGAGGATGCAACCCATCAGACATTACCCCCACTCCCATTGAATAAACAGGCAACACAACACATATGAGGGCATTAGTGAGGAGAAATGTATAAGAATTGTGTGCTTCACTAAAGAGACAATAGGGCATATCGGTCACCTACTGAATAAGGACCTGTGGCCACTGTCATCTACCACACTGCTCTTTCTATCACTCAACCTTTGTGGCAACGGTTCATTTCAGGCAGCAAGAAGAGATCTCTATAATATCAGCCAGTTTGCAGAATGGGATGCATTCATCAGGTGACTGGCGCACTTTACAGGAGAGCTGGGAAATTCATTACCTTTGGCGTCATAGCTGGACAGTAGCGAGATATTGACATCCACTTTTACGGGGTTGCTGGCTTCCCTAAGATACAGGATTCAATTAATGGCACCCATGTTGCTTTGCAAGCTTCTACAGAAACCCCCTCAACTACCTCAATATGAATGATTTCCACTCCTGGAAATTGTCATGATGCATTCATCCTTCAAAATATGGCCCTCCCTGACCTCTTCAGGGAAGAAAATCATGTCACCTGGTGACTTGTTAGTGACAAAGCTTACCGCCTGCTCACTTAGATAATGACCTCATTAAGAGTGGCCCAAACAGCAGCAGAGGACTGGTTGGGAGGACCTCTGCAGTATACTCCAGATTGTATGTCTTTGATATTGCTGGCAAGGCAACCCTAGCTTCATATAAAGCAGAACTATATGGAGGAGAGCATCATGATGACCTGTACTCAGAGGACTCCTTGGTGACTATTGCAAAGGCATCAGAGCACATCTCATCGCTTAAGTCTTCTCTGTAACGTATTCTACCTTACCTTACCTCCTCTTCTTTCCCACTTTCAAATAAAGGAGCATTTATTCAAACCAGTGTCCATCCTAGAACATGACAACGCAACAGGCCGCCTTATCCTCGAAAACGGGCACAGGTCAAAATCTACCCTTATGTCTCTTCACAAAAAGATCAATGCTCCTTCAGAGCAAATTTAGTGATGTATGACATCTGAATCTTTAGGTCCTCAAATGCATTAACTCTCTCAATGGCCACTACAAATTTAGAGCAACTGTCCTCGAGATACAGGCTTCTTATAGGCCATGGTGCTCCTAGCTTCAATTATTTTTATTGATAAATCTAGAAACGTTAAGGTACTCACGTAGGACACTGCCAAAGTTGTTAAGAGTAGGAGAAAAGATTAAATAAATCAAGAAGTAGTGATTAGCTAACATCAAATTTGCATTTTAAAAACCTGCAAATCATGTCATCAAAAATGGACGTTTGTCATCCTATTGCAACACCAACATATGGGTCCATCAAACAAGGTTCCATTGTCCACTAAGGTCCACTTAGTTTCTCATCTTTTCCAGTAAAAATCTTCAAAGAAGCTCAGCTATTTTTGTCAATGTGAGCAATTTAAGGGTTCCACAAATCCTACATAAATCCAGTAATGGAAAATTATAATTCTGTTTGGTAGGCTGCAGAGAAAATCTATTTCTTGATCCTGGACTCAGTACAATCCAGCTCTCCAGCTAATAAAGTTATTCTGATCAACGGACAGCAATGTTATCATTGTTGCTTAGATTTCTTCCTCTTGAAGTTCAAATGCAAAGTCAACTAACGTGTATGCATTGGGGTATGCATAATTTCTGACATGCTGATTGGTACCCTAGAACAATTTCTCCAAGTCCTGCAATGCTCCAAGCAGTCACTGGGTCAAATTTCTGAGATATCTGTTCTTGTTACAATTGTCTCCAGTTATACTTTATTGTTATGCCACCCACTATACAAAAAGGCATGAAGATCGAAAGATGGTAAAAAGTTATAAAAACATAAAGGGAAGAAACATCACTAGGAAAATTAATTGGTGCTATTTACATTAGTTTTTTATTCCAGTAAAAATATATTGACCTAAGAAATAAATCAACAATTTCACTGAATGTAAATTATGCTGATGGCAAAGACTGATCTAAATAAATACAGATCAACACTGCTGTACGAATCCCACTGTGGCAAAAACAGGACTGAGAAATGATTGCTAAAGAAAGAAAATTAATGGCAACAGAAGAATAGGAGGAGGGGAAATGAAAAATGACTTACCTCGTATGTGCTAATTATATTTAATCTGTAGAAGAGAGGGATGTAGATCAGACAAGTGAATATCATTGTAAATAAGCAGGCGATGGTGTACATCACAACCATTATTCCATACAGGTACACCTCTACAGGACCTCCAATCACTGTAACAACAATTAGAAATGGCTAATGAATAATCTAATAGAAAAGAGCTTCTATGGGTAATAGTATACATCTAAAGAAGCTTTTATCAAATTTACAAAAAAATTAGAGTATGATAATGTACACTTGTAATTATATATCAGCATGATCACACAGGCACACACAAATATCTAAATACAAGCAAGCAACAACAGCACTTTTAAAAAGCACCTTGAACGTAGAAAAACATCCCAAGGTGCTTCACAGAGATGTGAGGAAAAAATGGATAGCCATCAAAGAAAGAAAGATTGGGGGGGTCAAAGAGGTGAGTTTTAAGGAGGGTCTTAAAAGGAGGAGGTGAAGGTGCAGAGGAGTAACAGTTTAGGGAGTTGGAGAGATCTTTCCAAAATGTAACTGTTCACAGATTAGTACACCTTAACCTTGTTACAACTAATATGTTGGGGCCAAGAGTTTGTTTTACTGAATTATTGCATCATTGACTGTGCTTGCAATGTTGTGTGAGCAACCCAGACTATTGCAAGTCTGACGCATGGAACAAGTATGTCATAGTGTACAAGGGTAGTAAATAGTGTAAAATTAATTGAATTTATTTTAAGGTTAATTGTAATCCATTATTTAATGAAATAGGGATTATTTTAATTAAAATTTAAAACAACATTATATATCTTGTTCAGCCATTCAGCTCTACTTACATACTCCATCTTCAGACATCGAGCTTCAGTTTAGATCAATCTGGTCATCAGAAACATAGAAAATAGGAGCAGGATTAGGCCATTCGGCCCTTCGAGCCTGCTCCGCCATTCAATATGATCATGGCTGATCCTCTATCTCAATACCATATTCCCGCTCTCTCCCCATACCCCTTGATGCCTTTTGTGTCTAGAAATCTATCTAGCTCCTTCTTAAATATGTTCAGTGATGTGGCCTCCACAGCTTTCTGTGGTAGAGAATTCCACATGTTCACCACCCTCTGAGTGAAGAAATTTCTCCTCATCTCAGTCCTAAATGTCTTACCTCGTATCCTGAGACTGTGACCCCTCGTTCTAGGCCCCCCCAGCGAGGGGAAACATCCTCCCTGCATCCAGTCTGTCTAGCCCTGTCAGAATTTTATATGTTTCAATGAGATCCCCTCTCATTCTTCTAAACTCAAGTGAATACAGGCCGAGTCGACCCAATCTCTCCTCATATGATAGTCCTGCCATCCCAGGAATCAGTCTGGTGAACCTTCGCTGCACTCCCTCTATGGCAAGTATATCCTTTCTTAGGAAGCGTAAGGTACAATGTTTTAAATTAATGTAAAACAGTTACAGACAGTGAAAAAAAGAACAACAGGAAATAATTGAATTAAATAAAAGGGACAGAAAGGAAAAGTAAAAAAATGTAATTTTTTAAATTTTAAATTTTTTTTAATGACCAAAAACTATTAAAATAAGGAGTAATGAGACACCGCATTTTTAAAAGTTAATTTTTAGGTGTTTGGCAGTCATTAAGACTTACCGTGCTGTTAAAACTTAGTTTAGACCAATATTTTTAAACGTATCTGTTTAGTAGCGTAATTAGTTACTTTCCAGCTAGGCAGATAAGCAAGTATGCACTTTTTCAATGATTTCTCTGATTGCAGTGTGTGATGTCCCTTTAATTTGAAGCTGTTTTATCCCCAGCGACCCACTAGGAGCAAGTTCCAGATTTCCGTGTTTCACTGCACATGTGTAAACACCGGAACTTGCTCCTCCATTTCGCCACTAACAACACTCTCCATTACTTTGCGAACGGATTTCTGCCCCATTGTGAATTTCAGAAAGCATTCGATAAGATAATTAGAGATAAAGTCAAAGCAAGGAATTGTAAACTGGGCAATTAATTGGTTAGTTAGATATCATAGATAACAGGTAAGTAAGATCTAACAAAGGTGGAAGCAGAATCCACAATAATTTTTAAAAGGATAGTAGATGAATATTTGGAAATGAAATTTAAAAGTGTAGGAAAATGGGATTAAGTAGACAGCTCTTAGAGAGCTGGCATTGGTAGGATGGGCCAAATAGCCTCCTATGTGGCAATATTCCATGGGTCCAAAATTCCACAAGGCAATTTGTCCCGATGTTACGCTGTGGAGCTGGGTCCTCTGCCTGCCGACTGACTCCAGGGCTGACCCCACTGTAAATTGAGGGAAAGGCTCATTACAATATCCATTGGAACAAAAAGCAAAATACAGCAGATGCTGGAAATCTGATATAAAAACAAAAAATGCTGGAAACACTCAGCAGGTTGGGCAGCATCTGTGGAGCAAGGAAGGTTGAGCTAATGTTTCAGGTCACTGACCTTTCGTCAGAATGCATTTTCTGTTTTTATTTCAGATTTCCAGCATGTGCAGTATTTTTTTTTGCTTTATGGTTTAATTCACTTACACTTCTCTTCCAGGAATGCTCACCCTGAAGAGGTTCTGCTCATCTCTTTGACGCAATTTTCGTTTGTGTCTTTCACCCTGTACACCTTCATTGATATTTGTCTCCCTTTTGTGTTTTTTACCAGGGGTCTGATGAAACGTCATCGACCTGAAACGTTACCTGTACCATTCTCTCTCCACAGATGTTGCCAGACTTGCTGAGTGTTTCCAGCATCTTCTGTTTTTATTAAATATCTATTGGTGTTGGCTGTGCGAAACTCCAAGTAGCATGGAAGTACTGCACTGAGGAGTTAGAATTGGCAATTGCAGTCTTTAAAAAACCTAGACTGGCTGAAGATTGCTGGGGAAGCCGCAGGTAAGTAAGTATTCAGTAGTTTGAAAGACTGAGTAGACTGTCAGGAAGCTATAATAGATGGCTCGTGAGCATTTGTGGCATTTTAAGAGAACTGGCAGATATCCAAAGAAGGGAGCAGGGCAACGCAAGGAGGTCGATAAGAAGTGTACAACATTTTAATGAGGCCGACTCATGGAAACTCCTAGGTCAGATGTAGAAAAGGAGAGAAAGACTGCTGGCTGCTTATGGGAGGAAACATCAAAAAAGTGTCTCGTGCCATGTGGAGGGAGGTGGCAGTGGCACTGAGGCTACCCCTCTCACCCCCAGAATTACAGACCAACGCAGGAAAAAGTTCGAGACACCACTGGCACTAAACACATTGGCCTAGATATTTGGGAGCACCAATTTTTGAGCGTTGGTGGGGGGAGGGTTGCCCTGCGCCAGAATGGTGAGGTCTGAGGTGCCCCGATATTGGGCCTCAGACCTCATTGTCATAGAACTGGCATGGTGTGACAGTCTGCCGGTGAAGAGTGGAGAAGACTGCTTAGGAATCGGGCAGCTGCCATCAGTCTAGCCAGCCCACTGATTAGTGGACATGCAGATCAAGGACCCGGTAGGCTGAAGATGGCAGTGGCATGAGGCTTCTCAGGAGAGCAGCACAAGCCAGGCATCCAGCCACTACCCTTAGAGCATTATGCAAGTATCATGTGGGAAGCGACACCTGGCTGCCCAGGCACAAGCTGCAGATATGTAGCCAGCAGGTCTCCCTCCCAAGACTAAGATACTCTGAGAGAAGCAGACAACCACTTCTTATAATACTGGCCTTCAAGCTGCACCCAGGGAAGCACTAGAGAGAAAGCAAGTTTAGACATCCAGCGGAAGTACAGTGTGAGGAAAACGTAGGATGGCTTAAGTTCATCTAGAATGTGCATTTAGTTCATGCTCAGTTGTTCATGGAGATTAGAACACGGGCACAGTTGTGCACAGTTATTCATTAATGCTATGTAGACTTGCATGGTCATATAGCACCAAAGAGGTCTGATGTGATGTGATGTTCTCGGGTAGCTACTGGATTGATTGATTTATAATTTATGTAAAAATGGAGGATGAGTACTGGCAGTGCTAACAAGGAGACTGTTCAACAGATGGGAATACTAAATGATAAGTTGAGTTCTGATGCGCTTTGCATTATACAACTTCCAGTAAATCTGGCATTCATGTGAAGGATTCTTTGCATCTTATCACACACAATATGGACATTCATGAGTGGTACCCTTTTCTATTAAGAAAGTTTAGGGGGTTATCTGTAGGAGCTCACAATGCTGTGTCCATGCCATCTATTGCGCTTTTGGAACCTAGTAACGTGATAAAACTGGATAGTCTTGCTGTCATGCCAATCTGGAAGAATTTCCCAGTTTTTCTAAAAAGTGTTGCAATGACCCGATGAATGTATACCTCGATAGCATTCTGGGTGATATTATACTGAGGAGTCCTCTGAGGCAGAGGGCATGGCTGAGGTACTAAATGAGTATTTTGCATCTGTCTTTACAAAGGAAGAAGATGCTGCCAATGTCACAGTAAAAGAGGAGGTAGTTGAAATACTGGATGGGCTAAAAATTGATAAAGAGGAGGTACTAGAAAGGCTAGCTGTACTTAAAGTAGATAAGCCACCTGCTCCAGATGAGATGCATCCTCGGTTGCTGAGGGAAGTAAGGGTGGACATTATAGAGGTGCTGGCCATAATCTTCCAATCCTCCTTAGATATGGGGGTTGTGCCAGGGGACTGGAGAATTGCAAATGCTACACACTTGTTCAAAAAAGGGTGTAAGGATAAACCCGGCAACTACAGGCCAGTCTGTTTAACCTCGATGGTGGGGAAGCTTTTAGAAACAATAATCGGGACAAAATTAATAGTCACTTGGACAAATGTGGATTAATGAAGGAAAGGCAGCATGGATTTGTTAAAGGCAAATCGTGTTTAACTAACTTGATTGAGATTTTTTGAAGAGGTAATAGAGAGGATTGATGAGGGCAATGCAGTTGATGTTGTGTATATGGACTTTCAAAAGGCATTTGATAAAGTGCCACATAATAGGTTTGTCAGTAAAACTGAAGTCCATGGAATAAAAGGGGCAGTGGCAGCATGGATACGAAATTGGCTAAGTGACAGGAAACAGAGAGTAGTGGTGAACGATTGTTTTTCGGACTGGAGAAAGGTATACAGGTGTTCCCCAGGGGTCGGTACGAGAACCACTGCTTTTTTTGATATATATTAATGACTTGGACTTGGGTGTACAGGGCACAATTTCAAAATTTGCAGATGACACAAAACTTGGAAGTGTAGTAAACAGTGAGGAGGATAGTAATAGACTTCAAGTGGACATAGGCTGGTGGAATGGGCGGACACATGGCAGATAAAATTTAGCGCAGAGAAGTGTGAGGTGATACATTTTGACATGAAGAACTAGGAGAGGCAATATAAACTAAATAGTACAATTCTAAAGGGGTGCAGGAACAGAGAGACCTGGGCATATATTTGCACAAATCTTTGAAGGTGGCAGACAGGTTGAGAAAGCGGTTAAAAAAGCATACGGGATCCTGGGCGTAATAAATTGAGGCATAGGGGCCGATTTTTGGATGGCCGAGTGGGTGCGTTGGGGGCGGGAGGGCTCCTAAAACGGCTCCAACCCGCTCACTTCCGGGTTCCGCAATGACGCGTTCGGGTGCGTGCGCAGCTCCCGCATACAGGACTCCCACTGGCAATTAAAGATGGCGGGATGATAATTAATATCGTTATTTATGTAGTTGAGGTACTTGACAGACCTCATTGACTAGAGATTTTGGCAGGGGTACAATTTTGAAGGATCCTCAGCGTGTATCCCGTGCTGTGGGAAACACTCCCTGTTGGAGCAGACGTGTTTCAGCCAGCAGCCAGTGGGAGATGCAAAGGATTATTTGACAGTTGGGGGGAATACCTCATTATTGCAGCAGGGCACTCTGTCACTTCAGACAAAGTTTTGGCTGCAACACCTTTGTTTTTCCACTCAAAATTATTAATTTATATCCTAAACTCTGCTGTGCAAATACATTTACCTACTTTGCGGACCCCCCCAAACTCACACCGTCAGGATGGGGGGCACCATAACTGCATTCATTACTTCATCCGAGGACGAGCAACATCACCAGCCTCGCCAGGCACGCCATCCACCTATGCCACCTGGAGCTCCACAACACAGTGCTGTGCCACAGGCACCTGCACAAAATAGTCGTGCAACTACACATACACTCACTGTAGGATGACCCAATGGGTGGCATCAAGTGTGGGTGTTCATGGTGAACCACATGAATGGGACTTATTAAACAAGTCAGTCAAGAATGGCCAAGACGTGGCAGTAGTGGTGACAATAATAATATTTAATGTGCCATCAACAAAAATCAAATATAAATAAAAAAACATGACAAACCGTCAAATACCCTTGTGCTTCCCCTTTGTGCTCACAAAACCTTTGCCTTACGCTTATGAGTACTCCTACGTGGTGCTTCCCCTGTGGCTGCAGCAGAGGTAGTGGCTGGTTGCTCTTGTTCATGCCCTGACCGATTAGATGCTTTGGGCCGACGTCCTCTGGGTTTCGGTGCCCATGAGGAGACTGCTCCACCTGCACCTGGTGCAGGGGCAGACTCGGCCACCTGGAGAGGAGGCAGCATTGCAGGTACTGGTTGAGAAGGGGGCAACGGGTGAGACGTGGGAGTGCTTTGAATGTCGTCCCCACTTCCATGTCCCCTTTCGCCACCATCCCTCTCCTGCGCCAGGCCCACATCACTCCTACCACCCTGCTGGACGACAGTTTGGAGGACATGTGTGAAGCCTTGTAAGGCCAGTGCTAGTGTACCTGCCTGCCTGTTTAAGGCGGCAGAAAATTGCTCATCCTGAGTCCGAAGGGCCGTTGTCAGGGCCTCAATGGACTCATTGGCGAGCCGCGCTTGAAGCTCAATGGAGGCTAGCTTTCCCTCCATCGCAGACATTCCCGCACTTACCCGCGACACTATCTCAGAGATGCCCTCACGTCCCTGTGACAGTATCTCAGAGATTCCCTCCTGTGCTGTGCCACCATTCCACTCTTGCAGGAGTTGGACTCCTCCATCCTCTGCGCGATTGTGGAGAGAGCGCTTGGCACTTGTTCCAGCACCTCGCAAATGTGCTGCTGCCCCTAGATCATTCTCCTTTTAAAGGATGGCCCCCACGGTTCTGCATCTGTATCCAGCTGAGCAGAGCCTGGAGAAGAGTGCTCCCACCAACACGGACTCTCCACGGCTGCCCTGCCATCAGTGTCTGCTCGTGCTCACATGTGTGGTGACTCACCATGTGCGACCCCAACTAACTGAGGACAGGGACTCATTGAGGTGTATGTATCTGCGCTGGTGGATGGCTCGCTCAGATGTGACGGTGCCCCCTCAGAGGCCAGCAGGTCCTCTGAGGAATCGCCCTCCGCCATCACGGCAGTCGCTGGAGGGCCTGTCAGAGATCAGAAGGCAATATTAATCATGCTGGCAGATGTTGAGGTGCTGAAGATGGCAAAGCATGTTAACATCATTTGCTATTGTGAATGCTGAATGTTAAAGTTCTGTCACCAGTTGTTTGTCGGGTGGCAGTCTCGGCGTCCTCGATGGACAGGCACTAGAGGGTGCAGCTCAGTTCAAGAGCCTCCGGCTCCGCGTCCGTGAGGACGACCTGATGTTGCGGCCCCCCCTACGGTCTTCGCCCTCTCCCGTACATTCTGTGTTCTCTTCTCCTATGAGGGGAGAAAGTAGAGAGGCGTGAGTGAGGGATGATGACGTGGCCAACCACTGAATGCATTGGTTTGGGTGAGGCTGACCGTGAAAGAGATGCATCAGAGGGTGAGTATGAGACAGAGCGATGACATTGTATGAGGATTGGGTTGAGTCGTAGTGGTGGGATGAGTACTGGGGAGGTGAGTAAGTGCAGGTAAGTTGAGGACGAGGTTTGAGTGGGTGTGAGGAGTGATGTGATAGAGTAGTGTTGTCAGTGCAGAAGGAGTTGTGGAGTGGGGACAGTGATGTGGAAGACGGAGTGTAGGAGAATGAGTAAGTGTACTCACTTTGGCTGACCTAGTTAGGTCACTGAAGCGCTTCCTGCACTGGATCCATGTGCGGGAGATGTTGCTGCTGCTGATGACCTCCTCTGCCACCTTGAGCCAGGCCTTCTTGGTGGCAGAGACAGGCCACTTCCTTCCGTCCGCTGGGTAGAAAATCGCCCTCCTCCTCCTCACCCCATCCAGTAGGACCTGGAGTGTGGCATCGGTAAATCTGGGAGCAGCCTTTCCCCTGGTCTGCTCCATGCTGTACTTTTGGTTGTTTGCTGCAGGAGCGGCATTGGAGGACTGCCCCTTTAAATAGGGCTCCTCCAGCTGACAGCCTGTGATGCGGGTGCGCAGTCCGCCCGCTGAGCAGGTTGACGATGGGAAACTCGGAAGCCACGGTAAGTGCCTTCAATTTACCCGCGATCATGTGGGGAACGGACCAATTTCACTGGGCGGGTTACCCATGCGCCCATTCACCCTCCCCCCCCCCCCCCGCTGCCATCCCACCTCCCTGGTAATATCGGGGCCATAGAGTACAAAAGCAAGGAAGTTATGATGAACCTTTATAAAACACTGGTTCGGCCACAACTGGAGTATTGTGTCCAATTCTGGGCACCGCACTTTAGGAAGGATGTAAAGGCCTTAAGGTTCTGAAAAGATTTATTAGACTGGTTCCAGGGATGATGGACTTCAGTTACGTGGATAGACTTGAGAAGCTGGGGTTGTTCTCCTTACAGCAGAGAAGTTAAGAGGAGATTTGATAGAAGCGTTCAAAATCAAGAAGGATTTAGATAAAGTAAATAAAGAGAAAATGTTCCCATTAGCGGAAGGGTCAAGAACCAGAGAACTCAGATTTAAGGTGATTGGCAAAAGAACCAAAGGTGACATGAGGTCAAACATTTTACGCAGCGAGTGATTATGATCTGGAATGCGCTGCCAATCGTGGCTTGGAAAAAGGAATTGGATAAATACTTGAAGGGAAAAAATTTGCAGGGCTACGGGGAAAGAGCGGGAGAATGGGACTAACTGGATTGCTCTTAGAAAGAGCCGGCACAGGCATGCAGGGCCGAACGGCCTCCTTCTGTGCTGTAACCATTCTATGATTCTGAGTAATTGTCATTCTGATGCTCTTCTCCATGCCCAAGAAAATACAAGGCATGAAGGGACCTAAAATGAAGAAATGTGATAAACAAAAAATAATTTGTAGTGATGAAGATGATTTTGTGATAGGTATATGG
Source organism: Heptranchias perlo (assembly GCF_035084215.1). Lineage (NCBI taxonomy): Eukaryota > Metazoa > Chordata > Chondrichthyes > Hexanchiformes > Hexanchidae > Heptranchias > Heptranchias perlo. The sequence continues at coordinate 4,940,025 of NC_090347.1, read as the reverse complement.
ACAACTACTATCAAGCAGATACATCAATTTGATTGATTATTCTAATATTGTGCAAATAAGCCAATGATACTACTCTGTATTAGTTGCCAGTGTCGACAAGGTTACCATTTCAAGGACATAATGTGTAAAAAGGCAAGGCTACTGATTCTGGCAGATTCAATTGGATGGTTGATGCAAATATGCTGTTTTATAATATTAACCCAACCATAAAGACTATATTCAGGCATACAGAAATAACAGGCAAAATTCTCCTTTTTCCCCCCATATTGTACTTCCATCAACTTTTTTGATAACATTGTCAATATGAAGAATTTCATTCTCTTGTTTCTTCTGCTAATCTGTATAGTTTTTCTAGGTATAGTTCTATAGTTTCTGCGCATTGAATATGAATGGAAGCAATTTGTACTCCATGTTCCAAGGACACTTGTGTAAATGCTAATCTGTTAATTGTTCATCCATCTGCTAGAGTTTGGCCACAGTGTATTATTTATACACTAGCATTTTTAATCAGTCAAGAACAAACAAATTTTTTCTAATAATGCTGCTGTCTGCACTAAAAAAATGTTTAGATTTAAGCTGCTTCTGATAGGTATATGGCTGACAGTTCACAATTTCTACACAATTAAAGGAGTCCGATGTATAGACTGACTTCAGTTTGTAATGTTACATGTCAATTTAAGAATATTTGACAAGGAGAACATAGGAACGGTCAAACTCTTAATTAAACATTTTATTGATTATTTTCCTCATGTTTTTGCAAAGTGCAATAAAATTCACTTACCGGTAATAGCAGACAAGAAACTGGAAGCCAATGAAAGAGCAATTGGGTATGCAGAAATTTGTCTGAAATAAGAAAAAATAGCAGTCACATTTTCCTCTAAACTCTCTCCCTTCCTCACCTTACCTCATCTCCTGACAGTGGTAACTCTTGCCGGGATGCTGTTGTACAGGCACAGGCATCTCCTACTACTTCATCTATGGGTTCCATACTTGATGTATGAATGTGTCAATTGGTGTAGGTAGGCTATTCACCTATTGAACTAAGCCTAATCTTGTAAGTGGGAAAGAAGGGCAAAACCATGAAGGGTCTAGACAGAGGAGATAAAGAGAAACTGTTCCCATTGGTGGAAGGGTCAAGAACCAAAGGACATAGATTGGCAAAAGAACCAAAGGTGATATGAGGAAAAATTTTTTACACAGCGAGTGGTTAGGATCTGGAATGTACTGCCTGAGGGGGTAGTGGAGGCAGATTTAATCATGGCCTTCAAAAGGAAACTGGATAAGTACTTGAAAGGAAAAAATTAGCAGGGCTACGGGAATAGGGCAGGGGGGTGGGACTAGCTGGATTGCTCTTGTTTCGAGCCGGCATGGACTCGATGGGCTGAATGGCCTCCTTCCATGCTGTAACCTTTCTATGATTCTATGATTCTTTCTAGTAAGTAGTGTAGATGGGAGCATAAAATTACAAAGAGACATTGATAGATTAAGTGAGTGGACAAAACTGTGGCAGATGGATTTCCACGCAGGTAAGTGTGAGGACATCCATTTTGGACCAAAACAGGATAGATTTGAGTATTTTTTTAAATGGTGAAAAGCCTGGAACAATGGAGGTCCAAAGAGATTTAGGGATCCATGTACTCAGATCACTAAAATGTAGTGGTCAGGTACAAAAAATAATCAAAAAGGCTAATGGAATGTTAGCCTTTACATCTAGAAGGCTAGAATATGACAGGGAGGAAGTTTTGCTACAGCTATACAAAGCACTGGTTAGACCACATGTGGACAGTTCTGGGCACCGCACCTTAGAAAGGATATATTGGCCTTGGAAGGAGTACAGCGCAGATTCACCAGAATGTTACCAGGGCTCCAAGAATTAAATTATGAGGAGAGATTACATAAACCAGGCTTGTATTCCCTGGAATATAAAAGGTTAAGTGGTGATTTGATTGAGGTTTTTAGGATTTTGAAAGGAATTGATAGGCTAGATAGAGAGAAATTTTTTCCGCTGGTGGGGAATCTAGGAGAAGGGGACATAATGTTAAAATTAAGAGCCAGGCCATTCAGGGGAGAAGTTAGGGAACACTTCTTCACGCAAAAGGTGGTAGAAGTGTGGAACTCTCTCCCACAAAAAGCAGTAGGTGCTAGCTCAATTAATAATTTTAAATCTGAGATCGATAGATTTTTGCTAGCCAAGGATACTGAGGGATATGGATCCAAGGCAGATGGATGAAGTTATGATACAGATCAGCCATGATCTCATTGAATGGCGGATCAGGCTCAAGGGGCTGTATGGCCTATTCCTGTTCCTATGTTCCTCTGCAGCTACAGGAATGTGCTTTGCTCCAACTTACATGCTTGAGCCTTTCTTCATAATTTGGTTCCATAATGCCTGAAATCATCCCGGGTCAATCTTCCTTCGAGTGGTGGGTCGAGTGCACCTGCCAGCACCCGTTGTTACCATTGTTATGAGGCCTAAGCCATTTTGAGGCTCGAATTTCATTTACATGCAGCCTGTTAGCTGCGAGCACCCCGCTGCTCACCAGCTGTGGGAGCACAGGAAATTGGCCGGCTCAGCAGAGTGGGAGGTGGGGGGCAGTGAGTTGGCGAGGGGGCTTTACATGGGCTAGTAGCGGACTTTTTTGTGGACCCAGGAGGAGCACTCCACCCCACCCCCCCACCCCACCAAGCTGCAAGCTGCCTATGTGCACTCGTCGAGCGCTGATAGCTCACTCAAAATATCCTCTTGACCCTGCCAATTTAAAAAAAAATTCCTGGGCTGTTTTCTGAGCAGATTCCAGGTGGTTAGGCTACTCAATGCCTCTTACCGATGGGAGGGGCTTGCAGAGTGCACACTGCGCCCACTTGTACCTCAAAATTGAAATTGATTTGTATAATACAAATTACCTCCTGTCTGAAACATGCAGGCACTCTGGCCGCCCATCTCAAGACCCTACCTAAAACAGTGCCGACCTGAGCAGTGGCATAAATGGGGCTGTGAATGGCCCAACTCCATTTCCAGGCCGCTCCTCCCTGTTAACTCATCTCTCTCATGGTGCTCAAAATGTATTTCATGCGAGTCAATCACAGACTGCAATCGAAGACAATTAAAGAGGTCTAAGACCCATCAAGTGGAGGTAACAGGAGATATGGATACATTTAGAATGTTAAATGAACTTACAGAATTTTTCTTCCCCATCAACTTTCTCTACTAATTTTCTCTCTTAGACGCATTGATCCTTTCTTTGAGTATGGTTTCACAGGTGTGGGTCACACCCTGATAACTTAGCTGTGTGGCCTTCATTCATATGTGAAATGTGACAGTGGAGGACTGACACACTACAGTCAAGCCTGATCCCGTTCTTTCTTGAAGTGCGTGTGAGCACATTCAGCAAAAGTTGCTGGATAGTGTTCAGAAGCAAGAATCCTGGCTGATTTTCCTCTCCCTGACCCCTGTAAGGCACTCCCAGCAGAAGGCCACTGAATAGCAATTATGAGTTGTACCTTTCACCCAAACTTTTCCCTTCTCTATTTCGTTTCACCCTAAGGACAATGATGCAACCCCCACTGATATTGGTGACTCAGCACCGATCTGATATTAGACCTTGGGATATTTTTACAATTACATGAACTTGTATATTAATTGTTTCTCATATCCAAAAATGGAGATATTAAAGTCATGTTTTTTCATAATCCTATAGGCTTTGATACAATCTGTACTTTGCTGTAAGTGGCAATTTTATACCTACCGGTTTCCTATTAGGAACTCATCCGTAGTTCCTCGCTTTGTCCTTCCGCTTCTGAAAGCAAAGTAAAACCCAATTGCAGCAGATACAACCAGCATAGCAGCAAAAACAACGTAATCCCAGGCTTGCAAAACATTTCTCTCAGACATGGCTGCTTCATCTGCTGAGGTAAAATCTCAAAAGCACTGATCAGAGGTAAAAGCAGGTTAAAAGTCCAAGATTTTATGAGCAACCACATGACCGACTGGTCATTTCTTGCATGTGAGCATAATGGATTACCACAAAGTACAGTTATGGCACAACAATATGACTGTTTGGACCTTAAAGGAACCTCTGGAGGCCAGTCAAACAATGGCCATGGATATCTTAAAAACATTTTCTGGTGGGGTCCAGAGGAGCAAGAATGCTCCTCATTGAACCCCAAAAAACTCCAGACTGTTGCGGAGCCTGCCCCCACCTCACGACTCCAGGCTCGACCTACCAGCTGGCTAAGCATAAGAGCTGGTCAATTTGCCGTCCACCCACAACCAGCGAGTGGCAGTGGGGCGCCTATTTTGCGCCCACAGCTCGCCAGTATTTAAATAAGGCCTGCACTGAAAATGGATCAGGCCTCTCAACACTGGCATCGAATGGGTGGCACAGCCAGTCCATCGACTTTGCGCACATATTGGGCGGAAGTCGAAGACTGCCCCCAATCTCTCACCAGCCCATGTCTCTCACCTCCTCTCTCTTTCACCTCTGCCTCTCTGTTTCTCCTTCAGATTAATGCACTTTTTGAACTTTAAGCAGAACAAAACCAATGCTACAAAAAATGTGTAATCAGTAGTCATTTTTCTCTCTCCTCCCACACCCAGCGTTTATGCTTTAAAAAATTCAATATAAATTTTACATTAATAAAGCTTTTGTGTCCTCTACCTTTGCTTCAAATAATTTTGAAAAACAATTGAACAGAAATTGCTAGAAGTTAAAAAAAAACATCCAGTGGCCAGGCTGTGCAATTGCACGGTAATGAGTTTACATAGGCAAACCCATTATTAATGTGGGCGGAAGAATTTCTAATGGAAAAAAGTTGACACTAAAGTGTGACAAAAATATGACAACAGGAAGTTGTGTTGTGTAGACAGGAACTCTGCACAGACATAAGATTTCAATCAGATATAGATCTAACTTGGTACCTGAAGTGCAACCCTCAAAAGCTCTTCAGAATACAGCCCCTCAGAGATGTGAAAATAAAATGTAGCGCAAACTGCATTAAACCCTTTTCAGCTGGCAACTTCTCCTGGATCGATATTTCAAGCGATTGGTCTAGAGGTTCTCCACTTTTCACTCCAGTTGTCCTTAAAAGACAAAGGGGTATGCAACATTGCAGCATGTGGCAGGATTGACTTCAATGGAAAGTCTGGGCTGGGGAAACCCAAAGATTCCTTGTGGGACCATGAGAATCACTCCTGCTTCTCCTGGGCAACACGGAGTCCACAGAAAAGTGATTTTAAAAAAATTTACCTTGGCCTCTTCACGACTCCAGCCATGGTTCGGCTGTTGGTGTTGGCTCCACTCGGGCCTCCCTAATCCAGAAGTTAAAACTCCATTGCGGCACCAGGGAGGTGGTGAAGAATCTTTGTGCCCTCCTGGATGATGATGTTACACAAGCATACAAAAATGACAGGCAGGAAAAGACCAGCTGTTCCATCAAGCCTGCATCACACTCATGATGGCTGGAGCATCATGACTAAACACTTCCTACCCCACCTGCCTCCCCGCAGCCATGTAATCTCCTGGGAAAGACCAAAAAAGAGAAAAACTCAGGCCAATAAGGGAAACAATACTCTAGAAAATTCCTCTCCGACCCCTTCAAGACAATTAAAACCAGTCCAGGAAATCACACGGACCATGTGTTATCTGTAAAGACACTTACCGTCTATATAATGCGATCTCTGCCCCAGTCAAGAACCGATCCAGCTCCCACGTGAAGGCAAAGAGAGTCAGTACCCACCGCACGAGCCAGCAATGTATTCCAGAGGCTCACTACTCTCAGGGAAAAGAAGAATCATAGATTCATAGAAAGGTTACAGCATGGAAGGAGGCTATTTGGCCCATTGAGTCTGCGCCGGCTCTATGCACGAGCAATCTAGCTAGTCCCACTCCCCGCCCTACCCCTGTAGCCCTGCACATGTTTTCCTTTCAAGTATTTATCCAGTTCCCTTTTGAAGACCATGATTGAATCTGCCTCCATCACCCCTCGGGCTGTGTATTCCAGATCATAACCACTCACTATGTAAAAAAGTTTTTCCTCATGTCACCTTTGGTTCTTTTGCCAATCTATGTCCTCTGGTTCTTGACCCTTCTGCCAATGGGAACAGTTTCTCTCTATCCACTCTGTCTAGACCCTTCATGATCGCCTCATGAACCGCCTAACCTCCAGTCTATTCTTACTCTTGCGTACTTTAAACTCATGACCCTATGTCTCAATCCACAGCAAGATCGGCCCTCCAAGTAGCAGTGAAAGTTACTGCTGCATCAATCTTCTTTATATTGGGGTCATTCCCAGCTGGCACTGGTGACATATTGAATATCTGTCAGCCATCAGTGAACAGATGCACTCAGCAAGCGATAGATGCCCTGTTCACAAGAGCTAACAACTATATTAAGTTTGCTGTGCAGACCAAGGATAACCAGAGACCTTTGGATTATACCCTGTACATACGAACATATGAAAAATGACAGGCAGGAAAAATCCTACTGGTCCATCCAGCCTGTCCCATATTTTATGTCTTAATCATTACCCTTCCAAGCTTAGCAGGAATTTCTCGGAGTGCATGGGACCCATGTAACTGTTCAAACTCCTCCTGGCAGACATGTCCTTTATATGAACAGGGAAGGTTATTATGCTATCAATGTCCACTTGGTTTGTGACATCACCACTGCATAATGCATGTGACTGCCAGACACCCAGGCAGTTATCGTAATCATGAAGCAGAAAGGAAGTCCAGGAGCAGTGCAACTGGGACAAAGACCCAGACAAATGGGTCTTCATAATCTTTCCTCTACTGTTTGTCCAAAACATAGGCACATTTGGGATGCACTATAAAGGAAAATTGGCCATCACATTTATTGGTTTTGCATAAGCTCACACACAAACATGGATAATAGCCTAGAACTGTGTTCCATTTTGGGGGCTGTAAAGCGTTTTGGGATGTCCTGAGGTTGTGAAAGATGCTTTATACATGCAAGTTCTTTCTTTCTTTACAACTCCCCTAACTCACATCAACTGTCTTTCACAACCCCAAAACACCTTCCTCCACTTTAACATCCTCACATCCCCACATCTCTCACTTTTCTTCTCCCATCACAATTGCCACACTTCTTAACTGACAGCTTTATCCTTACATTCACAACCTTCCACCCCCTTATCTTGCAATAACAAAATGTTTGCTTTGAAATACACTGGGCACTAGATTTAAGGTGGTAGCGTTTAAAAACCCATTTTGCCCTGTTTTGCACCCCAAAACAGGGGGCAATTCAGAGAAGAATCCAGCCCATGTTGGAGGGCTGTATCAGTAATTTCATCAATTTTCTGGGTTTGCAGTCTAAAAGTCTATCAGCATCATGCTTTGAAATATTTTCAAACTTGGATGCTCAACTGTGCTAAGACCATCATAAATGGTCAGCCATTTGGCCTTGTTTTTGGCCCTGTACCTGTCTGGATGTAGTATTTCAGATCACAGACACTCCTGGCTTGTTCACAGTACCCAAGGATCAAACAAAATAAAGTTTTTATCTCAATCCTATCTTGTTAGATTTGCTCTATTTTTACTATACATCCCCCCCTCTTTCAATGGGTAGCATTTCATAGAATCATGGAATGGTTACAGCATGGAAGGAGGCCATTCAACCCATCGAATCCGTGCCAGCTCTCTGCAAGAGCAATCCAGCTAGTCCCACTCCCCCGCCCTATCCTTGTAGCCACGCTAATTTTTTTCCTTTCAAGTACTTATCCAATTCCCTTTTGAAAGCCACGATTGAATCGGCCTCCATCAACCCTCAGGCAGTGCATTCCAGATCATAACTACTCGCTGTGTAATAAAGTTTTTCCTCATGTCGCCTTTGGTTCTTTTGCCAATCACCTTAAATCTATGTCCTCTGGTTCTTGACCCTTCCGCCAATGGGAACAGTTTCTCTCTATCTACTCTGTCTAGACCCTTCATGATTTTAAGAACATAAGAACATAAGAAATAGGAGCAGGAATAGGCCAATCGGCCCCTTGAGCCTGCTCCGCCATTCAATAAGATCATGGCTGATCTGATCCTAACCTCAAATCTAAAGAACACAAGAAGTAGGAGCAGGACCTGGCTACTCAGCCCCTGGGCCCGCTCTGCCACTCACAGGGCCTTGACCGATCCGAACTCAGCTTCATGTCCAATTTCCTGCCCGCTCCCCGTAACCCCTAATTCCCTTTACTTCTAGGAAACTGTCTATTTCTGTTTTAAATTTATTTAATGATGTAGCTTCCACAGCTTCCTGGGACAGCAAATTCCACAGACCTACTACCCTCTGAGTGAAAAAGTTTCTCTTCATCTCAGTTTTGAAAGAGCAGCCCCTTATTCTAAGATTATGCCCCCTAGTTCTAGTTTCACCCATCCTTGGGAACATCATTTCCTGCTGAACCAGGAGCAGCAGCAGGGTGATGAGTGGGAGTGGTGCCGAGAGAGGAGCAGCCAGTAAAAGGGTGACTTGGGGAATTAACTGTGGGTAACCAGTTTCCACTGGTTGGCGAATGGGGAACAAAGGAACAGAGATCGAGGATTCTCACTGGAAGAACCAAGGGGGGTTGGAGAAGGCAGGTTCTTGAACTGAGGGTATTAGATCATAGGTGCTTCACCACATGGCTATTGAGGTAGAGACTAGAACACCATTTAAAAAGGAATGGGATAAATATTTGAAAAGGAGTAATATAAAAGGATCTGGGGGGGAATGGGATTAGAGTAGAGAGCACCAGCACTGACTAAGGCAGGGGGTGGCGAATGGCCTCCTGCTGTGCAGTAATTTATATCATTCTAATAAAACTCTCATGTATTGAGTCTGAGTCAAGGGAGTGATTTAGAAATGTTGGCACTGAGCTGAGTTTAGGAAGATGTGCCTTGTGAGAAGTGCCCCAAACAACGAGCTGGCTGCCCTTTATGCGATCTCTTGTTTTGGTTCAGGTCGGTCTGTGCCGGTCGGTTTTGACGTGTGAAGTCCAAGTTCAGATCGTCTCTGACTGAGGCTCCCAGTTCATAGTCGTCACCGTCACATAGAACCTGAGTACAAACCAGACCCCAAGGAGATAGGAAGAGAGATACAATAACATTTGCAGACGTCGTGTGATCAGGGCGTCATGTAATCAAACCTCCAGGAATGCTTCCAACCAGAGTTGGCAACCCTAATGGCACATAGATGAATGCTTCAAATAGTATGAGAGACTTTCAAATAAAGTCCATTAAAAACTGTCTGTAAGGATTTTTCTTGTCTTCTTTATTCCCATTTCAAACATTATTCAGTATATCATTCTGTCAAAGATTCATGTTAATGCTAACCTACTGCTGTGTGTATCTGCAATTATATACCTCAGTCTACTGCTGTATGCACTGGCAACAAACAGACCAGGAAGTCCAGGCATCTGATCAAATATCTCCACAACCAGTAATGGAGCTAGCTTTCAAAAATTATTTAAATTTTTAAAATGAATCATAACATTTATGTTGGAATGGACCTAGGTGTCAGCCTTGGCTCAGTGGTAACAATCTTTCCTCTGAGCCTGAAGGTTGTGGGTTCAAGTCCCCTACCAGAGACTTGTACACATAATCCAGGCTGACAGTTCAGTGCAGTACTGAGGCTGTGCCTGCTAATTACAATAATTTGTGCATGGCATACTTGTGCATGCCTCATGGCACATTGCCATGAGGCAGAAAGGTAGGGTAACTAAAGCCAGAGCTCCCTGGATGACAAAAGAGATGGTGAGTGAAACGGAATAAAAGGGCGTATGACAGATGTCAGGTTGATAACACACGTGAGAACCAGGCAGAATATATAAAGTCCAGAGGGGAAGTGAAAAAGGAAATAAGAGGGGCAAAGAGAGAGTATGAGAATAGACTGGCGGCCAACATAAAAGGGAATCCAAAAGTCTTCAACAAGCATGTAAACAGTAAACGGGTAGCAAGACGAGGGGCGGGGCCCATTAGGGACCATAAAGGAGATCTACCTATGGAGGCAGAGGGGATGGCCGAGGTACTAAATGAGTACTTTGCATCTGTCGTTACCAAGGGAGAAGATGCTGCCAGAGTCTCAGTAAAGGAAGATATAGTTGAGATACTGGATGGGCTAAAAGATGATAAAGAAGAGCTCCTTGAAAGGCTACCTCTACTTAAAGTAGATAAGTCGCCCAATTCGGATGGGATGCATCCTAGGTTGCTGAGGGAAATAAGGGTGGAAACTGCGGAGGTACTGGCCATAATCTTCCAAACATCCATAGATACGGGGGTGGTGCCAGAGGACTGGCGAATTGCAAATGTTACACCCTTGTTCAAAAATGGGTGTAAGGATAAATCCAGCAACTACAGGCCAGTCAGTTTAACCTCTGTGGTGGGGAAACTTTTAGAAATGATAATCCGGGACAGAATTAACAGTCACTTGGGAGAGTGAGGATTGATTAGGGAAAGCCAGCACGGATTTGTTAAAGGCAAATCGTGTTTAAATAGCCTGATAGAATTTTTTTAATGAGGTAACAGAGAGGGTAGATGAGGGCAATGCAGTTGATGTGGTGTATATGGACTTTCAAAAGGCATTTGATAAACTACTACATGGTAGGCTTATCATCAAGATTGCGACCCATGGAATAAAGGGGACAGTAGTGGATTTTTTGAAGGAGGCTGTTGAACTTTGATTTCCAGCGAACCTGAAGCAGAATTGGCTAAGGGACAGGAAACAGAGAGTAGTGGTGAACGGTTGTTTTTCAGACTGGAGGGGGGTGTACAGTGGTGTTCCCCAGGGGTCAGTGCTGGTACCACTGCTTTTCAAGATATATATTAATGACTTGGACTTGGGTGTACAGAGCACAATTTCAAAATTTGCAGATGACACAAAACTTGGAAGGGTAGTAAACAGTGAGGAGGATAGTGATAGACTTCAAGAGGATATAGACAGGTTGGTGGCATGGGCGGACATGTGGCAGATGAAATTTAACCCAGAGAAATGCAAAGTGATACATTTCAGTGGGAAGAACGAGGAGAGGCAATAGAAACTAAAGGGCACAATTCTAAAAGAGGTACAGGAACATAGAGATCTGGGGTATATGTGCACAAATCGTTGAAGGTGGCAGGGCAGATTGAGAAAGCGGTTAAAAAAGCGTGTGGGATCCTGGGCTTTATAAATAGAGGCATAGAGTACAAACGTATGGAAGTCATGATGTACCTTTATAAAACACTGGTTCGGCCACAATTGGAGTATTGTGTCCCGTTTTGGGCACCGCACTTTAGGAAAGATGAGAAGACCTTAGAGAGGGTGCAGAAGAGATTTACTAGAATGATTCCGGGGATGAGGGACTTTAGTTACGTGGATAGACTAGAGAAGCTGGGGCTGTTCTCCTGGGAACAGAGATGGTTGCGAGGAGATTTGATAGAGGTATTCAAAATCATGAAGGGTTTAGACAGAGTAGATAGAGAGAAATTGCTCCCATTGGCGGAAGGGTCGAGACCCAGAGTTCATAGATTTAAGGTGATTGGCAAAAGAACCAAAGGTGACATGAGCAAAAACTTTTTTACACAGCGAGTGGTTATGATCTGGAATGCACTGCCCAAGTGGCTGGTGGAGGCAGATTCAATCATGGCCTTCAAAAGGGAACTGGATAAGTACTTGAAAGGAAAAGATTTGCAGGGCTACGGGGATAGGGCGGGGGAGTGGGACTAGCTGGATTGCTCTTGCATAGAACCGGCATGGACTCGATGGGCCCAATAGCCTCCTTCCGTGCTGTAACCTTTCTATGATTCTATGTAGCCAGCGCTGCCTGCACTATTCATTGGCTGCATGTCTATTGGGAGGGAGCAATACTGGGAGGTCAGGATGCTATTTAAAGGCAGCCAGTACCCCTTAAAGGGGAGCTGCTGACTGGCTGCTGAGACACAAGAAAAAGTTCCTGAGCAAATGGCAGAAAGAAGGAGCAAGCGGACATTAAGGTTCTACGATGCTGAACTGAAGGCCTTGGTGCAGGCAGTGGAGAGGAGGAGGGACATTCTTTTTCCCCCAGGAATCAGGAAGCCCTCTAGGCATCTACTCAGGAGGCAGTGCGAAGAGATTGCCAGGAGCATTGCACTAGAAGCATGGCTGCAATGCAGAATAAAAATCAATGATTTAACTAGAGTTGTTAAGGTAAGAAGACTGCTAAAATACTTTCTTATGACAGCTGCACCACTCACAGACTCATTAATTACAACACTGACAGCACTCACAACACTGCCTTCCCCCGCTAACCTGCACTGTCCTGCAATCACTGCGCCACACTTCATTAACCTTCCTTGCTTCATTTTATATACATGTTTAATATAGATGCTGTTGGATTAAGACTGACGTTAAAGCAATGGTCAGGTTAGACAATAAACCTAATTAAAAGCAGAGAGCTTTAATTAGTTGATAAGTTCTGCACAAGGGACTACATCATCCTTTTCAGAAGCAGGAGATTGGTATGGTATGGTAAAGATAACAACATTGGGGAGTTGTCCCGGTCTATGGAAAAAGAACTCATTAAAACTAAAGTTATTGCACAGACACAGATCAGGCAGAAGAGCTCCCTTCGTTAGGAAGGTCTTGAAGCCTTACTTGAAGATGAACACCTGCCTGAGAAAGACTCACTGAGGGGCACTGACATTCTCTGCAGCTGAAATGATTGAAAGGGTCATGGGTTAAGTTGTGGTGTGAGGGAGAACAGAGAGAAAGAATTGGGCTGAAAACATCTGCAGTTTTTAATGCAGAGTGTGTGGGATGAGGGAGAAGTCAGAAGAGACAAAGAGGATTAGGTATAAAGAAACCCTGCACCACGTCTCCTCCAGTGTCGCCAGTGGCCATGGCCTCCACTCTTCCCCTTCCCATTATAGCCAGGAGGTTCTCTTGAAGGGAGGAGGTAGAGGGTTTACAGACAGACTCTTCCTCCTTTGGTGGCAGCTTGTTGCCTGCTGTGGTGTGCAACCTTCTGCAAAAAAAAGTGAATTGAATGAAAGTGTTTAGAGAATGTGTCTGTCTTGATAGAATAGCTGACAGTCTGTGTGTGAGAGATGAATTATGGGTAAGTGAAAATTGCAATAGTGCTGAGTGTGTGAGCATGAGGAGAAGGGTGTTTAGTGAAGTGTGGTGCAGTGATTGCAGGACAGGGTAGGGTAGTGGGGGAGGGCAGTGTTGAGTGGTGCAGTTGTGATTTAGCATGATTTAGTATTTTAGCAGTCTTCTTACCTTAACGCTAGTTAAATCATTAATTTTTTTCCTACATTTTAGCCATGTTCTTGGGACAGTGCTCCTGACATTAACATCCTCAGCAATCTCTTCCCACTGCTTCGTCAGTAGATGCCTGGAGGGCTTCCTGCCCCATGGGGGAAAAAGGATTTCCCTTCTCCTCTCCACGGCCTATACCGAGGCCTCTGGTGCAGCATCAGAAAACCTTGGTGCCCACTCGCTCCCTTCTTCAGCCATTTCTTCCAGAACTTGTAGTACTGTTTTTGCAGCCAGAATGCACCTCCTCTTTTAGAGGTGCTGGCTGCCTTTAAGTAGCATCCTGGCCTCCCGATATTGCCCCCCACCCCACGATGGCCGCCCAGCCAATGAATAGCGTGGGTAGCACTGGCTGCTTGCAGAAATCATTCTAATCAGAAAGGTAGCATGGATATTGCATGCTGCCTGCATTGGTACTAATTTGGGCCTGGTCCGATTTCTAGGCCAATGGGTTGAATGTCCTCCTTCTCTGCTATAAACTTGTTTTTTTCAAAGCAACAGTTTTTGTCCCTTTGCCCCGATAACTTCTCCAATGGCAATTACAAGTAGCAGAACTCTTTCGCCACCTGATGAGGGTGCTTAAGAGTTTTAGCCATTCAGCCTTGCAGTATCCATCTACTGTAAAGGGGACAGTTTTAACAGCTGGGGCAGGTGGAATTCAAAGGTAAAAAAATCCCTCCTTGGATGCGCTGTCCCCACATCACAACTAACTTCCTGAATTGTTTGCTATTACTACCCTTTAACACAAAAGTTGTCGTGATCAATATATGTAGAGTAAGTAAGTATTACACAAATTTTTTGGTAATAGGACAGGCTAAACAGAATTTGTTTACATAACAATGAACATAGAAATAATAGCCATTGACTTTCTGGAACCTGATTTCTTCATTCACTCAATTTGTAGAAATGCAGTGGTACTTCATCAAAAAGCCAATTTCCCACAAATTCAATATCTTACATCCTAGTTGATTTTATAGGATTTAAATCTTGCGTTGTGTTCTCACAGCTTTCAGGATTTTTCTTGAGCACTGGATATGGGTTTAGCAACTTGTTATTCTATAAAAATGAAAAGAAAATGGCACTATTAAACTTGACTAATTCTAAACCATATATCCTACAAATTCCTAATGAAACAAAATATTAGGTCAAGTACTACATTCATTACATGACTTAGCCAAAATCTTGGGTTACTTGCAGCTCAACCAAAACTCTCTTGGCATCAGTCCATAGAAAGGAGGGTTAAGAAAACCCACTAAAGCTGACATGCTAGGCCTTTGAGAGTGTTGGAGGAAAGGCTCCACTCTGGATGCAGGGGTCCAGGACCTCCTTATCCAAACTTTGTGACACCTTAGCATTGAAAGTGACCATTATTGTCAGGGTGAGTGGAGGAACCACTGTCCTCCTCCTTTTCTAGATGGGACCCCTCCCTAATCTGCTGGCCAGGTAAGAGATGGGGTTGAAACTAGATTCTGTGAGGGGGAGATAATGAGAAGGACTTTTAAAGGGGGTTTTCTCCTACTTAATATGCTCCCTTGGATATTGAAGGGGGTAGGGAAGGACTGGGTGATAACAGTGAAGAATCTAAAAAGGATTCAAGGCTGTTCACTCACTATCTGAGGTCCTTTTCCTGTGGGAAGTGACCTGAAATTCAAAAGGATTTGGCAAGGGAAGGGGGGGCCTCTCAAACAAAAGGGCCGGGATGGGAACCTACATCCCTAGTGCTTGTACTGGCCTGAGATTTAAAACTGACTTAATGGATTCCTATTGGAAATTCCGTGAGCAAATGTTTTGGAAAGAAACAACTCAATAGGGTACAACACAAGAGATTATTAGCAAAAATGAGAGCACATGGAATTGGAGGCAGCCTCTTGACATGGTTTAGAAATCAGTAAGTCAGGCAGCATCTGTGGAGAAAAAAAGAGTTAACTTTTCAGGTCGATGACCTTTTGTCAGAAGGAGAGAAGAAATTATGATTCAGTTGTACGGAGCCTTGGTCAGACCCCATCTGGAGTATTGCGTTCAGTTTTGGGAACCACATCTTAGGAAGGAAAAATTGACCTTGGAGGAGGTGCAGCACAGATTCACCAGAATGATAACGTGGCTTAGAAGGTTAAATTATGAGGACTGATTGCATAAATGGGTTGTATTTCCATGAGTATATAAGATTGAGGTGTTTGAAATGTTAAAAGGATTTGATACGGTAGATATGGAGAAACTATTTCCTCTGGTGGAGGAATCAAGAAATGCAAAGGAATTGTAAAGGGGCATACAAAGGGGCATAATCTTAAAATTAGAGCTAGGCAATTCAGGAGCAAAATCAGGAAGCACTTTTTCACACAAAGGGTAGTAGAAATCTGGAACTCTTCTCCCCACCCCCCACAAGACTGTGGATGCTTTTGCAATTGGACCTTTCAAAACTGGGATACATAGATTTTTGTTAGGTAAGGGTATCAGGGGATATGGAGCAAAGGTGGGTAAATGGAGTTGAGGTGCAGATCAGCCATGATCTAAATGAATGCCAGCACAGGCTTCAGAGGCTGAATAGCCTACTCTTCTTTCTAATGTTCCTAAGCTTTTTTTATTCGTTCATGGGATGTGGGCGTCGTTGGCGAGGCCAGCATTTATTGCCCATCTCTAATTGCCCTTGAGAAGGTGGTGGTGAGCCGCCTTCTTGAAACGCTGCATTCCGTATGGTGAAGGTTCTCCCACAATGCTGTTAGGTAGGGAGCTCCAGGGTTTTGACCCAGCGACGATGAAGGAACGGCGATATATTTCCAAGTCGGGATGGTGTGTGACTTGGAGGGGAACGTGCAGGTGCAGGTGGTGTTGTTCCCATGTGCCTGCTGCCCTTGTCCTTCTAGGTGGTAGAGGTCGCGGGTTTGGGAGGTGCTGTCGAAGAAGCCTTGGTGAGTTGCTGCAGTGCATCCTATGGACGGTACACACTGCAGCCATAGTGCACTGGTGGTCAAGGGAGTGAATGTTCAGGGTGATGGATGGGGTGCCAATCAGCAGGCTGCTTTGTCCTGGATGGTGTCAAGCTTCTTGAGTGTTGTTGGAGCTGCACTCATCCAGGCAAGTGGAGAGTATTCCATCACACTCCTGACTTGTGCCTTGTAGATGGTGGAAAGACTTTGGGGAGTCAGGAGGTGAATCACTCACCGCAGAATACCCAACCTCTGACCTGCTCTCGTAGCCACAGTATTTATATGGCTGGTCCAGGTAAGTTTCTGGTCAATGCTGACCCCCAGGATGTTGATGGTGGGGGATTCGGCAATGGTAATGCTGTTGAATGTGAAGGGGAGGTGGTTAGACTCTCTCTTGTTGGAGATGGTCATTGCCTGGCACTTGTCTGGCGCGAATGTTACTTGCCACTTATCGGCCCAAGCCTGGATGTTGTCCAGGTCTTGCTGCATGCTGGCATGGACTGCTTCATTATCAATCATCAGCCAACATTCCCATTTCTGACCTTATGATGGAGGGAAGGTCATTGATGAAGCAGCTGAAGATGGTTGGGCCCAGGACACTGCCCTGAGGAACTCCTGCTGCAATGTCCTGGGGCTGAGATGATTGGCCTCCAACAACCACTACCATCTTCCTTTGTGCTAGGTATGACTCCAACCACTGGAGAGTTTTCCCCCTGATTCCCATTGACTTCAATTTTACTAGGGCTCCTTGGTGCCACACTCGGTCAAATGCTGCCTTGAAGTCACTCTCACCTCACCTCTGGAATTCAGCTCTTTTGTCCATGTTTGAACCAAGGCTGTAATGAGGTCTGGAGCAGAGTGGTCCTGGAGGAACCCAAACTGAGCATCGGTGAGCAGGTTATTGGTGAGTAAGTGCCGCTTGATAGCTCTGTCGACGACACCTTCCATCACTTTGCTGATGATTGAGAGTAGACTGATGGGGCTCTAATTGGCCGGATTGGATTTGTCCTGCTTTTTGTGGACAGGACATACCTGGGCAATTTTCAACATTGTCGGGTAGATGCCAGTGTCGTAGCTGTACTGGAGCTGTTTGGCTGGAGGCGTGGCTATTTCAGCACTACAGCCGGGATGTTGTCGGGGCCCATAGCCTTTGTTGTATCCAGTGCACTCAACCGTTTCTTTATATCACGTGGAGTGAATCGAATTGGCTGAAGACTGGCTTCTGTGATGGTGGGGATATCGGGAGGAGGCCGAGATGGATCATCCACTCAGCACTTCTGGCTGAAGATGGTTGCAAACGCTTCAGCCTTGTCTTTTGCACTCACATGCTGGACTCTGCCATCATTGAGGATGGGGATGTTTACAGAGCCTCCTCCTCCCGTTAGTTGTTTAATTGTCCACCACCATTCACGACTGGATGTGTCAGGACTGCAGAGCTTTGATCTGATACGTTGGTTGTGGAATTGCTTAGCTCTGTCTATAGCATGTTGCTTCTGCTGTTTAGCATGCATGTAGTCCTGAGTTGTAGCTTCACCAGGTTGGCACCTCATTTTTAGGTATGCCTGGTGCTGCTCCTGGCATGCTCTTCTACACTCCTCATTGAACCAGGGTTGATCCGCCTGGCTTGTTGGTAATAGGTAGAGTGAGGAATATGCCGGGCCATGAGGTTACAGATGGTGCTGGAATATAATTCTGCTGCTGCTGATGGCCCACAGCACCTCCAGGATGCCCAGTTTTGAGCTGCTAGATCTGTTCTGAATCTATCCCATTTATGCATGGTGGTAGTGCCACACAACACATTGGATGGTGTCCTTAGTGTGAAGACGGGGCTTCGTCTCCACAAGGACTGTGCGGTGGTGACTCCTACCAATACTGTCATGGACAGATGCATCTAGCGACAGGTAGATTGATGAGGATGAGGTCAAGTAGGTTTCTCCCTCTTGTTGGTTCGCTCACCACCTGCCGCAGGCCCAGTCTGGCAGCTATGTCCTTCAGGACTCGGCCAGCTGTGGTGCTACCAGGGCCACTCATGGTGATGGACATTTTGTGCACTTCGCTACCCTCAGTGCTTCCATCTAGGTGGTGCTCAACATGGAGGAGGACTGGTTCGTCAGCTGAGGGAGGATGGTAGGTGGTAATCAGCAGGAGGTTTCCTTCACCACATTTGACCTGATGCCATGAGATCCGGAGTCAATGTTGAGGACTCCCAGGGCCACTCCCTCCTGACTGTATATCACCGTACCGCCACCTCTGGTGGGACAGGACATACCCAGGGATGGTGATGGAAGAGTCTGGGACATTGGCTGAAAGGTATGATTCTGTGAGTATGGCTATGTCAGGCTGTTGCTTGACTAGTCTGTGGGATAGCTCTCCCAATTTTCAGCACAAGTCCCCAGATGTTAGTGAGGAGAACTTTGCAGGGTTGACTGGGCTCGGTTTGCCTTTGTCGTGTCCTGTGCGTAGTGGTCCGTCCGGTTTTATTCTTATTAAGACTTTTTGTAGTGAGATTGTACAACTGAGTGGCTTGCTAGGCCATTTCAGAGGGCAATTAAGAATCAACCACATTGCTGTGACTCTGGAGTCACATATAGGCCAGGACGGCAGGTTTCCTTCCCTAAAGGACATTAGTGAACCAGATGGGTTTTTACAACAATCCGGTAGTTTCATGGCCACCATTACTGATACTAGTTTTTTAATTCCAGATTTTTTACTTAATTAATTGAATTTAAATTCCCCAGTTGCCATGGCAGAGATTTGAACTCATGACTCCAGATTATTAGTCCAGGCCACGGGATTATTAGTCCAGTAACATAACTACTATGCTATCGTACCCTCGGGGACTCCTCAATTGCTAAAAAAGAGCAGCAGTGCCAGGGTATGCTGAGGGAATCAACTGTGGAGTCGAAAGGGGATTCCCCTCAACGTTAACTGAGGTCAGGGCGGAATAAGTGGGAGGAGCCAGAGAAGAGAACCAAAATGGTCAGCCTGAGTTTGGAGCAAAACTTGAGGTACATATTTGGGAGTTCAGCAAGACAGCATAGGTAAGGGGACTGGTCGGTACCGAAAGTGATGCATAAAGAAGTCAGAAGAGTTTTCCTGGCAGCAATACGGAAACACAGAGGTATCTAAAAGATAGTTGCACAAACAGGGCTCGTCAGTGCTGACTCAAGGTGGGAATTTTTGTGCAAGCCTGATAGGAAGGAGCTGAGAGGTAAATCGGCACCAACAAAGCCAGTCGGTCCCAATGCTGAAGTAGGAAAACTGTAGGTGATATGGAAGCAGCTGTCAGCTGCAAATGAAAGGCAGGGTTACCAGCATAAACAAACATTGCTGACTGAGAGCAGAGTCCCAGATCGCAGGCGTATCGGTGAGAATGGGAGTCAACCTAGAAGTTCCTGATTGGCATGGGGCACCATGGACAGCAAATTTCTCAAAACAACAGCTTGTGCTTTAATGGCAGGCAATAGAGGCACTGGTGATGCCCATTGCTTAGGTTAAGGATTTGGCACATTTCAGACACTCTTTAATACCTTTCTGAACCACCAAACATTGTATAAGTAACAACACAGGAAACCACGCCTACAAAGCAATGATTGGTGAGCATATATCAGTGTATACAAAGTAATAATTTGAGATTTTAAAGTCCTATTGAATTTATTTGTTGATGAAAGGACAACACTAAGAAAACTGCTGAAGAATTAAAGGGTAGGAAGAAGAACGTGGCCTAGAAATTCAGGTCAGTTTCAACATAATCTGAGCTAGAGGAAGAGAATTAGGACTGACTCCATTTCCACCAGGTTTCTGCCCCTTCCTGGCCTCATTGCTAAATTCCAATAAGGGCAAATGCTTCTTCCATTCGCCCCTATCTTCATTTTTAGAGGTGGGTTTAGTGGGATACTGGGCTCCACCTGAAATCCTGACAGTTCTATCCACTGTACAGCCAGCAGTAAGTAAACCTCCAGGCAGCAGACATGCTTGCCGTATATCTGTGGTAAGTGGGCCCCACAATGTCATATCCCAACGACAATCAATCTCAGAGAGATCGACTGTCATTAGATGTGCGGGTGAAGAATATCGGATGAGCCAGTAAGTATCATTCCTATCTTTGAAGACCTGGACAACATCCAGGCTTGGGCTGATAAGTGGCAAATAAAATTCGCGCCAGACAATGACCATCTCCAACAAGAGAGAGTCTAACCACCTTCCCTTGACATACAACGGCATTACCATCGCTGAATCCCCCATCATCAACATCCTGGGGTTCACCATTGACCAGAAACTTAACTGGACCAGCCACATAAATACTGTGGCTACAAGAGCAGGTCAGAGGCTGGGTATTCTGCGGCGAGTGACTCACCTCCTGACTCCCCAAAGTCTTTCCACCATCTACAAGGCACAAGTCAGGAGTGTGATGGAATACTCTCCACTTGCCTGGATGAGTGCAGTACCAACAACACTCAAGAAGCTTGACACCATCCAGGACAAAGCAGCCCGCTTAATTGGCATCCCATCCACCACCCTAAACATTCACTCCCTTCACCACCAGCGTATTATGTCTGCAGTGTGTACCATCTACAGGAAGCACTGCAGCAACTCGCCAAAGCTTCTTCGACAACACCTCCCAAACCCGCGACCTCTACCACCTAGAAGCACAAGGGCAGCAGGCATATGGGAACAACACCACCTGCACATTCCCCTCCAAGTCACACACCATCCCGAGACAGATGAATGCGTGGCTCAAAGATTGGTGTGGGAGAAGTGGGTTTCGATTCATGGGGCACTGGCACCAGTACTGGGGAAAGAGGGAGCTGTTCCGTTGGGACAGGCTTCACCTGAACCATGCTGGGACCAGTGTTCTGGCAAACCGAATAACTAGGGCAAGAGAGAAGGCTTTAAATTAAATAGGGGCGGGAGGGCTCAGGTGGGGCGAAGTTTAGATTGATGAAGAGAAAAGACAAGGAAGTAGTACAGGAAAGTGATGGGGGTAATGATAAACAGAGTGTGTCAGGAAGGGACAGAGCGTACAAACATAAGAGTGCACTAGCAAATGGGGCCGGGGTATGAAAGAATGGTAAAAAGACAAAATTAAAGGTTCTTTATCTGATTGTGCGCAGCATTCGTAATAAGATAGATGAATTGACGGCACAAATAGAAACAAATGGGTATGATCTCTTGACCATTACAGAGACGTGGTTGCAAGGTAGCCAAGGTTGGGAGCTAAATATTCGGGTTATTTAACATTTCGGAAGGATAGGAAAAAAGGTAAAGGTGGTGGGGTAGCTTGTTAATAAAGGATGAAATTGGTATAATAGTGAGAAATGATCTTGGCTCAGAAGATCAACATGTCGAATTAATTTGGGTGGAGGTAAGAAATAGCAAGGGAAAAAAATCACTGGTGGGAGTAGTATATAGGCCCCCTAATGGTAGCTTCACTGTAGGGCAAAATATTAATCAGGAAATAAGGGGGGCCTGTAAAAAAGGTAATGCAATAATCATGGGCAATTTTAACTTTCACATAGATTGGACAAATCAAATTGGCAAAATAGCCCTGAGGAGGAGTTCATAGAGTGTATTAGGGAGTGTTTCTTAGACCAATACATCAGGGAACCAACCAGGGAACAGGCCATTTTGGATCTGGTAATGGGTAACGAAACACGATTAATTAATGATCTCAAAGTAAAAGATCCCTTGGGAAGCAGTGATCATAACATGATAAAATTTCACATCCAGTTTGAAAGTGAGGATCTTGGGTCTGAGCTACTGTATTTAACTTAAATAAGGGCAATCAATAAAGGAATGAGGGCGGAATTAGCTAAAGTGGACTGGGTAAACAGATCAGATAGTATGATGGTGGATAAGCAGTGACAAACATTTAAAAAGACATTTTATGACTCGCAACAAAAATATATCCCTGTGAGGAGGAAAGACTCCACAAAAAGGGTGAACCAACCATGGCTAACTAAGGAAGTTAAGGATGGTATCAGGTTAAAAGAAAAAGCATACAACATGGCAAAGATTACTGGTAAGCCCAAAGATTGGGAAAACTTTAAAAACGAGCAAAGGATGACTAAAAGAATAATAAAGAGGGAGAAAATAAATTGAGAGTAAACTAGCAAGAAATACAAAAACTGACAGTAAAAGCTTCTACAAATATATAAAAAGGAAGAGGGTAGCTAAAGTAAACATTGGTCCCTTAGAGGATGAGACTGGGAAATAATAATGGAAAACAAGGAAATGACAGAGGAGTTGAACAGATATTTTGTATCTGTCTTCACAGTAGAAGGCACTAACAATATACCAATAATAGTAGAAAATTAAGGGGAAAAGGGGAGGGAGGAACTAAAAATAATCACTATCACTAGAGAAAAAGTACTAGGTAAACTAATGGGTCTAAAGGCTGACAAGTCCCCTGGACCTGATGGCTTGCATTTGAGGGTCGTAAATGAAGTGGCTACAGAGATAGTGGATGCATTGGTTGTAATCTTCCAGAATCCACTATATTCTGGAAAGGTCCCAGCGGATTGGAAAACTGCAAACGTAACACCCCTATTGAAGAAGAGAGTGAGACAGAAAGCAGGTAACTATAGACCAGTTAGCCTAACATCTGTCATTGGGAAAATGCTAGAATCCATTATTAAGGAAGTAGTAGCAGGACATTTGAAGACTCATAATACAATCAAGGAGAGTCAACATGGTTTTATGAAGGAGAAATCATGTCTGACAAATTTATTAGAGTTCTTTGAAGAAGTAACGGGCAGGGTGGATAAAGGGGAACCAATGGATGCAGTATATTTGGATTTCCAAAAGGCATTCGATAAGGTGCCACATAAAAGATTACTGCACAAGATAAGAGCTCATGGTGTTGGGGGTAATATACTGGCATGGATAGAGGATTGGCTAACTAACAGAAAACAAAGAGTCGGGATAAAAGGGTCATTTTCAAAATGGCAATCTGTAACTAGTGGTATGCCACAGGGTTCAGTGCTGGGGCCTCAACTATTTACAATATATATCAATGACTTGGATGAAGGAACAGAGTGTCTTGTGGCCAAATTTGCTGATGATACAAAGATAGGTGGAAAAGCAAGTTGTGATGAGGACACAAAGTGTCTGCAAAGGGATATTGACAGGTTAAGCGAATGGGCAAAAATTTGGCAGATGGAATATAATGTGGGAAAATGTGAAGTCATCCACTTTGGGAGGAAAAATAAAAAAGCAAAATATTATTTGAATGGAGAAATACTACAAAATGCTGCGGTAGAGAGGGATCTGGGTGTCCTCGTACATGAAACACAAAAAGTCAACATACAGGTGCAGCAGGTAATCCGGAAGGCAAATGGAATATTGGCCTTTATTTCTAGGGGGATGGATTATAAAAGCAGGGAAGTCATGCTACAACTGTACAGGGTGCTGGTGAGACCACACCTGGGGTACTGCGTACATTTCTGGTACCCTTATTTAAGGAAGGACATACTTGCATTGGAGGCAGTTCAGAGAAGGTTCACTAGGTTGATTCCAGTATGGAAGGGTTGTCTTATGAGGAAAGATTGAACAGGTTGGGTTTATACTCATTGGAGTTTAGAAGAATGAGAGGAGATCTTATTGAAACATACAAGATTCTGAGGGGACTCGATAGGGTAAATGCTGAGAGGATGTTACCCCTCATGGGGGAATCTAAAACTAGGGGGCATAGTCTCAGAATAAGGGGTCGCCTGTTTAAGACGGAAATGAGGAGGAATTTCTTCTCCCAGAGGGTCGTGAATCTTTGGAATTCTTTGCCCCAAAAAGCTGTGGAGGCTGAGTTAGACAAATTTTTGATCAGCAAGGGAGTCAAAGGATATGGGGAAAAGGCGGGAAAGTGGAGTTGAGGTAAAAATCAGATCAGCCATGATCTCATTGAATGCCGAAGCAGGCTCGAGGGGCCGAATGGCCTATCCTGCTCCTATCTCTTATGATCTTATTATGGTCCTTCGTCGTTGCTGGGTCAAAATCCTGGCACTCCCTACTTAACATCATTGTGGGAGAACCTTCACCACAAGGACTACAATGGTTCAAGAAGGCGGCTCCCCACCACCTTCTCAAGGGCAATTAGGGATGGGCAATAAATGCTGGTCTTGCCAGCGACGCCCACATCCCATGAACGAATTAAAAAAAATATGGATATGCTCCCTAATTTTTCCCTGATTTTCAGCAGTTTTTCAGCAGACACAATTTAAAGCAAATTGCGTTGTCAGTTTCAGTTTACATAAATGCCAACCGTGAGCATTTAACCTAGCAGTCTATATTTTAACCCACGTGCCAAATTGTGAAACTTGTGCGTGTGATGGCATGTGGGGGCCGGGGTGAGCGGCAAGTTCCCATCATGGCTCCACATGAGACCTGGAGAAATTTTAACTCGCGGGCGCCTTTTTATATGTTTGACGTCATACTCCGCAAGGGACCCAATGGAACTGTCTCTTCATTAAGGTAAGTGGTTACGGCGATCACAGTCAGGGAGAGGGGGGAAGCACAGGGCTTGGGAGGCCCTAAGGTTTCCTTATGGGGCTGAGAGGTGCACTTCTGCTCCTCCAGGGTCCTAATGCAATCCCGACTTTTGCATATTAATGAGGCCCTTGCCTGTTTGCGATGAACACCTCCGACACCTCCCGATTTTAACTGCCGCCCACCCCACTCTCAATGGGCACGGAGGGATCAAAATCGGGGCTTGATTGTTTCACACAATGTAACTACTTTTTTTCATTGGGGTTAGAGGTTATCAGTATCAACCAATCAGATCAATAATTTGCTGGCTCACATGTTTGAAGGCTTTAAAAATAGAAAACCTGAAGGTGTTCTGGAGGACTCTCACTGCAATTTTGGTGTGTCCACCAAAAGGCCACAAACTCAGCTGGGATCCGGATACAGATCTTGACACTGTGCTGTTGTTTCTCATTTGGTCTTGTGGGGGCAGAATTTCTGCCGACCCCTACAAGGCTGTCAACATAAAGGGGGGGGGGGGGGGCGCAGGGATAGTCAGGAATTCTCGCGCTCAGTCCTCAGTCAAGACCTGGTGTAGGGTCGATACAGGTCTACTTCACCAGGTGTACGTGGTTGACAATGGTGGATGTGGGGCCCACTAGAATCTGAGCCCCAATCCGCAAGGACAAGGGGCTGACAATTTTTTGTTTATTTTTAATCAGCACCTCCCTCACCCAGGAGACTGCTGGAAGCACCAAAAAAGAATTTCTGGGGAGAGCCCGCCAACCAACCTACAGATTTCCACTGGACTTCCAGTCCCACTTTGGCAGGGGGTCGGCACCTCTGCAGCACTCCCAAACTACCAAAGGCCAAAGACCCACTACTCCTGCCCTGACCTGCAAACATCAGCAATGAATGCTGCGGGAGGTACGTCTTGGCACTTATGTAGGAATGCGGCTCCCTCCCCATTCCTGTGGAATTTTGGGTTCAAATGTTTTAAATTGATCAATGTTCAAGGAATAAGCAGGTTAATTTTTGCGTATGACCATTTATCAGAACTCAGTGCAAAGGTTTTGTTTCAATTATACTGACTCATCCTTGTTCCTCGTGAATCTATTTAAAATTAAAAATTGTTTATTTAAAATAGTCCAATTAGCAAACCTTTAATTGAGGTAATCCCCAGCTTGCCTATGGACTGCCATAGGGTTCATGATAGGGACAGATTCAAAAGTGAGCAAGCTCTGTGTAGAATGCAGTTAGTTGGATATATTGTAGTTGCATGTTATAAAAGATTTAATTTCACAAATTAACATGATGTAGCTGGGGTTAGAGGCCCAGTAAAAGGAACAGGACCCTGTCAAGTTGCACTAACTTTACTTTTATTCTCATATTTAAAGTATCCGTGACCTTTAAAAGACAAAATTACTAGGGGCTCTAAAATGCCAGAAAATGCACCAATAAAAGTGTCAAAAATCAACATTTTCTGAGGTATTCCCCCTAGATCGAATTAGCAAATAAATTTCATGCCTTCAGCACTCAGCTCCCACTCCAGTAATTTCTAAATTCACCACTGCTGCAAACTACATTTTTATGTACTTTAGATTTTCTTTTCTTTCTGCTATTAAAGTGATCATTGTTGGGTATATCTGCAGTTTAAATTCTAACTATGTCTCAATTCCCTTTTGCTCTAATCCCTGGTCTTCATTAATCGTACGGCTTACATTCATGAGCTGTGAGCTTTTTTGAAGCTATTGGTCAGTTTTCTACGTTGGCATGAATGAGTAAACTGCCCCTAGTTGTCTGTGGGCCTTGAAAGCTGATGAGGCATCTTGGGTACTATGGCCGTACATCACCTGTCATGGTCCCACTGTGAGACTGAGGACATCTTAGAGGGGAGCTGGGCTGCGTGCTAAGGTATGGTCGACTGACATAGTTCCAGTGGTATATGGAAAATGCTGAATGAAGAATTAACTTTATGTCCTACAACTGATAGTTCTGAATACATCCTTAGGGAAAATCTATGATTACAAGCTCCCCTGATGGTTCAGTTGGCAAATTAACCACCTGAAGTGGTTTTGCATCATATAAACTAGAAATTGCTAGACTCAATCCCTGGTTTCTACTGTTCGCTGATCTCAACCAGGACATCATCCAAGGGGATTATAATTAGCCTCATGATTGGGAAGGGGAGAATCAGCCTGCTCCTAATTGCTATACAGTGACCCCAGTTGGAAAGTGCTACTAATAGATATATGCATGAAAAGCGTGGGTCAATAGCCTCGTACTAATCAAATAGAGAATCTCTCCACGAAATCTCAGCTAAGGACCAGCAAAACTAGAAGTGCTCAGCTTCTCATAAATGTCAACTAATCATTAAAATGCGCTGAGATGATACCACTCTCAATATAATTGAGTGAGATATTATCTTACTGTTTCTGGTATTGGTGGGGCTTGTTCGTTCCTGAAGATGAATTTATGAATGGTGTGTAGTATAGGAGCGATTAGAGTCGGATCCAAATTCTCAGTTCCTCCTGTATCAAAGACATCAAAGTTAATAATGCAATACCACACAGGGTTCATTATACTATTTCCAGAAAATAAAAGATTGAAATCTATAACTTTGGGCCAAGATTTAATCTTTACAAACTACACAAACTCAGCAACACAAACAGGATATTTGTGTCACCCATTAATATTAATTCCCATAATCTTCAATTGCACTTTTTCATAATATTACTTTGGATGAAGTGCAAAGAAAAATGGCTACTCCTGTGACTCGGCCAACGTTGTCTACCTCATACGTTGCAGGAAAGGATGCCCCAGAGCATGGTACATTGGCGAGACCATGCAGACGCTGCGACAACGGATGAACGGACACCGCGCAACAATCGCCAAACAGGAGGGTTCTCTCCCTGTCGGGGAACACTTCAGCAGTCATGGACATTCAGCCACCGACCTTCGGGTAAGCATACTCCAAGGCGGCCTTCGAGACACACGACAACGCAAAATCGTCGAGCAGAAATTAATAGCCAAGTTCCGCACCCATGAGGACGGCCTCAACCGGGATCTTGGGTTCATGTCACACTACACGTAACCCCACCAGCGAACAAATGCTATCTGTTTTTAATATAACGGGTCATTGACTGTCTTCCTTCTCTCTCTCTCTTTTTTTTGGGGGGTTGTATATTCAGTGGCCTTTTAGATGACACCTTTCTGTCTGCTCACTGTGATTGCCTTGGCAACGGGCAGTAATCACCAGGCATTGTTCTATGTTTTTCAAATGCGAAAGATTCGAAAATATCATTTCTACCATCCGCCCGACGAAGGAGGAAGCCTCCGAAAGCTTGTGGAATTTAATTTAAAATAAATTTGTTGGACTATAACTTGGTGTTGTAAAATTGTTTACATATAAAGCAATGCAGAGTGAAAAACCTGTATTGCCACGGATTAAAAATTAAATTACTCAGTTTCTATATTTCTAAAAAGCTTTAGAAGTGCAGAGCATAGTACTAATTCCATTTAGCAGTGGTTCTCAGGGAACAAAATTAAGCCCATTTTTTTCTGAATTTCTCCCTTACACTATTTCTTTCTATGTAGCTTCCTTCAGCTGCAGAATTGTGAAATTTAGACAAAAATTAGAACCTTACAGGTACACACCTGATTTTACTAAACACTAGTTAATGTCCATGGCTTGCACACAGGAACTCAGAAAATATGGACCCTGAATTTCCTGACTTTCTGCTGCTGCACGGCGATTATGGTGGTACAACAGCAGAAAGTCCAAGGAAATTCAGGACCATCGACTTTCTGTTGCCTCTGTTGTTTCCTTGTTGCTTTGTCTCTATCTTTCTCTTCTTTTCTGCTTGTCTCCCCCTAACTCTTTTTGTTTCTCTTTCTGTCTCCTTCTGCTTCTCTCTCTGCCATTTTTTTCTTTCCTTTCAGGTGAAAGGTGGGTGGCATAGTATGGCAGAGAGAGAAGCTTCCAAGGGCTGCAAGCTGCATTTTCCAGTGGTGGTTGCAGGAAAATGTGGTTCTCAATGACTCTATTCCTATCCCCTCTCCCATCACTCATTCTTCCTGCATGTCCTCACTCACTGTGTCCCCTACCTCTTCAGCTTTCCACTATCCCCTCCCCTTTCTAACACCCTCTTACTACAAGTGGTACCTCTACCCACTGAACTACCCACTCAACCCTTGTATTTTCCACTCCCTCACTCTGCTGTCACTCATCTCAACATTAACCATCCATCCCCTCACTCTCACTCATTCCCCTCAAGGGCATGTGGCAACCTGTTTCCTTCCTTCCCTGCCCTCAACTAACCTCCCCATCTAACTGCTTCTCTCAGAGGTTTTGTTTACTTCCAAAATTTAACTTACTTGATTTTTATATAAAATAATTCATATTACGATGAGGAAAGAAACGCTGTCTGACTCTTGCAATATCAATGTGCGTCTGTCTGTTTAGCCCCGATTTTAACTCAGGCTGGTTATCGGGGGTGCGGGGGGCTGAAACGGGCAGCATACCGTCTTCCCCCACCCCCACCCCGTGAGATTTTTTTAACTTGCGGATGGCATCATCGCCAGTGAGCAGGAATCGAAATTTGTGGGGGTCAGGCCGCCGCTGGGGACCCACGGAACAGTACCCGCCAAGGCAACTAAGGATTTTGGGGGTGGGGATCAGAAAATCCGTGATTGGCGGAGGGGGTAGCCTGGGGCAGGGGAGGCCCATGGTATCCTTGTGGGGCCAGGGGGAGCACTCCTACTCTTCCTGTCCCACAAGAAACATGTAAAAATAATTCACTTACCTGGGCCCCCTGTGGCTAGGATCCTTGTTGCCGCCAGATTTTGCTGGAGCGCCCAAGACTGTTCGGGCCTTGGTAGGGCCAGCGGTTAAAATGGCGTGAGCATCCCAATGGTGCCATCGGAAACACTGTTCCTGTTACTATAGAGCATAACATCAATGGTTTTTACAACAAAGCTATAGCTCGGGAAAAGCAATGATAAGAAGTAATTGTATGGTGTGACAAGACAGGAGGTCCCTCATCCCTGTCCAGCAATCTGTTCAAAGTACTAGGGGTCATAAAACACCCAATAGTGATGAACCTAGCAGGAATTAGACAACAAAAGAAAATGGTATACAATGTTTCACTCAGCAGGAACTTTTGCCTACCTTAAGACCAGGTAATGTGAATAGGCTTGGATGAGCCCTGCTTGCAATTTCCCCTAGAAGTTCCCTGCACAGATGGTTTTAGACATAAGGCTAATGTGCACTATTCTGTATGAAGTTTTAAGATGAATGTTTTGAAATGATAATAAATTAAGTGAATTCTCAGACATATTACTGTCTCTAGCTTTTCAAATCTGTTAAAAGGATAAGGAAGAAATATAAGAAATAGAAGCAGGAGTAGGCCATACGGCCCCTCAAGCCTGCTACACTATTCATTAAGATCATGGCTGATCTTCGACCTCAACTCCACTTTCCCGCCTGATCCCCATATCCCTTGATTTCCCCGAGAGTCCAAAAATCTATCAATCTCAGTCTTGAATATACTCAAAGACTGAGCATCCACAGCACTCTGGGGTAGAGAATTCCAAATATTCATGACCCTCTGAGTGAAGAAATTCCTCCTCATCTCAGTTCTAAATGGTCGACCCCTTATCCTGATACTAGGTCCCCTGGTTCTAGACTCTCCAGCTAGGGGAAACGCCCTCTCACCCTGTACCCTGTCAAGCCCTCTTAGAATCTTAGATGTTTCAATGAGACCACCTCTCATTCTTCTAAACTCCAGAGAGTATAGGTCCATTCTACTCAATCTTTCTTCATAGGACAATCCTCTCATCTCAGGAATCAATCTAGTGAACCTTTGTTGCACCGCCTCTAAGGCAAGTATATCCTTCCTTAGGTAAAACTACACACAGTACTCCAGGTGTGGTCTCACCAAAGCCCTGTACAGTTGCAGCAAGACTTCCTTACTCTTGTATTCCAACCCCCTTGCAATAAAGGCCAACATACCATTTGCCTTCCTAATTGCTTGCTGTACCTGCATGTTAACTTTCTGTGTTTCATGTACAAGGTAACCCAAATCCCTCTCACCACCAACATTTAATTGTTTCTCACCATTTAAAAAATATTGGGAATTATCGCAACACACAAGACCCAAATCCTGCCTGAACCCGGTATCAATGACATGAGGCCGTCAGGAGGCAGCAGCTGGGATCCCGAGAGCACAGTCAGGTAAGTGGTGGGGAGGGGTTAGGCGATTGCGGTCACAGAAGGGAAGCCCAGGGTCTAGGTTCCCTTCTGGGACCCAGAGGAGCAGATTTGATCCTCCTTGTCCAAAAGGAAACCTTTAAAAAATAAAAATGACCATTTTTAGCCCTCTTCTGGTCCTGCTGCTCCTTCATGCCCGGTGCTCCTGGCAGGGCCGGCACCAGGCTCTGAACATAGCTGCTCACTGTTAAATTGTCATCGAGGTCTGAATTATGTCATCAGATGCCGGCTTTTGAATGTTAATGAGGCCCTTGCCTGCCTGGGTGACAGGCACGAAGATGACGTGAATGAGGTGAGTAGCTCACTGCTAAGATTTTAACCCCACACAATCTCCATTCTCTTCGGGCATGGGGGGGGGGTTAAAATCGGGGCTTTAATGTTCCACTAGTCTATCTAGAGGGGTTGAATTGGAGCAAGAACGGGGGAGTGCACAAGGTAGATGGGATGGCGAAGGAAGGGTGGGAAGGCGAGGGAGAGAGGTGGGAAGTGAGGGAGAGAGGTGGGAAGTGATGCAGAGGCAGTGGGTAGAGTGAGGGATGTGGAAGGGAGAGGGAGACAGAGGGAGGGAGGGGGTTGGGGACAGGGAAGTGGAGTGGGAGATGGAGAGGAGGGGATAGGGAGAGGGAAAGGAGGGAAGCGAGAGGGGAGGGGGAAGAAGAGAGAAGGAGGGTGAGAGGGGCAGAGGGTGGGGAGAGGGAAAGGAAAAGGAGAGGCAATGGGGAGAGAGAGGGAAGGGAGGGGTCTGGGCAGAGAGGGAGCGAGGGAGAGGGACAGGGGGGGGAGTTGGGCAGAGAGGAATGGAGGGGAGGATGAGGGGAGAAGAGAGGGGAAGGGGTAAAGAGATGGGGAGGTGAGAGGAAGGAGAGGGGAAGGGGGAAGGTGAGGGAGGAACGGTGTTAAGACTACTGCTTTTTTTTTTGCGCCGGCAATATGGGCTTCTTAGATTTTTTTCTCTGCTCGGAAGGGATATCTGGCCTGGAAGTCAGTTCAATTTATTATTCTTTACAAAGATGTCTGCCATGCTCCAGTAAATACGGTGCTGCGGCTCTGCCTGGTGGCGAATGAACAGTATTGTATGGAGAGTTCAGATAAATAGCTCAATTATCAGTTGATTGATGATTACGTAAGCTTAGGTGTAGCGCCATTGTATGCAATGTGTCAGGTGCCACCTACATTCGTAAAACCTTTGGAATCCTGAGACCACTCAGCATTTCTGATATATAATAATATATGATGCAGCAGATTCTTGAGATGACAGGCGCTATCTTTATTGCAGCTTTGCAGAGTGGCTGCAGCCAGAAACATATTAAGACAATGGCACGTGTACAGAATGAGATAATAGGGCCGATTTTCCACTGAAATACATCTGTTCCCAAGTGCAACTCCCAAGAGAGGAAAAGGGGCAAGGACCTGGAACACCACGTTTCCTCCTCTTAATGTTGCCCCTGGAATTCCAATGGTGGGCCCAATGTCTCAGCCCAGATGAGGTGGTTTCTTGCCTTCCACCTCATTTTCCTCTTTGATCCTCACAGGGCAGCCATTTGGAGGGGTACCCGATGAGATTGGAGGACCTGAAATGGACCTGGATGTCACTTGAGGAAGCCCACCAGATAATTTCATTCGTTTGTCAGAAGGTCCTGCAGCCGACAGCCATTACCACAGCTGCAGGCTCCTCAAACATGATAATGACCTGAGGCAGGAAGTGCAGGCGGGTTCAGGTCATTGCACATGGAGCACTCTTTGGGTGCAATCTGCTTGGCTGACACCCAGGCACAAGGGGAGGGGTAGAAAATCAACACCAATATCTATAGAACCATAGAAGGAGGCCAATTGGACTATCTTGTCTGTACTGACTTTTTGCTGGGGAAATCCAAAATTAATCAGACTGTCGGGTGCTCTCCCCATCTGTATTTTCCTCTGCTTCAAATATTTATCCAATTATTCCTTGAGAGGTTAAATGGTATCTTCCTCAACCTCTCCCTGTGGCAAAGCAGTCCATGCTCCAATAACTCTGCTGCGTAAAGAGATTCCTCCAAACCTCTCTCCTCATTCACTTAGTGACAATTTTATATTGATGACCCCGTGTCAGTTACTCTGCAACCACAGGAAATACTCTTTACTCTATTCTCTTTCAAAATCTTTCACAATTTTAAAAACCTCTATTAAATCTCCTCAGCTTTCTCTGCTCCAGTAGAAATAGTCCCAATGTTTCAAGTCTCCCCTCGTAACTAGTTTCCTATCCCTGGCATCATGCTGATGAATTTACTCTGTATATGCTCTATGGCTTTAATATCCATAATGAGGTTTCCTAAACTAGAAATGTTAGTTGTGGTCTAACCAATGTCTTGTACAAATTTATCATTACTTCTTCACTCTGTGCCTCTACTTATAAAACCCAAATGCTGTTGGCCTTTAATATAGGCTTATTTACCTGCACACACAGGCCTCGATATTAAACCTGCCACGACGTATGGGAGAGGGGGGGTTAAAAAGTGAAATGCGTGGTACGTGACCCCAACCCACTGCACATGCTGCCACTTTTAAGCCGGTGGTTATCAGCCTGTCCAAGTGTCCCATTGTGGAGAGGCGGGATGTTTAATTAACATATTTAAATCAGGTTCCCGCAGTGCTTCTCCCACCCCCACCCCAGCCCCAATCACCAGACTCCCCCCACCCCAGCTCCAATTGCTGACCTCCTATCCCCCCACCTCCCAGCCCTGAATGCTGACCTCTCTTCCCCCTCCCCCCCAGCCCCGATTGTCGGGGGCCATCCCCAGGGGTCCCCGGCTGCGGCCTCCTGCCGCTGGCGTCCCCCCCTGCCCGCCAGCCAGGTTGTCCATTTGGCTGGTTGCTGGGTGAGAGACAGAGCTACAAGATGTTAATGAGGTCCTGCCGTTAAGATCAGCAGGACCTCCTTGTCCCCGGCCTTGCCTGCACCCTCCATGCCCCCCTGTAAATATCAGGGCCACATTTTCAGGGAATAATGTATTTGAAGCCCTAGGGCTTACTGTTTATCCACACCCTTCACTGTGTTTCCATTAAGTGTATACTCCCATTCCTTGTTTATCCTCCCAAAATGTATTACCTCACAAGAATTCACGTTAAAATGCATCTGCCACCTGTCTGCCATTCTGGTATCTCGCCTATGTCTTCCTGAAATCTTTCATAATCTTCCTTGCTGTTTGCCAAACTTACCTTTGTGTCATCAGTAAATTTCAAGATTGAGTTTCCTATACCCAAGTCCAAGTCATCTACATATACCAAGAACAAAAGTGAGCCCCGTACTGATCCTTGGTCTGTATCATTCCCAACCCTTCCCTAAACCATTTTGTGTTGTCACGTTTCTACCTACTTTCAAAAGCATCCTTAAAGCCTACATCTTCAACAGCACCTTTAGCTACATCCTGTAATTAAAGTTTCTATATAAATGCAAGTTGTTGTGAAGCTGATGCTATGCAATCAGAGATTGGTGTCCTAACTTGACACAATTTACCTTTTAATTTTACTTACCAGTGAACATGCTGACTATTAACCCTACTAAAACTGTGCTCAGGCAAGCAATTGGGCTGTAGTAGAGATATGATAAGGAGTAGAAATTTTCTGCTATGCTGGGCCTGAAATATATAAGAAAAAGAAACAATAATTCTGTTCTAGTGAGTAAAAGTATCTCATACAAGAGTACTTTAGGTATAATCTCAGCACTGATTTTTAATTAGACTAATAGATTTTGTTTTGTACATGTAAAACTGTCATTTACCAGCTCACAATCTATGCCATCATTGCATATAAAAGCTCTGATTTTAACAGGGAGTGGGCAGGGCGATGCCAAACCCCCTCTGACCTCCGTAGTGTGAAGCCTGGCTGATTTTAATGCACTTCAGGCCCTGGGTCTTCTTTCCGCTGTCTTCATCTGGTAGGAAAGCCACAATGGCTTCTCCGTTCAGGCCACTGGTTAAAATAGCAGTCGGGACCCGATGACATCATCAGACCCTGATCTGCATATTTAAAGAAGAACTCCTCCAGCTTCAGGCGAGTGTCTTTGCCACCTACTCAGAAGAATAGGTTAAAATTGAAGAAGGCGAAATCCAAGTGGGTAAGTCACCTGGCCGATTTTAACTGGCCACCTGCCCAGTTTCTGCTGGGTGTGTAGGGTTAACATCATGTCCATTGTATTTATCATAACCATTCAAATACTGCTTTAAGATTGAATTACTACTGTAATAATCCAATTGTCACCAAATTGATACCAGTAACTCCATATTCAATCAACATTGGTATATTAATCTCCCCTTTTTTGACACAAACCAAATCTCAAATGCATATTGGGGCAGAAATTAATTGGAAATGAACAGTGAGCTCAACAGCGCTCACCGCTGTTAGTGGCAAAATGGAGGAGCAAGTTCCGGCGTTCGCATATGCAGAGTGAAATGCGAAATCCAGAACTTGCTCCTACTGGTTCGCCGGCAATGTGACAGCTTCGAATTAAAGGTATATCGCGTGCTGCAATCAGTGAAATCATTGCAAAAGTGCAAATTTGCTCATCTGCCCAGCTGGAAAGTAAGTAATATCACCACAAAACAGGTACACTTAAAAATATCAGGTCTAAACTAAGTTTTAATAGCTCAATAAGTCTTAATGACTGCCAAACAACTAAAAACTGACTTTTAAAAATGTAGAGTCTCATTACTCCTTATTTTAATCGTTTTTGGTCAATAAAAAAATTTAATTAAAAATATTTGTTTTTAACTTTTCCCTTCTGTCTCTTTTATTTAATTTGATTATTTCTTACCCTCTCTTTTTTTGCTGTCTATAACTGTTTTTACATTGATTTTAATGTTGTACCTTTCACTTCCTGGTTTAGCGCTCCAAGCCTGCAGAGACAGTTAACGCAGCTTGTCAAAAATGCTGCAATCTGATTGTTGGAGGGGAGAGATCGATCCTCTCGCTTCTCCCAGGGTCCTAGCTTCGCTTGAACTAATGCTGGGCTCTTCTCCGCTTCCTATTCAAGGAAGTGCCCGAAGAAAAGTAAGTAAGTTCGTTAATTTAAAATTAAGAAGCGGCGGTAACAGTTACTTCGCTGCTCCGATCAATTTCTGCTCCATTGTCTTCAGCCTGTGAACTGAAATGTGTAATCCTGTATCTTGCAGAAACAGGTAACAGAACTAGCATTAACCATGTCTATGCTGTAGTTATCAATAGAAAAGCAAAAAATAATTTTAACAAAGACAAAAATGCTTCATGCAGACAAAACGGTTTTGAAACGGTCTGAATTGGTCTAAAAACTGACCAGATCTGTCCCCATATAATTTGTTAAATTGCTAAAATTCCATTTCCACCAAAATGAACATAGGAGCAGCAATAGGCAATTCAGCCCCTCAAGCCTGTTCCACCATTCAATTAAATCATGGCTGATCTGTAAATCAACTCCATTATCCCGCCTTTGCTCCATATCCCTTGATACCCTTACCTAAAAAAAGCTGTCGATTTCAGTCTTGAAAATTTCAATTGACCCCCAACAACCACAGCATTTTGGGGGAGAAAGAATTCCAGATTTCCACTACCCTTGTGTGAAGAAGTGCTTCCTGATTTCACTCCTAAATGGCTCAATTCTAGTTTTAAGATTATGCCCCTTGTTCTTGATTCCCCCACCAAACCCCACCAGTTTATCTGTATCTATCCTTTCAGATACCTTTATCATTTTAAAGACCTCGATTAGATCACCCCTCAAACTCTAAACTCAAGGGAATACATGGTATTGTTCTGGTGAATATGCGCTGTGTATCGGATAAATGATTCAGGTTTGAGAAATTTTATCAAAGTTAAATATCCGGGTAGCTGTCCAGTTGTCAAGCATTGATAACATCTTTGCAGACATCAGCAGCATAAACTATCCTAAGTTAGGTGCCTATCATACACATGGGCAATTGCAAAATTAAAGGTAAAAAATGCAATAACTGAATTCAACATTGATTTAATGACTTACCTTTCTTCCTGCCTTACAGATGTTATAGTGGTTAGCAGGGATGTTACATTCACAGGGCTTGAGGTGGTGGAATTTGACTGCAGACAGCCTGATGTTGATGTTGCAAGTAACCTTGTAAATTTATCAGCAGGTGGGTAGATTTGAGCAGCAATCCCTATCCACATGGAAAGGGCCAATCCGACAAACATACCTACAAATGCACCCTGGGACCGATGAAAAAAAGAAGAAAATGACAATTATTTGTAGGATACTTATTGTATAGCAATTTAGTGGAATTGTGCCAATGCAAATGAACCTGTCCCCAGTGGCTGTAAGGGTGCATTAGCAGCCCTGGCCCAAGTTGATCCACCGTTCTAAAGGCCCAAAAGGGCCAAAGAATTTTTTTTTATCCAGTCTTCGCTTCCCACTCAAGCCACTCTGAATAGAGAAGGTAATCGATCCCCTCCAGTAAAGGTTTGGAGCTTGCAGAAGGCTTCAAAGGAACTTACACATTGGGCTAGAAATTGGGCGGTCTAGCGCCCGTTGTTTTGGCGCTACACCGCCTCTCGAAGTGCCAAGATGGCCTCTTGGCTGCGCACACGTTTCTAGCGTGACGTGCGCTGGATGCCATCTTGGTATAGGTATTAGCACATGCACAGAAAGCAAACGCTGGCAGCGTGTAAAGTAAGGAGAAAATGGATACAATCAGTGTGCAATGCTGATTTAAAGTGATAGACACTATTTTGGGACTTAACGCTCCACTTGACGCACAGTCTTAACCGCGACCATCTGAACATGTCTTAGAGTGCCTGGAGGACCCCCAGCACATTTAAAGGACCATGCAGGATTTACAAGTTAGTTGCTGGATTATTGCTTCTGGCTGCTGATGCATTTGTAACTGATTTTGGAGTTCTCTTATACTTGAATACTAGGAAGAGGGGACATAGCCTAACATTTAAAGCCAGGACATGCAGAAGTGAAGTTAGGAAACGCTTCTACGTGTAAAGGGTGGGAGAAGTTTGGAACACTCTTCTGCAATCGGCAGTTGATGCTAGCTCAATTGTGAATTTAAAATCTGAGATTGATAGATTTCTATGAACCAAGGGTATTAAGGGATATGGGGCTAACGCGGGTATATGGAGTTAGGTCACAGGTCAACCATGATCTCGTTGAATGGCGGAACAGGTTTGAGGGGCTTAATGCCACTGCCACTTGCTGTCTCCTGTTATGCACCACCTTCTTCTGCAGGAAAGTGAGACGTGTGTCTGGGTGATGTGCCTATCATGACTGAATAGCTGCCAGTGTGTGTGACCTGTGAGTTGTGGGTGGGTGGCTTGCAACAGTGGTAATGTGTAAGAGTGAGAGGAAGCATCTGATTGGCAGAGTTGAGTACTGATGGAAAGAGTTTGTTGTTATGTGGGTGATGGGGGGTAGAGTGTGTGGAGCAGTGGATGCAGCTAGTGATGCTGTTGGTAAGAGATGCCACTTGACCTCACTCACCTTGACCACTCATGTTAAAGCAATGAACTTCTTCCGGCACTGCATCCATGTTTGTGGTGCGATGCACCTGGCATTGACTTCGTTCCCTGCTGCCTCCTACTCCCTTTTGGGCATATGTCTGGAGGGCCTCTTGGCACCTCCATTCCCCCACCACCCCCATATAGGATGTCCCTCTTGCACCAAGGCCTCTAGTGCATCAGCAGATAACCTTGGGGCACGCACTCTCGCAGGCCTGGTATAAACTCAGATCGGCAGATTGGTGAGGTCTGGCATGCAGATTGGAGGATGTGGGATTTAGTAGTGCGCAACCTTTATTCAATGTTTTAACATAACTCATCAGTTTGTAAACATAGGGACTGGACCTGCATCTGTGTTTTACACGTGCGATGTCTGATCTTCGTTCAGACTCCATGCAGACAGCAGACTGGTTTTTTTTAGTAAATAATAGGTATCGGCTACCTTTTAAGAGATTTTAAGCGACATCCTCCCTTTAAGAGATTGGGGCTCCCCCTGCTGGTGGAAAGTGCTCATTTCCTTGAATCCTCGTGTCAACGCTGATTTGCAACGTTACTGTCAGGTAAGTCTGCAGGCTGGACGAATGTCTCATCCTGTCTACACAGGAAGCACCAGGCGCGGGTTAGTCATGGATCGTGATACCCATGCCCGGTTTTGGGGGT
This sequence comes from Heptranchias perlo, assembly GCF_035084215.1. NCBI lineage: Eukaryota > Metazoa > Chordata > Chondrichthyes > Hexanchiformes > Hexanchidae > Heptranchias > Heptranchias perlo. Next base: position 4,900,981 of record NC_090347.1, on the reverse strand, counting down.
TAACCAATTTAACCCCCCTCTTCTCAATGGGTGTGTGTTCCACTGAGGCCTTTCAAGGGCGTAAAGGAAGGAATTTTCCAATTAAGCTTCGGGAACTCCTCCCGACATGACCCGTTGGCGGATGGATGATCTGCATACAGCCCCTCCCCGACCGGAATTTAAAGCTCCAGTCTAAATGGGAGTAATCCCTGCAGATCTAGATACACATATTTGAAGACCGCCGCAGGTGGAAATGGGATTTATGCCCTCTCCAGTCCAGGAATTTTGCGCCATGTTTTTAGCAATCTGCGCTGGGTCTTCTGCTCAGTTGCAGACAGAATTATTTTGACTGTTCATTAACAAAACATTGAATTCAATTTATGACCAGACATGATCTTGAATTCTTCCTGACATTTCTTTAGAAGTTATGATCTCTAATAAACCTACCAGACAACAGCTCTTTTCCATCAAAAGGAAATGCAGGTCGCTCGGTCTGCAGGGTGATGCAAAATTAGCGAACCATATTAGCAGTATAGAAGGCCTTCAGAAAATAACTCATGCACTTAGACTGAGTGCATCCACTACACACTGTTATTTCAAAGTAGTGGTCTGGAGCAGGTCCTACCCTAAGGAAAGGCTCTACTTTTAGTGCCAGCATCACACATATATCAGATGCATCTGTCCATCACAGTATTGGTAAGGGTGACCACCGCACAGTCCTTGTGGAGATGAAGTCCCGTCTTCACACTGAGGACACTATCCAATGTGTTGTGTGGCACTACCACCGTGCTAAATGGGATAGATTCAGAACAGATCTAGCAGCTCAAAACTGGGCATCCATGAGGCGCTGTGGGCCATCAGCAGCAGCAGATTTGTATTCCAGCACAATCTATACCCTCATGGCCTGGCATTTTCCTCACTCTACCATTACCAACAAGCCAGGGGATCAACCCTGGTTCAATGAGGAGTGTAGAAGAGCACGCCAGGAGCAGCACCAGGCGTACCTAAAAAATGAGGTGCCAACCCGGTGAAGCTAGAACACAGGACTACAAGCATGCTAAACAGCGGAAGCAACATGCAATAGACAGAGCTAAGCGATTCCACAACCAACGGATCAGATCAAAGCGCTGCAGTCCTGCCACATCCCGTTGTGAATGATGGTGGACAATTAAGCAACTAACGGGAGGAGGAGGCTCTGTAAACATCCCCATCCTCAATGATGGCAGAGTCCAGCACATGAATGCAAAAGACAAGGCTGAAGCGTTTGCAACCATCTTCAGCCAGAAGTGCCGAGTAGATGATCCATCTCGGACTCCTCCCGATATCCCCACCATCACAGAAGCCAGTCTTCAGCCAATTCGATTCACTCACGTGATATCAAGAAACGGTTGAGTGCACTGGATACAACAAAGGCTATGGGCCCTGACAACATCCCGGCTGTTGTGCTGAAGCCATGTGCTCCAGAACTAGCTGCGTCACTAGCCAAACTGTTCCAGTACAGCTACAACACTGGCATCTACCAGACAATGTGGAAAATTGTCCACAAAAAGCAGGACAAATCCAATCCGGCCAATTACCGCCCCATCAGTCTACTCTCAATCATCAGCAAAGTGATGGAAGGTGTTGTCGACAGTGCTATCAAGCGGCATATACTCACCAATAACCTGCTCACCGATGCTCAGTTTGGGTTCTGCCAAGACCACTCTGCTCCAGACCTCATTACAGCCTTGGTCCAAACATGGACAAAAGAGCTGAATTCCAGAGGTGAGGTGAGAGTGACTGCCCTTGACATCAAGGCAGCATTTGACCGAGTGTGGCACCAAGCAGCCCTAGTAAAATTGAAGTCAATGGAAATCAGGGGGAAAACTCTCCAGTGACTGGAGTCGTACCTAGCACAAAGGAAGATGATAGTGGTTGTTGGAGGCCAATCATCTCAGCCCCAAGACAATGCTGCAGGAGTTCCTCAGGGCAGTTTCCTAGGTCCAACCATCTTCAGCTGCTTCATCAATGACCTTCCCTCCATCATTAGGTCAGAAATGGGGATGTTCGCTAATGATTGCACAGTGTTCAGTTCCATTCGCAAACCCTCAGATAATGAAGGAGTCCCTGCCCGCATGCAGCAAGACCTGGACAACATCCAGGCTAGGGCTGAGAAGTGGCAAGTAACATTCGTGCCAGACAAGTGCCAGGCAATGACTATCTCCAACAAGAGAGAGTCTAACCACCTCCCCTTGACATTCAACGGCATTACCATTGCCGAATCCCCAACCATCAACATCCTGGTAGTCACCATTGACCAGAAACTTAGCTGGACCAGCCACATAAATACTGTGGCTACAAGAGCAGGTCAGAGGCTGGGTATTCTGCGGCGAGTGACTCACCTCCTGACTCCCCAAAGCCTTTCCACCATCTACAAGGCACAAGTCAGGAGTGTGATGGAATACTCTCCACTTGCCTGGATGAGTGTAGCTCCAACAACACTCAAGAAGTTCGACACTACCCAGAACAAAGCAGCCCGCTTGTTTGGCTCCCCATCCACCACCCTAAACATTCACTCCCTTCACCACCGGCACACTGTGGCTGTAGTGTGTACCATCCACAGGATGCACTGCAGCAACTTGCCAAGGCTTCTTCGACAGCTTCTCCCAAACCCGTGACCTCTACCTCCTAGAAGGACAAGGGCACATGGGAACAACACCACCTGCACGTTCCCTTTCAAGTCACACACCATCCCGACTTGGAAATATATCGCCGTTCCTTCATCGTTGCTGGGTCAAAATCCTGGAACTCCCTACCTAACAGCACTGTGGGAGAACCTTCACCACACAGACTGCAGCGGTTCAAGAAGGCGGCTCACCACCACCTTCTCAAGGGCAATTAGGGATGGGCAATAAATGCTGGCCTTGCCAGCAACGCCCACATCCCATGAACGAATAAAAAAAGAGGGAACCTGGGTTATCTTCTGCTGTGAGCATAATTAAAGTTGTCTTTTAAATATCTGGAGCTGAAATTCAATGAATCTGCTCTACCAGCAGAAGTGTGACACAGTGGGCTGTAAGTCGCCAATTTTTGTGGCCGTGGCCCTGTCTCAACTTGAGGAGAAGGGATAATTTGCATGGTATGGGAGCGCAGCCTGTGACTGTAAGGGCACATGCACAGCACCCACCCCGATCCACTTCCCCGGCTGAAAATAAAATGAGGTAAAAAATTCTTCCACTCCAAAGGATGCCTTTAGGTGTAAAAATTAAGGTAATTGTCCCATGCTGGATAAATTACCCTAGTTTGAGCAAGGTCTGGGTCTTCCCTGGGGGCTTCATGGAACTCACGCCAGCCTTTAGCTGGTGAAAATTACACTGAAATTTAATGAGGGCATGCTGGGCGGAATTCCTGGGTAGCCTGGGAACATCCCCGGTCACGTTACTTTGATGTGGGTTGGGGCATGAACAAGAGTCATCCTCTACCCCCCACCGGAACATAGCTGGGCATTTTACACAGGGCAGAATCCAAACAAAACCAGGTTCCACCCCAAATTCCAGTCCCTATCTGCAGATTCGCCCTCTCTCGATCTTTAGACCCAATCAGAATTTTGGGCTCTATAGGGGTGATTTTAGGAGGCAATTAAGGGTGCGTTGGGGGCAGGGGGGCTCCGAAAATCGCAGAAATCCCGTTCGGGTTCGGAAGCTGGCTCCAACCTGCCGTCTTCCGAGTGTGAGCGCAGGCGACCCGAAAATGGAAGCCCCGCCGGTAATTAAAGCCGGCGGGATGACAGTTAAAGAGCCAAATGTACCTCATTGAGGTACTTAAGGCACTTTACCTGTGACAGATTAGGTAGTTAGAAAGATTTTTAACTTACCTGGGTGGCTTGCCCACCGCTTGAAACCAGGCATGAAAGGCCAGATCAGGGAACAAGAAACTAAATAAATTAAATAAAAAACCATGGAAGGAAGTGAAAACAGTAAATGAATCTACCTTTGCACCCTGCTCCGATGTCCGATGTCTCCCGCTCCGATGTCCCCCTCTTCACCCCCCGATCTCTCCCCGATGTCCCCCTCTTCACCCCCCCAAGTCCCCCCGATCTTCCCCCGTTGTCCCCCTCTTCACCCCCCCCCCCGATGTCCCCCTCTTCACCCCCCACCGATCTTCCCCTCTCCCCCTCAATCATCCCCTCTCCCTGCCCCCACCCCCCATCTTCCAGTAAAGCGCCGGATCTTCCGTTCCCACCGCCCCCCCATCCCCCCCACCCCGGTCTTCCCTTCCAACGCCAGATGACGTCTCGCTCTCTCTCTTTCTCGCCCCCTGCCCTCGCGTTGCAGCTCCTGACAGCAGCCAGCTTGTCAATCAGGCTGGCTGCCGGGCACGAAACCCAGAGAGGACAGTAATCATCATCAATCAACATGCGATCGCTTCGGAAACGGTAAGTTTAGTTCAAGCGGGTTTGCCACGTGCACCTTCATCCTCCCACTGCCAACCCGCCACCATTTTAAAATCGAGCCCTATATGTTTTGGTTGCATAATATTAACATTACAATAATAAAACTACTTCAGAGTGCCCTTAATACTGTAAGATTAGTTAGTATTTCAACATCGCGTATGTGAACCGAAAACTTGCAAAACCACCTGGCCTAGGCAGTCTGTCGTTTTACTGGACTTGATGGGAGGATAAGGGTTAAAAAGGAAGCTGACATAATCATTGGCAACTGTAACAATGTCTATGTAATCCAATGCCACGCTTTCCAATATGTATTTTGAATACTGAAACTGTAGGCATTTAAAACTAGTTTCTAACATGGCTTTCTCAATATAAGATCTTACCTTGCCATTGCTCTTTGGAAACAATGCTGCTAAAGTGAATACACCCAGTATGGGTGTATTCACTTTAGCAGCATGGAAGGGGGAAGCCTCCGAAAGCTTGTGAATTTAAAATAAAATTGCTGGACTATAACTTGGTGTTGTAAAATTGTTTACAATTGTCAACCCCAGTCCATCACCGGCATCTCCACATCATGACTACCATCGACACCACAAACTGCCGGCTCACAGTGGAAAGGATATCCAAGAAGATCGCGCATTTAGACACAGACATCAAGTTTTTACAGAGCTGCAAGAAAGCAGACAAGATCCCGAAAGGACTCCAGATCACGAACCCACTCAGGTCCACATACAACTCGGATTACGCTGAGAGACTCTGCCGTCGTACCTCTCGCACACTCCGCAACCATCTCATACACCAACTCTACAGCAGACGCCACAACCTCGAAACCAAGATAGAGTCCATACTCTCAACCTGTACTCAGGACACAGCAGACCAGCTACGTTATACCGCCAAACAGACGAGGCAACGGAACTACGCTGCCTACATGAAAACCAAGAGCAGGAAGCTTGAGAAACTCGGCATCACCACCAGCATCGACCAAGCTTCCCCCGGTACCACGGTTGCAACCACAGGGAAGTCTATTGTCAATTTGTCCGACCACACCCTTCAACCAGACGAAATCGAAGTTCTCAGCCGAGGGCTCAATTTCTGCCCCACTACCAAAATGGACCCCACTAGTCTCGCGGCGGACACAGAGGAATTCATCAGGAGAATGAGGCTCCGGGAATTCTATCACAAACCCCAAGATTTCAGCAGCGAACCCAATGAGACAATCAACGATCCGGAACAGCAGACAGAGGGATCCGCGGTACAGCAACCGAAGAGGAAAGAGTCAAACTGGACTCCTCCGGAGGGTCGCTGCCCTCAGCTTGACATGTATGCTCAAGCTATCAGGAAATGCGTCAATGCCAGATTCATCAGCCGCACTCAGAAGACAGTCCAGAATGTCACCCGAGCACAACGCAACGCCATCAACGCTCTCAAGACCAACCGCAACATCGTCATCAAACCAGCGGACAAAGGAGGAGCCATTGTCATACAGAACAGAACGGACTATTGCAAAGAAGCATACCGACAACTGGACAACCAGGAACACTACAGACGGTTACCCGCAGACCCGACCAAAGAACACATCCACCAGCTCAACAAACTGATCAAGACCTTCGATCCAGACCTTCAAAACATCCTACGCACTCTCATCCCACGTACTCCCCGCGTGGGAGACTTCTACTGCCTCCCAAAGATACACAAAGCCAACACACCCGGACGTCCTATCGTATCAGGCAACGGAACCCTGTGTGAGAACCTCTCTGGATACATCGAGGGCATCCTGAAACCCATCGTACAGGGAACCCCCAGCTTCTGTCGCGACACTACAGACTTCCTACAAAAACTCAGTACCCACGGACCAGTTGAACCAGGAACACTTCTCACCACGATGGACGTCTCGGCACTCTACACCAGTATCCCCCACGATGACGGCATCGCTGCGACAGCATCAATACTCAACACCAACAACAGCCAATCTCCAGACGCCATCCTACAACTCATCCGTTTCATCCTGGATCACAATGTCTTCACCTTCGATAACCAGTTCTTTACCCAAACACACGGAACAGCCATGGGGACCAAATTCGCACCCCAATACGCCAACATTTTCATGCACAAGTTCGAGCAGGACTTCTTCACTGCACAAGACCTCCAACCAACACTATACACCAGATACATCGACGATATTTTCTTTCTATGGACCCACGGCAAGGAATCACTAAAGAGACTACACGATAACATCAACAAGTTCCATCCCACCATCAAGCTCACCATGGACTACTCCTCAGAATCAGTTTCTTTCTTGGACACACGAATCTCCATCAAAGACGGGCACCTCAGCACCTCACTCTACCGCAAGCCCACGGACAACCTCACGATGCTCCACTTTTCCAGCTTCCACCCTAACCACGTCAAAGAGACCATCCCCTATGGACAGGCCCTGCGAATACACAGGGTCTGCTCAGACGAGGAGGAACGCGATGGACACCTACAGACGCTGAAAGACGCCCTAGTAAGAACGGGATATGACGCTCGACTCATCGATCGACAGTTCCGACGGGCCACAGCAAAAAATCGCATAGACCTCCTCAGGAGACTAACACGGGATGCAACCAACAGAGTACCCTTTGTCGTCCAGTACTTCCCCGGAGCGGAGAAACTACGCCATGTTCTCCGCAGCCTTCAACATGTCATCAATGAGGACAAACACCTCGCTATGGCCATCCCCACACCTCCACTACTCGCCTTTAAACAGCCACCCAACCTCAAACAGACCATCGTTCGCAGCAAATTACCTAGCTTTCAAGAGAACAGCGTCCACGACACCACACAACCCTGCCACGGTAACCTCTGCAAGACATGCCAGATCATCGACACAGATACCACCATCACACGAGAGGACACCACCCACCAGGTGCATGGTTCATACTCCTGTGACTCGGCCAACGTTGTCTACCTCATACGTTGCAGGAAAGGATGCCCCAGAGCATGGTACATTGGCGAGACCATGCAGACGCTGCGACAACGGATGAACGGACACCGCGCAACAATCGCCAAACAGGAGGGTTCCCTCCCAGTCGGGGAACACTTCAGCAGTCATGGACATTCATCCACCGACCTTCGGGTAAGCGTTCTCCAAGGCGGCCTTCGAGACACACGACAACGCAAAATCGTCGAGCAGAAATTGATAGCCAAGTTCCGCACCCATGAGGACGGCCTCAACCGGGATCTTGGGTTCATGTCACGCTACACGTTACCCCACCAGCGAACAAATGTTATCTGTTTTTAATATAACGGGTCAGTTGCTGTCTTTTCTATGTTTCTACCTCTCTATCTCTGTTTTTTTTTGTTTGTTGGTTTTTTGTTTTTTTTTGGTGATTTGTATATTCTGTGAGACCTGGCAGGTAACACCTGTCTGTCTGCACACTGATTGCCTTGGCAACGGGCAGTTGAAAAAACTGTCTGTACTCACCAAGCATTGTTCTGTGAATTATAAATGCGATTTCATTTCGAGGACTTCATTTCACATCGTTCACCTGAGGAAGGGGGAAGCCTCCGAAAGCTTGTGAATTTAAAATAAAATTGCTGGACTATAACTTGGTGTTGTAAAATTGTTTACAATTGTCAACCCCAGTCCATCACCGGCATCTCCACATCATCACCCAGTATGGGTCCTTGAATTATTCCTGCAACACTTAGTGAAGCCTGAGAAGAATGACAAAAGAAGACATACTTTTACATTCAGAGCTACACATGATACATTGATAGGTATGTAAAACAAACCATAGTCTCATCATTAAAATTCACTTTTATAACTCTACAAATGTTATCATTTGAAAAAAATCTATCAAATGCATTTACCTGAATTACATTTCCTTTTAAGAGAGAAGCCACCCCAGCCAGGCCTATTGTAGCAAGTCCAAATATCATAGCTGCATATGATCAAAGAATCATAGATTAATCCAAGCAAAATGTTACTTTTTCAAATTGCATCATTAAAACACTTTAATTATTTTTCAAATGCAATTTGTTTATTCTTTTCATTCTGAACACTAATGTGGTGTCGTAGGGGTTATCCACTATCTTCCTCTAAAGTAAAGGTAATTGTAAACAATTTTACAACACCAAGTTATAGTCCAGCAATTTTATTTGAAATTCACAAGCTTTCGGAGGCTTCCTCCTTCGTGGAAATGAAAAAATGTTTTTTTTTTCATTTCCACGTTCACCTGAGGAAGGAGGAAGCCTCCGAAAGCTTGTGAATTTCAAATAAAATTGCTGGACTATAACTTGGTGTTGTAAAATTGTTTACAATTGTCAACCCCAGTCCATCACCGGCATCTCCACATTAAAGTAAAGGTGGTAGAGTCAGAGTTCAATACAAGCAGGTCTAAGTATATCTACATACATCCTGCACATTTAGATGTCAGACTTTGTATAAAACAAAACCAAATCACAATACCAACAAATCATAACCGAGAAACTTATTATATGTTTAAAGTCTTGCACCTGCGCGCACTTCCTATTGTACAACACTTACTTTCTACATACTTTGTCTGTCACAGTCACACTTTTGCAATCACACTTTTCTTGTTGTATTTTGTTGATTAGCTCAGAATAAAACAACAGCAAATCATAACTGAAGAGGTAGGGAATGTGCTAATCAGTACACACCAGTTCTGGACACTAAGAAACAAAGGAGGCATTCAAGGACTAGAGGCATTCAAGGACTAGACCCTATAGTACCACATTGCAGCATCTAATTGTTTCTTTTTTCGCTCCACTACTTTATCTGCAAGTCCATTCCATGTGTTGATCATTCTTTGAGTAAAAAACTTCCTAATATGACTCTTAAATTTACCCTTTTCCAGTTTTAAGAGCAATATGTTTGGTCCCTAGTGCCAAAAGTCTGAGTAATGAGGAAAGACTGGAGAAGCTTGAGTTTTTCAGTCTCTGAGAGCTAATAGTATAGAAGTATATGAGATAATTAAGGGATTGGAAAAGATAATTCTGGAATATATTTAAATTAACTTGTAAGAGTAGGACAAGGGGACACAGGTTAAAACTGGAAAAAGGTAAATTTAAGAGTCATATTAGGAAGTTTTTTACTCAAAGAATAATCAACACATGGAATGGACTTCCAGATAAAGTAGTGGAGCGAAAAAAGAAACAATTAGATGCTGCAATGTGGTACTATAGGGTCTTTCTGAATGGATAAATTAAGATGGGCCAAATGGCCTTCCTCATCCATAATTATATTGTGAGCTTGTGAGGAAAGTGGCTAGAAAATTACCAATGAGAAATTGCCACGGACTTATGAAAATAACCAAACCTGAATGACCAATCAGGAGAATCTACCAATAAAAGAAAAGATGAGGTAACTGAAATCAGTCAAAATGCTTTTTGAAATAATTTCATCCACCATTTTATTTACCAGTTACTGAAATTTCCCATGTCCAAAACTAGGAGATAAATAAAATAAAAACATCAAAAGTGATATATTTCAACATAATACGATTAAAGGTATCCTCAAGCATCAGTTGGCATTCCGAGCAACTTTACTAAAAAAAAACTTTCCTTCAAAGAAAGGAAGCACTGACCCTATCGATTAATTTTTTTTGTTAATTATAACCTCCATTCTTCCATTTGCTATAGGGTGAAAAGCCAAGGCAAATAGTGTTGAACACCACATCAAAAAAGCTTTGAAGGGACATTGTCCCTCACGATTATCTCTCAAATGAAATGCACTTATTCTTGGCAAATCCATTACGGTGTGGAGGAATGAAGAAGGATACAAATTTTGAATGAAGGAGGATGCAAGGACTTAAGAGTCCTAGGCACTTGATCAAGCAACTATACCCTTAAATCTTCTAGAACCACTTCCAAAAAAGAGCTTTTAACATTAATTGACACGTCTCATCAGATAATGTTACATTTCTCCCTCTAATTTCAAGAAATATTCAAGTTCTGTTGTAGGTGCTCTGTAATTATGGCCCTGAGCCTTTGTAACATTTTAAAATTATGTCTATATGCTTCTGTTGTCAAGGAAAGGCAGCAGAAATGCACATTTTACAAACATCATAATCCACATTGTACAACAGACCGACCCACAAAACCACTTCACCAGTATCAGTCTTTCTGCCCATAATCCTATCCCCATCTATGGTGGCATGCTAATAATTCAAAAGCCATTGACAAATAACCAATGGCATTCCCTTCCTTAAAATTTGGAACATAGTTATATATAGTAGATAAAATTGTTCTGCACAAATTTATAGACTAAATGAACTGGACACCCAATCACAGATCTGGTAGTCGATAAGGCTATCTCTGTCAATTCAAGTCTATGTTTCTCCTTTATTTCCCCCTCATACTGGCACTGTCTTTCCTATTCTTCTTCATGTTTCCACTGAGCCTCCTCGTGCTGGCACTGTCATACTTATATTGATCCTCATCATATCTGTGTCACTCCTCTTACACGTTTACTGTCAGTCTATGCATTTCAGCTTCTTGATGGCGCTGACTTTTCTTCACTGATCGACGAGCCAATCTTAACTCTCTCCACATCTTTCCGACCTTTGATGCTCATACTAATCACTGTTGACTTCTGGTACCTAATTAAATTTAAACTTTAAACATGGGATCATATTTCCTGAGGTCCTAAACCATCAGCAGAAGTCTGGCACACACTCTTCCAGCCGCCTGTTGTTTGCACCCCTGACCAGGACACACTTTCTGGGGTGAAGGACATTTAAATATTTTGGGTGGTCATCAGCACTATTTACAGCAGTTGCCTCAGTGAGGGGGAGGGAAATCATTGTGGTGCCTAACTGCAGTGTAAGTGGGCCTCAGGGTTGTGGGAATGGCAGTAAAAAAAAAATTAAATGTCCACTTCTTGGTTCTGCTGGTTTCGGTAACTTCAGTCCAAAATCAGCCTTATAAATCTCCTTCTCCCAAGGCCTTTAACAACGAATGGCAATTTCTAAAACAGGTAAGTGGAGTTGGTGGAGTATAGAAGTTTCTCTGCGGTACAGGCTGAGAATTTGGCAAAACTAAGTTGCGGCAGCACGACCACTGGTGGGAGGGTATGATTAGAGTGTGACAAGTTTGTATAGGTAGTTTCCATTATAAATGTGGACATAGGATTTTATAATAGGAAAAGATGGTAGGAAGTGCACGTAGACATAAGATTTTTAATCTATTACTAGTCAATCTTGCATGCCACTGCACATAGGAAGTCAAGAGCAAGTGTAGTCTTTAGGTGAAGCAGGGTTAGAGGGTGGAGGATAAATAGACCCGAGTGCACAAGCATAATTCAGTCCCTCTTTTAAAATTTCACATTCTGTTGTTATTTTTGTATATCCATTATAAATTCCTATGTCCAAATTTAGAATGCGAACTGCCTATGTAAACTTATGTAAGGAATCTTACAACACCAGGTTATAGTCCAACAAATTTATTTTAAAATCTGACGAAGGGGATAATCTCCGAAAGCTTGTGATTTTAAAATAAATTTGTTGGACTATAACCTGGTGTTGTAAGATTCCTTACATTTGTCCACCCCAGTCCATCACCGGCATCTCCACATTATGTAAACTTACAATGCCATAATTACAACCTGAGGGATGGCTATAATTGCAGCCTGACAAGATTTGCATAAACTTGTAATCAAATAACATCTCACATTAATGTGTTGGAAAGTCTTTGGCTTAGAAATCCTCTCCTGTTTCCTTTCTTACCCCCACCCCACTATTTTCACAATCTTTTGTCCTTTTATATCGCTGCATTTTCTCACTGAAGATCATCTAACCATTTTCTGTTAAGCACTTTGCAGGTAATTTAACCCACCCTCTCTGTGATTGCCATAACTGTTGATTTTCTCCCCCTCCTCACTCCCATTTTCTGTTTATTTTCTAATCTTACTAAAATGTCTGTTCATCTTTCATTCTTCAGCTCTGATGAATGGTACACAGCCGAAACCTGTCATTTTTTCTTTACAGCTGCAGATTGAACTGCTGTGTATTTCCAGCATTTAATGTTTTTATTTCAGATTTCCAGTATTTGCTGTTTTCCCTTTTTATTTTAATGTGGATAAGATCCTTTTCAGGATTCTCACTAAGTCTTCAAGCTTTGCCATAAAATAATGTAAAACTACATCTGTGGCTGTACAGACACAATCTGAAATGTTATTAAAGTGCAATATGAAAAAAAACTGAAAGGTTTACTAGTCGAAAGACAACCTAGGAACTTTGAGATCAGAGTCTTCTTCCCATTAGAAAGCTGTTCCCAAGGTTTCCAGATTGGTTTTATAAAATCTTCCACAAAGACTGCAGCCATAGCACTGATGCCAGAAGAAATTGTGCTGTGGAGAAGTAAGGAAAAATAAGTGTTACACATTAAATCAAAAGCAAAATACAGCAGATGCTGGAAATCTAAAATAAAATCAGAAAACGCTAGAAATACTCAGCAAGTCAGGCAGCATCTGTGGAGTGAGAAACAGAGTTAACTTTGCAGGTTGATGACCCTTCGTCAGAACAGGAAGAAGTTGAAGATTAAACAGTTTTTAAGTACCATCAAACCTTTTGTCATTTAATCACTCCTGCCCTGCACTCTACCAGGGACCTTCCCTTTTGTTCTTTCCTCCCCTCCCCTCCCCTCCCTCCCCCACCCTTTCCCTGACTCTGTACTTGCTTAAAAACTGTTAAATCTTCAACTTTTTCCAGTTCTGATGAAGTTGTCATCGATCTGAAACGTTAACTCTGTCTCTCCGCAGATGCTGCCTGACTTGTTGAGTCTTTCCAGTATTTTCTGTTTTTATTTAAGTGTTACACATCTTATTTAATGACATTTTTTTAATTTTACATAATTTCACACAAAATTTAAACAGCTGGTTTTAACACATTTTTACAAGAGTTGGTAGTTCCAGAAAGACATTATTAAAGATTTTAAAATATGCATTAAAACATATTCGGGAGCCTGAATTCTCTTTAAGCCAGCAAACTGTTATCCTCTGCATCATCTTCCTGCAGCAGTTTATTGTCTGCCTTATCACTCTGCTACCTTTGTGCACATTCGCCTTCTTCCTCTGGGGCATCCATGAGGAGGCCTCTTTGCAAGATACATTTCCTAAAATCCTGACTGGACTATATTGTAGCATACTGTCACCCCCTTCTCCCACCACCACCCACCCCCACCACACCCACCCCCAACTCAGCTGAACCACACGCCTGAACCATGCCTTCAGAATGCCAATTGTCTACTCAATAGAAAGAAAAGAAAGAAACACTTGCATTTATATAGTGCCTTTCACAACTTCAGGACGTCCTAAAATACTTTACAGCCAATGAGGTACTTTTGAAATTCGGCAGCCAATTTGGACACGGCAAGTTCCCACAAACAGCAATGTGATAATGACCAGATAATCTGTACGATGAGTTTGATGAGCTTGTTCATCTCTCAGAAGACACCTCAGCAACTGCTTGAAGGGGCATCAGAACTCAACTTATTAACAATGCGTTCTCATCTGTTTAACAGTCTCCGTCACCACTGCCATAACTCCTTCCCCCCCATCTTCAAACAAATTATAAATCCTTCAAACTACAAACAATCCTAGAACATCACATCAGACCTCTTTGGTCCTACATGATCATGCAAGTCTGAAAGCCAGTGTGCACGATGCTGCCTTATCTGTCTTCTACTGCCACCAGGGCAAAAATCTGCATTTCCATGGAGGCGGCACCATTGACTGGTCCCTGGCCACTTCTGAGGTATGGGGTTGTCGTATATTCCAATGCAGCTAATATCTGCTCATTTGATTCCTGCTTCTCTGATGTTACTGTAATGAGGGCTGTATACTCCAGAGTCACAGCTGTCAGCTGTTGCAGATCCTAAAAGACAGACCTCAGTGCCTGCACGTATGTGAGATGTTTCTGGACCATCCTTCTTCCCAGGTGAGGACCCATAAGAACTGGGTTCCATGACTCCGAAGCCTTCATAGAATCATAGAATCATAGAAGTTACAACATGGAAACAGGCCCTTCGGCCCAACATGTCCATGTCGCCCAGTTTATACCACTAAGCTAGTCCCAATTGCCTGCACTTGGCCCATATCCCTCTATACCCATCTTACCCATGTAACTGTCCAAATGCTTTTTAAAAGACAAAATTGTACCCGCCTCTACTACTGCCTCTGGCAGCTCGTTCCAGACACTCACCACCCTTTGAGTGAAAAAATTGCCCCTCTGGACCCTTTTGTATCTCTCCCCTCTCACCTTAAATCTATGCCCCTTCGTTATAGACTCCCCTACCTTTGGGAAAAGATTTTGACTATCTACCTTATCTATGCCCCTCATTATTTTATAGACTTCTATAAGATCACCCCTTAACCTCCTACTCTCCAGGGAAAAAAGTCCCAGTCTGTCTAACCTCTCCCTGTAAGTCAAACCATCAAGTCCCGGTAGCATCCTAGTAAATCTTTTCTGCACTCTTTCTAGTTTAATAATATCCTTTCTATAATAGGGTGACCAGAACTGTACACAGTACTCCAAGTGTGGCCTCACCAATGCCCTGTACAACTTCAACAAGACATCCCAACTCCTGCATTCAATGTTCTGACCAATGAAACCAAGCATGCCGAATGCCTTCTTCACCACCCTATCCACCTGTGACTCCACTTTCAAGGAGCTATGAATCTGTACTCCGAGATCTCTTTGTTCTATAACTCTCCCCAACACCCTACCATTAACGGAGTAGGTCCTGGCCCGATTCGATCTACCTAAATGCATCACCTCACATTTATCTAAATTAAACTCCATCTGCCATTCATCGGCCCACTGGCCCAATTGATCAAGATCCCGTTGCAATCCTAGATAACCTTCTTCACTGTCCACAATGCCACCAATCTTGGTGTCATCTGCAAACTTACTAACCATGCCTCCTAAATTCTCATCCTTGGGCAGCCTACTCCTCTGCCTCTGCTGGCAAGCTGGCACATTCTCACTCACTTCCCACTCTGTGAATCACTGAGTGCCAGATCCTCACTCACACTATTTAATTCCCCCCCAGGTGAAAGTTTCTAAACTGGTGAATGGGAGTGAGAAAGCAAATGACGCAGGGGGTGACGTTGAAGGGTTGGGGCAGAGAAGCATGGGGCAGGATCTTGCTCCAGGGACTTTTGTGTGGCCTTGTCTTCACCCTCCTCTTCATCATCATCATTAAGATCATCATCATCATCGATGGAGGGAGAGCTCGCATCCTAATGCTGCTGCACAGGATACAGATGAAGCCATCGATGGGCCACCATACATAAGAAGGCCAATGGCAATCCACAAGGACCTTCTAAGTGCACTGGGCTGCCTGCCAGTGAGCATGGGCACATTATCGGAGAGCATGGAGGAGTCCACTCCAACATGTGATCTGTCTTCATGCACGGGATTGAGATCATGCAATTAACCAGGGAGCGAGTGGTCAGCTCTATGAGCTCTGCAGTGGGCCCCACAGTGATGGAGAATCTGGTGACAGTTTCAACGGAAGTTCAGACAACTGTCACCTTGGCTCTGGGGTCCAGCATCTCCTCTTGGTTACAAAGCCTGAAAGAGAGCATGAAAAGGGGCTTTGAGAGCTTCCTAGCATGTCTACACTCTGATCATGTGCAGAGCAATGGGAGTGCTGAGGCTCAGTTCTGAGAGTGGCATTGGTTCCATGGAAGAAGCACCTGCTGTCTTCTTTCATGATGACTGCACGGCTACTCCCCCGCCAGCCTCTCAACTAGTGCCCTTGTTGGTGCCAGACAGCCAGCTGGGCCAAACTGCCTGGGCTGGAGCCGAGTCCCAGCAGTTTGCCTCAACAGCCACAGCTCTTCAAGATCACCCACCATGGCCATCTCACATGCCCTCAGCGGAAGTTCAACAGCCAAACCTCCCAAACTGTAGCCACTAGGGATCCACCTCATAGGAGCACTAGAATAGGTAACCGAGCACAAAGACAGGCACTAAGCTTTGCACAAGAGTGATTTGTAGATAATCATCAGTCACGCAACCATTTGTCAAATCAAGAATGGAGTCTTTTGAGTAGTGAATAAAATGTTTTGTTTTGGCATAGCTGTTGGTCTTCATAATCTTGGTGATGTAATTGGAACAGCCATGAAGTTGTATTGTTTGAGGGCATTGAAATGGTGGGTGTCAGGACTGGGAAGGAGGGAGTGTGGACAGCTCACAATACTGCTGGGCCGTGCTGTTCCTCTGCATTCTCTGGTTCCTTATCCCCTTCTTCATCTTCCTGCTCTACTTCTTCCTCCTCAGGCAGCTCCAAGGCAATTCCCCTTTGTATAGGAAGATTGTGGAGCACGCACCAAACGATTATAAATCTTGACACTTGCTCTGGGCTGTACTGAAGGACTCCACCCGAGCTGTCCACACAGCGGAACCGTTGTTTCAGGATGCCAATGGTAAGCTCAATCATAACTCCTGTTGCTGCATGGCTCTCATTACATCGGTGCTCCGCATCTGTGCCCAGTTCCTGAGAGCAGTCATGAGCTAGCTGGTGAGGGGGTAGCCCTTGTCCTCCAGCAGCCATAATGCCACCCGATGGTCTGAGTGGAACAGAGAGATATTGAGGACTGGCGGAATATGAAAGTGTCATGACTACTGCCAGGAAACCGGGCACAGACCTACATGACTCGCTGCCTGTGGTCACAAACAAGTTGAGGATTGAGCAAATGGAAGCCCTTCCTGTTGAGAAACAATGTTGGTTCTTGATAAGGAGCACTCAGGGCTATGTGTGTGCAGTCTATTATCCCCTGCAACTGCAGGAATCCAGCAATGTGAGCAAATCCAAGGGCTCTTTCTTCCTCCATGGGGAAGCTAATGAACTGTTGATGCCTCGCAAACAGTGCATCAGTGATCTGCCGGATCGCTATGTGCACATCAAACTGACTGATGTTAGTACTGTCACCAGAAGCAGTTTGGAAGGAGTCAGAGGCATAAAAGGTTACAGCCATGTGCATGCCCTGGTGTTGGGCTCCAATTCTCACTCCAACAGATGACATAGGTAAGTGACTGTCTCTCTGTTGAAACACAGCCATCTCACACACTGTTCCTCTATGAGGTTCAGGTATGATGTTATTTTTCGGAACACCCGCATGCTGTAATGCCTCCTGCGCCCTTGCCTCCTTTGCCCACTTCTTGCAGCCTGTGCAGGTCTTTGCTGCCTTCCTTGCTGCTGTGCCTCCTCCTGATTTCGGAGACTTAATGGTAAGCCCAGCAGTATTCCCATGTTCAGCAATTGAGAACAAGAAAATCCCGTGAAACAAGTCTTGTCCTCCACAAACACACACTGCAAAAATATTTCAGATATAAACAATTAACAAAACAGCCAAAAACCTGATCTAAAAGCACCCTAGAAGCCTAAAATGACTAACCAGAGACTTATCTTAATGGAGGTGAGGATCCCTTTAAATACCACTTGTGAAAGCTGCTTGCTGATTGTTCCTGCCATGATTTCCTGGGCGGATTAAGGAAGTGACGTTTCAGGTGCACATAGACACCAGTTTCACAAAAGGGTCCTGATTCAGGTGCAGGATCCTTATTAACATATTTAAATGATGCCCGTGTTTGTTCCGGGGCGCCTATCGACAGCCAAACCAATATAGCGGCGCACACAATTCCAGCGCTGTTCTGGCGCAGAATGTTGCATTGCAGAATTCAACTTTGTGGTGCCTGTTTTGGACCCAGAAAACGTGTGAAACACACATCAATTTCCACCCCAAATTGTTCATCTTTTTAAAAAATCAAATTAGAATGAGGAAAGTAATTATCTGTCTCATATATGTTAGAATTTAGAACCTGTCTCACTGGCGAAAGTGATTAGCATTGGTCTTTTCTAACTATCAACAAGACACAGGTGAGATAATTAGCTTGCTTCAAAATTCAGCAGGCTTTTCCTGAAAATTAAACTAACATTAATTGAAGAAAAAATATCCCAGTCTCCCCCTCACCTACCTCTCTCTTCCTCTTTCTTTGACCCCAGTCTCTCTCTCTCACTGTCTGGTCTCTTTCTCTCTCCCAAAGCTCAATGCACTTACTAAAGGTACAATAAATATAATCAGAATATTGTGCTTTTTCTTTCTCCCTCTCTTTCTCGCTCTCACATACACACCCTCTCTGTTTTTAAAAGAAAACACTCAATATAAATTTTACCTCAAATAAGTGTTGAAATTTGTCCTCTTGTTTTGTAAAATTATTTGAAGAAAAGCTACTGAGCAAAAATGCTGAAAGCTAAAGAAAATATTCCATCAGTACAGCTGACAGAATGGTACCAATGCATCCCAGGAAATTAAGCACACTACACATGTTCAGACTGCATAATCCAAATTCAGCTCACAAAGTCACAGCTCTGGGCAAAAATATCAAGTCCAAGCCTAAGCATTTGGGAGGGGCTTCGTGTAAAAACTTTAATGAAGGCATTAAAAAAACACAAAAGACAATATTTTTTCTTTTCTTTAAGAATTTATTTTTGAAATTAGAAATTTCAGTTACTGAGAAAAAATGGCAGAGGAAAAAAATCAGTTAGGATTACAAGTGATTTGTAGGCGAGTGATTTGTAGGAACCTGGTGGCCAGATTGTACCAAGTGATGAGTTTACATAGGCAAAACCCGCTATAAATGTGCATACAGGACTTTCTAATTGGAAAAAATTGCCACAAGAAAGTTTGACAAAAATGTAACAGGAAGTCAAGTTGTGCAGATGGGAAGTGGGCGCAGATATAAGATTTTTAATAATATATAGATGGGTGCCACTTGCTGAAAATCTAAAGATTGGGATGAACAGGAGGGAAACTGTCTTGGTGGAAGGGATGCTTTTGTCATTCCCAACACTAATGTAGGACCTAGGCAATGTTAATTAACCCTAGAGCCACACAAACACCACATGCTAGATTAAGGTATATTAGCTGTAATTTATTATGTTGACACTGCTGATGAGTTCCCTTTTATTTGTTGCATGCTGTTTATTTCTCAGTACTCTCAGGAATATGCTTCTATTCTACTTTTCAATGGTATCACTGTGCACTGTTATTGAAGATTAATAAAAAAAGTAATTAATCTTTGCAAGCATGCAAATGACCTGTAAAACAGAATCCCAAAGAAACCTACATTATTCCTAGTAATGGCACTGCAAAGTTGCTGTGAATTGGAACTGTATTGCCAGTGCAGTGACGCCATAAAAGCATTTATGATGTATGAGTTATATTTCAAATACTACAATAGCTTTTTCCATAATTTCAAGTAAATTCTGTCTAAACTGTGTAAACGAACCTATTCTTCTTTATTCAGTATTATCATTCTATTAATGATTCATGCAGATGATAACCTACTGCCTCATACATCTACAGTGACATGTTACATACCTCAATGTGCCACTGTATGCACTGGCAACGAAGAGTCCCGGAAGTCCAGGCATCTGATTCAAAATCTCCATAACCAATAATGGCATCAGCTTTGAAAAAAATAGAAATAAAAATAAACTATTTTTAAAAGAATCATGACAATTATTACAGCTTTTTGTTGTTTTTTTCCAGAATTGGTTAGCGTTTATTTTACCAAAAGTTTGGAAGAATAAATGGATATCAGGAGAGATTTTTCACTTCGGTACACCTGGCACATGCTAGGAGCACATATCAGGAAACTGCATGCCCCAGCCCATGATTTTCTGTTCATTAAGATTAGTGGGGCTGGGGCTGGTTGTGCATTTTCCCAAAGTGGAAAATCTCCCTTCTATTTTCTTCCATTTGCTAATGTTATTGAAAAAGTGTATGTCAATATAAAGTGATATTCCTGTTTTATACTCATATCTACATTTAGCCCTTTGATAACTGGGGCTAAATTCCCAATTTCTGGAGTACTGGATGGCAATGCTGCTAATGAGGAAAGTAATTAGCAGCTGCTGGTGTGCCCCTGATGCAGGTCATACACTGAATGCTAACTTAACTTTTCTTGATAGTTATATCAGCAGCAAAAAAAAACCTCCATATGCAAAGTGTTTGGTGGGTATTAAGTACCATAACATACCTAATAATTGAAATAAAAGTAGCTGTGGCTGCTATACCAGCTATAGAGAGAGAAGGTTTCAGAAATACTGTGGCAGCTCCTCGCACAAGTGTGCTGTAGTGATCGCATTGTGACTGTTTTCTTGGAACAAATGCTGGTGCTCTAGCAGCCCATCTTCAGGTTACAGATTACATCTCAATGCAATCCTGCACTCCCAACAGCAAGCAGCGATCACAGTGAATGCAGTTTTGAGAATTAGGGCTACGATGTTGTGGCCTTTCTCTAGCCACACTATCTGTGAAGCATAGGGTCGTAGCAAATAACTAAGGCCCACTAATTTCATGCGTGGGAGGAGGTCACACAAAAGCCCAGAAAGTCTGCTTTTTCTTGAGATAGAATTCTGGTGCAGGTGAGGCAGAGGCACCAGAATTTGGTGCAAAACTCTGAAAAGGGATTTATGCCCCTTTGGGTCTCCAGCAGCAAATTCAACAGAGGGGAGACTGGAAGCAGGTATACATGCCATTCTGGGCCAAGTGTGGACCCCAGCAAGCAGGAATTGAACAGTAACCACTACAAGATGCACTGCAGCAACTCGCCAAGGCTTCTTCAACAGCACCTCCCAAACCCACGACCTCTACCACCTAGAAGGACAAGGGCAGCAGGCACATGGGAACAGCACCACCTGCATGTTCCCCTCCAAGTCACACACCATCCCGACTTGGAAATATATCGCCATTCCTTCATCGTCGCTAGGTCAAAAGCCTGGAACTCCCTTCCTAACAGCACTGTGGGAGAACCTTCACCATATGGACTGCGGTGGTTCAAGAAGGCAGCTCATCATCACCTTCTCAAGGGCAATTAGGGATGTGCAATAAAAGCTGGCCTTGCCAGCGATGCCCACATCCCATGAACGAATAAAAAAAAATTAATCCCATTCAATTGTGGGCCTGTCAAGGGAGAGGACATAGAATCATAGAATCATAGAAGTTACAACATGGAAACAGGCCCTTCGGCCCAACATGTCCATGTCGCCCAGTTTATACCACTAAGCTAGTCCCAATTGCCTGCACTTGGCCCATATCCCTCGATACCCATCTTCCCCATGTAACATCACAAGAAATTTGCTGACTTAGATCTTCGGCCTGACCTGGTCTGTAGCTCCCACTCTCAAGGTGACAGGGTATCATTTTAAGTTCCATTTCCTTCACTGGGTGGGCACACCTGTTATGCTGCTATAGGGCAGGTGCCCATCCCCAATATGATGATGACTCCCATCCCCAGGATTTACAACTTGGTCATGGCAGAAGCAAAGTGGTTGGTGGAAGTTCTACGCCACTGCACTTCAAATGCCCCTGCAATTTCTAACCTTAAATGTCAATACTATATAGTAATGTCTAGGACAGAAAGGAGGTCCAGAAGAAATTTAGTGATATCAGAGAGTGACTGAAGTAAGTGATTCCAATCAAAGCTATGTTACATTATAAAGTATCATGCAAAGCAATTGCTTTCTTTGAGCTAAGAGGGTTGGAAGAGTCCTGGTTAAAATCGTGCTGGGACCTCATTAAAATGATTCAAGCGTGCAGCCACGCTATTCATTGGCTGCATGCCTGTTTGGGAGGCCAGGAAATCAGGCATCTCTGACATCACTTATAGGCAGCCAGCACCTCTTAAAGAGGAGGTGCACTCTGGCTGCGGACAGCAGGGAAACTGCCCAGATTCAAGATGATGGCTGGAAGAGACAGGGCACTCAGGTTCTCTGATGCCGCATTGGAGGCCTGGTTCAGGCCGTGGACAGGAGGAGGGAGGTCCTGTTCTCCTCAGGAAGCAGAAAGTCTTCCAGGCAACATCTTCGTTGCCAGTAGGAAGAGGTTGCAGAGTAAGGTCAATGCCAGGAGCTTAGCTCCCAGGACATGGCTGCAATGCTGAAAGAAGTTCAATGACCTCACCAGAGATATCAAAGTAAGATTACTGCTCTCTTACTCTTTGCTAACACCTCCGAATCACCGGTCACAAGTGTGCAGGAGCTAGGGCAGGGGAATAGGACGCTACAGGTACCAGCTCGCCGGAGGGCGAGATCGCATACTAGCTCTGCTGCAGAGGACTCAGATGCTGACTTCAAGGGCTCAGGCTACCGAAGAAGGCCAAAGGGCAAACACCACAATATGCTATATTGGGCAGCCTGCCAGCTAATTTATACACAGTGGCTCAGAGTATTGAGGAGTCCAGCTCCAACTTGTGTCAAATCTTCGCACAGAGCATAGAGACCATTTTGTCGAACATGTACCGAGCAGTCATCTCCATGAACATAACACTGGCACCCACCATGATGCAGTCTCTGCTGACGGTCCTGACAGCTTCAATGGCAGCTATCACCACTGTCATGGGAGCTCAGATGGCTTTTATCTTGGCTTTGTGGGCCAGTGTTGACAGGGGCTTCAAGAGCATCACAGTACTTCAGCATTATGTTTTCATGCAGAGCCGCAGGAGTGTTGGGGCACAGTCCTGTGAGAGTAATCTTGGCTCCATGGGAGAGGCACCTGCTATCCTCTCTCAGGAGGACAGCATGCATGCTCCCCCACCACACACTCCACCAATGCCCTTGTTAGTGCTACACAGCCAGCTGGGACAGACTGCTCTAGCCCACACCAAGATGCTGCAGTCTGCAGCAGGGCCCTCAAGGCCCATAGCTGCTCGAGGTTCACCACAGCCATCAATGAAAGCTCAACTGCCTTTCACCTCCCACGCTGCGGAGCACTATAAGTAAACAAGCACAGAAGACAAGCACTAAAAGCTTGCTCATAGGTGTTTTTTAATTATTTCTGTGAACTATTAGTTACAGATGGAATTGAGTTGTTGGATAAATTTGTTTTTAGTTCTGGATTTGGTGTTGGTGTTAAATTTGTAGTGAAGTGAAGGCAAGGCCCATAAGGCTGGACTGAAGAAAGGCAATCGGATGGTGATGGTAAGGATTGTGGGACTGTTGGTGTATTGGGGACAGGAGGGATGGTTCATATGAAGCGCTCTTGAATGAGCTGCTATCTGAGAGCTCTGGCAGCTAGGGACACTGGTGATCGATGGCACGCCTGCGCTTCTTCCTCTTCATGCTGCTCCTCCTCCTCCTCCTGATGCTGCACTTCATGCTGCCCAGGTGGTGGGAAGAGCTGGTCTCTAATGATGGCGAAGTTATGGAGCATGCAGCAGACAACCACAAATCTGGATACCCACTCAGTTGAGTACTGCATAGCTCCTCCTGAACGGTCCAGGCAGCGGAAGCATTGCTTGAGCACGCAAATGTCTGCTCAATGGTGTTTCTGGTGGCAGCATGGCTCTCGTTATAGGCCAGCTCTGTAGCTGTGCCCTGGTTCCTAACAGGAGTCATGAGCCAAGTCTCAAGGGGATAGCCTGTAACCTGATGGCCTGGATGGAACATAGAACTAGCGCAGGATGAAAGAGTCATGACTGCTGCCAGGAAACCGGACACAGACCTGCATGACATGTTGGATGTAGAAGTAACAGAATCCTTTTCAATTCAGAAAACTGCCAGGATGGTGATGGGGAATGCACAATGCAAACTGGGTGCAGTCTATGGCACTTTGCATTCTGGGGAAGCCTGCAATGCGGTCGAAGCTTAAAGCCTTTCTCCTGCTTTTGTTCTGTCCATGGGAAAAGAGATGTAGGCATTCCCACTGGTTTAGAGGGCTTCGGTGACTTCCCTGATACAGCGGTGGATTGCCGTGGGATGTCGCTGATGTCACCTGCTGCAGCTTGGAAGGAGCCTTCTGCATAAAAATTAAGAACCACGGTGACCTTGACAGCCACAGGCAGTGCTGTCCATGCCCTGGTTCGAAGCTTAAGTTGTGGCTACAGCAGGCGACGTTGCTCGGTGATAGCCTCCTTTGTGAAGCAAAAGTGCCTGTGACATTGCTCCTCAGAGAAGTTCAGGTGGGATAACTGCTCTATGAAGACCCGCTATGGGTGTGGCCTCCTGCGCAGTGCCCTCCTCCTCCACCCTCTTCACCCAGCTTCTCATGCTTTCTCCAATCTTCTTTGCTGCTCCCCCTCGTCCTCCAGCCCCAAAGGCAGTCCTACCAGACCATCCATGTCTGCAGTAAAACCATTTTGAAGGCAGCCAAAAACAGTGCAGCACCAGCAAAAAATTCTCAGAAGTCAGAATTAAGTTTTATAAGTCAGAAAACAGGCCAAAAAACACCCAGAAGTTAACCAGTAACCTAAAAGGACAAACCAGCAACTATCCTGTATGTGGTGGATGAGCCCTTTAAATAGCACTGCTGAAAAGTCCTTCCTGCCTGTTAGTGCCACAAGTTGCTGAGCGAGTTTATCACATGGCGAGTCAGGCACTGGGTAGACTAATATCACAAATGGGTCCTACTACAAGCTTAGGACCCTTGATTAAATATTTTAAACATCATACTTCCATAGCACCCTGCACGGTTATAGAGCAGCCCGATCCACTTCTGGCGCGTGCCGCCTGCCATATTGGATGCTTAGGCTTGCGCCTGAAAAACATGTGCACCACCAACAAATTTCTAGGCCATGATGTCTTAAAAGAAAAAAAGAGTGACTATGTTATCTCAAATGTGTACCATATAAAGAGAAGAGAGGTGAAATTCAACTTTGGCGAGGGTGTAAAATGGGTGGTAGCTGCCCATCATACACCTTGCCTGATTTTCCTTTCCTTTGAAGTCAATTTCACCCCCAAGAATTCTGGAATTATGAATGAATGGGCACATGAGCTGTAAAAACAGCTACGTATTTTGTGCCTTTATAGTAGCACAATGTAATTAAAAAACTGTAGAAGGCTAGTTAATCTTTACATTCCTGTAAGGCTTGTGCAGGATTATAAATGGCAAAATGGAACCTTGTGAGAAGTTGCAGGATAATTGGACAAAGCAAGACACATATGCAAAGTATAATCTGCATAAATGTACTATAGTGATCTTGTCATCCTTCTGCTTGTTGTAGACCTTGGCTTTTCCATACAAAATTGAGGCATCTTTTCGTTTTATGCAGGAAAAGGAGGTGGAAGCCATTTCCACTGGTTTTCCACCCCAAAACTGGTTCCTCTCGAATTTCTTAAAATGATTTGGCCCTTTCCGCGATCCACTGGCCGAGTCCCCAGCCACCTCATTATATTGATCAGGTAATGAGAGCTAATGGTACTGCAAAGGGGGTAAATGAGAATGAGAGATATAAGGCGCAGTTGCTGCCAGGATCGCTAAGACAGCTGAAGCTGAGGAGTTTTTGAGTCTGACGAGTGTGGAGAATGATTGCGGCAGATGGGAATGACTTTTTGGAGCACTTTTGTTGACATTCTGCCTACATAGCCTTGTACCTTGCTTCTCACTGATTATGGGAGTCTGAGACCACCGGTAAATTTTGACCCCCCCACCCCCTCTCACCTCACCAAACAGTGAAGGCTTCGTAGAAGCAGCTATGGAAACTCCCAATGGGCATAAAATTGTATGTCATTATAATGGAAGAGGAGCAGGAGCAGCAAAGGATGGAGGAAAGAAAAGTGAGGCAGCACTTAAGAAGGATACACCCCACAAGATATTACCCCTCCCTTCAACGAATATACAGGCAACACAGGCAATACATTAAAAGATTGCAGCAATAGGGAAGCTGTACAACCTACAGTATGAGAACCTGCAGTCACACCAATCTACCCACACTGCTCTGTCTGTGGCTATCAAGATGTCAACTCCATTCAACTTATGCCACAAGGTCATTTCAGGCTGGCATGGGGGATCTCTGTAATATCAGCCAGGGTGCAGTATGGGCATTAATTTATCACATGACTGATGCGCCTTACAGGAGAGCTGGGGAATTAATTGACTTTCGCATCACAGCAGAACAGCAGTGAGATAGGCCCATCTAGTTTTATGGGATTGCTAGCTTTCCTAAGGTAAAGAAAGAAAGACTTGCATTTATATAGGGCTTTTCATGACCTCAGGACATCCCAATGAAGTACTTTTGAAGTGCAGTCACTGTTGTAATGTAGGAAACGCGGCAGCCAATTTGCGCAGAGCAAGGTCCCACAAACAGCAATGTGATAATGACCAGATAATCTGTTTTAGTGATGTTGGCTGAAGGATAAATATTGGCCAGGACACTGGGAAGAACTCCCCTGCTCTTCTTCAAAATAGTGCCATGGGATCTTTTACATCCACCTGAGAGGACAGACGGGGCCTCGGTTTAACGACTCATCTGAAAGGTTGCACCTCTAACAGCTCAGTTCTGCACTGAAGTGACAGCCTAGATTTTGTGCTCAAGTCTCTACAGTGGGACTTGAACCCACAATCTTCTGACTCAGAGACGAGCTGCTACCACTGAACCACGACTGACACCTAATAGATAGCATGTACATTGCTTAACGAGTTCTTACAGTAAACCCTTTCAACTTCCTTAAAGGAAGGACTTCCACTCTCTGTAATCAATTTTCACTTCCTCCGTCATGTGGGAACAGGGTGGTCGCACTCTGAAAATTACAGCACTGAGCTTACCTCCCCGTTTCTGTTCCCCTTCTATCTGCTACCATTTCCAATTGGTCCTGGAAATGGGTAGCTAGAGCGTCCATCTGAAACAGCATCATTAAGGCATGCAAATCCGGGTCCTATGAAATATGTGGGTCATGTTCCGTCCATTGGTACTAAGTATAAAGCAGCCTAACCAGCAGTCCTTAAAGGGCCTTTGCAGGCTGCCATGGATATAGCCCAGTTTAGTGTTCTGCATGATTTTTGCAGGGTTACAAGGAGCATGAAAGCTCTTCCTGACCCCACAAAAATCTTTTGGCCTGCTACCAGTCCTCTCGTGCTCCCCACTTCACCCAACCCCCACTCCCAATTGCCATCACCCCACACAGTGGATCCATTAGATTCCCACCTCTCTCCCGATTGGTGAGCTGCAAATGAGTGCTGGAATAGCACTTCCAGCTCACCAATCAGATGTAAATGAGGCTGAACCATCAAAATGGTTTAGGCCTCTCGCTGAGGACATCGCAATCAGCTCCACTGAAATTTTTTTTCTTATTTATTCATTCTTGGCATGTGGGCATCACAGGCAAGGCCAGGATTTATTGCCCATCCTTAGTTGCCCTGGTTTGATACAACTGATTGGCTTGCTAGGTCAGGAGAGATCAGGTCGACTAGGCCTATATTCACTAGAGTTTAGAAGAATGAGAGGTGATCTCATCGAAACACATAAAATTCTAACAGGACTAGACAGACTAGATGCAGGGAGGATGTTCCCGATGGCTGGGGAGTCCAGAACCAGGGGTCATAGTCTCAGGATACGGGGTATGCCATTTAGAGCCGAGATGAGGAGAAATTTCTTCACTCAGAGGGTGGTAAACCTGTGGAATTCTCTACCACAGAAGGCAGTGGAGGCCAAATCATTAGATGTATTCAAGAAGGAGATAGATATATTTCTTAATGCTAAAGGGATCAAGGGATATGGGGAAAAAGCGGGAACAGGGTACTGAGTTAGATGATCAGCCATGATCTTTTTGAATGGCAGAGCAGGCCCGAAGGGCCGAATGGCCTACTCTTGCTCCTATTTTCTATGTTTCTATGTTTCTATGTCACTTCAGAGGATAGTTAAGAGTAGGACTGGAGTAGGACTGAAGTCACAAATAGTCCAGACTGGGTAAGGATGGCAGGTTTCCTTCCCTACAGGACATTAGTGAACCATTAGGTTTTTAAAACAATCGATAACTTCAGGATCACTTATTTTTAAACTGATACCAGCTTTTTATTTCCAGATTTAAGCCTGTGTGTGACAACAGGTAAAAGGATCCTGCACATCAACATAAGATATGCTGGAAGTTGTTTCAATGCATTCATCAATCGAAATTCAGCCCTCCCTGACCTCATCAAGGAAGAAAATCTTGTCAACAGATGTCTTGTGGGTGACAAGGCTTATCCCTGTACCCATGGATAACAACTCTACTAAGAGTTGTCAAACAGCAGCAGTGGAGTGCTACAACAAGACACATGCCCCTATCAGAGTGGTCATCAAAAAGACAACCAGGATCTTAAAGGAGCAATGTTGCTGCCTTGACAGATCGGAAGGAGCTCTGCAGTGTGCTCCAGCTCATGTGTCCTGCATAGTTGTAGCCTGTGTGCCCTGCATAATTTTGCCATACATAAAGGCCTACGGACTTGGTCGTAGCAGCTTTGGAGGCAGAAGTACATGGAAGAGGGCATCATGGTGACTGTTAGAGGACTTCTCAGTGACTACTGCAAGGGGCAAGACAGCACAAAAGATCACTGAAACCTTCACTTTTGTTTGACAAAGTCTACCTTTGGCACCACTGCCATAATTGGAATCAAATATTGGCAGGCAAAACTGTAATTGAACAATGGGCAGCCTTTAAAGAGAAGATGGCTCGGGTATAATCTAGGCACATTCCCACGAGGCAGAAAGGTAGGGCAACTAAAACCAGAACTCCCTGGGTGACAAAAGAGATAGTGAATAAGATGAAACAGAAAAAAGGGGCATATGACAGATGTCAGGTTGATAACACAAATGAGAACCAGGTAGAATATAGAAAGTTCAGAGGGGAAGTGAGAAAGAAAATAAGAGGGGCAAAGAGAGAGTATGAGAATAGACTGGCGGCCAACATAAAAGGGAATCCAAAAGTCTTCGACAGGCATGTAAACAGTAAACGGGTAGTAAGAGGAGGAGTGGGGCCGATTAGGGACCATAAAGGAGATCTACAGCCTCATGGAGGCAGAGGGGATGGCCGAGGTATTAAATGAGTACTTTGCATCTGTCTTTACCAAGGAAGTAGATGCTGCCAGAGTCTCAGTAAAGGAGGATATAGTTGAGATACTGGATGGGCTAAAAATTGATAAAGAAGAGGTAAGAGAAAGGCTAGCTGTACTTAAAGTAGTTAAGTCACCCGGTCCGGATGGGATGCATCCTAAGTTGCTGAGGGAAGTAAGAGTGCAAATTGCAGAGGTACCGGCCATAATCTTCCAAACATCCGTAGATATGGGGGTGGTGCCAGAGGACTGGAGAATTGCAAATGTTACACCTTTGTTCAAAGAAGGGTGTAAGCATAAACGCAGTAACTATAGGCCAGTCAGTTTAACCTCAGTGGTGGGGAAACTTTTAGAAACGATAATCCAGGATAGAATTATTAGTCACTTGGACAAGTGTGGATTGATTAGGGAAAGCCAGCACGGATTTGTTAAAGGCAAATCGTGTTTAACTAACTTGATTGAGTTTTTTGATGAGGTAACAGAGAGGGTAAATGAGGGCAATGCGGTGGATGTGGTGTATATGGACTTTCAAAAAGCATTTGATAAAGTGGCGCACAGTAGGCTTATCATCAAGATTGCGGCCCATGGAATAAAGGGGACAGTAGCAACATGGATACAGAATTGGCTAGGTGACAGGAAACAGAGAGTAGTGGTGAAAGGTCATTTTTCGGACTGGAGGGAGGTGTACAGTGGTGTTAGAACATAAGAACATAAGAAATTGGAGCAGGAGTAGGCCAATCGGCCCCTCGAGCCTGCTCCGCCATTCAATAAGATCATGGCTGATCTGATCCCAACCACAAATCTAAAGAACACAAGAAGTCGGAGCAGGACCCGGCCACATAGCCCCTGGGCCCTCTCCGCCACCCACAGGGCATTGACCGATCCGAACTCAGCTTCATGTCCAATTTCCTGCCCGCTCCCCATAACCCCTAATTCCCTTTACTTCTAGGAAACTGTCTATTTCTGTTTTAAATTTATCTAATGATGTAGCTTCCACAGCTTCCTGGGGCAGCAAATTCCACAGACCTACCACCCTCTGAGTGAAGAAGTTTCTCCTCATCTCAGTTTTGAAAGAGCAGCCCCTTATTCTAAGATTATGCCCCCTAGTTCTAGTTTCACCCATCTTTGGGAACATCCTTACTGCATCCACCCGATCAAGACCCTTCACAATCTTATATGTTTCAATAAGATCGCCTCTCATTCTTCTGAACTCCAATGAGTAGAGTCCCAATCTACTCAACCTCTCCTCATATGTCCGCCCCCTCATCCCCGGGATTAACCGAGTGAACCTTCTTTGTACTGCCTCGTGAGCAAGTATGTCTTTTCTTAAGTATGGAGACCAAAACTGTATGCAGTATTCCAGGTGCGGTCTCACCAATACCTTATATAACTGCAGCAATACCTCCTTGTTTTTATATTCTATCCCCCGAGCAATAAAAGCCAACATTCCATTGGCTTTCTTGATCACCTGCTGCACCTGCATACCAACTTTTTGATTTTCTTGCACTAGGACCCCCAGATCCCTTTGTACTGCAGTACTTTCCAGTCTCTCGCCATTAAGAAAATAACTTGCTCTCTGATTTTTCCTGCCAAAGTGCATAACCTCACATTTTCCATGTGCTGGGACCACTGCTTTTCTTGATATATATTAATGACTTGGACTTGGGTGTACAGGGCACAATTTCAAAATTTGCAGATGACACAAAATTTGGAAGGGTAGCGAACAGTGAGGAGGATAGTGATAGACTTCAAGAGAATATAAACAGGCTGGTGGCATGGGCGGATATGTGGCAAATGAAATTTATCGCAGAAAAATGCAAAGTGATACATTTCGGTAGGAAGAACGAGGAGAGGCAATATAAACTGGAGGGCACAATTCCAAAAGGGGTACAGGAACAGAGAGATCTGGGGGTATATGTGCACAAATCATTGAAGGTGGCAAGGCAGGTTGACAAAGCGGTTAAAAAAGCATACTTGGTCCTGGGCTTTATAAATAGAGGCATAGAGTACAAAAATGAGGAAGTTAGGTTGAACTTTTGTAAAACACTGGTTCCGCCACAACTGGAGTATTGTGTCCCGTTCTGGGCACCGCACTTTAGGAAAGATGTGAAGGCCTTAGAGAGGATGCAGAAGAGATTTACTAGAATGACTCCAGGGATGAGGGACTTTAGTTACGTGGATAGACTGGAGAAGGCTGGGGTTGTTCTCCTTGGAACAGAGACGGTTGTAAGGAGATTTGATAGAGGTATTCAAAATCATGAAGGGTCTAAACAGAGCAAATAGAGAGAAACTGTTCCCATTGACGGAAGGGTCAAGAACCAGAGTGCATAGATTTAAGGTGAACGGCAAAAGAACCAATGGTAATATGAGGAAAAACTTTTTTACACAGCGAGTGGAATGCACTGCCCGAGAGGATGGTGGAGGCAGATTCAATCATGGCCTTCAAAAGGAAACGGGATAAGTATTTGAAAGGAAAAAACTTGCAGGGCTACGGGGATAGGGCGGGGAAGTGGGACTAGCTGGATTGCTCTTGCATAGAGCCGGCGCAGACTCAATGGGCTGAATGGCCTCCTTCCGTGATGTAACCTTTCTATGATTCTATAACACCTTCGCACCCACCCTCAAATAAAGGACCAAATTCCAATCACGTATCCATCCTAGAATGTGACAACACATCAGACGTCCTTGCCCCTACATAACAATGCCAATAATAATCACTCGACGAATAAGTCAGCACGAAAGATGTTCACCCTTTCCTGTATGACTCTAACCTCCATGAGTAACAAACCCTGACATAAATGCACATTCGATTCCAATACAACAAAGTCCAAAGTGAACACATACCAACCTACTCTTTCCTAACACCGTGCTTACCCTGGGTAGCTACATATGCCTTTCTTTCTTCATTCTACTGCTTCTCATAGGAGCAACCTGAGGGCCAGTATCGCAAGAGGTGGTTGGCTGTTTGTGAAACAAAAGGGTCATGAGACTGAGGTGGCAGCTTGCTTCTGGGAGGAAAGCTCTGCTGCATCTCTGGAGCTTGTTCCTGGGAATCCTGGTGTCAACTTCTACATGCCACTGTTGTGGTGCTCTGAGAAGGAAGGCTGATGTCCTAAGGAATAGCCGAATCAAGGAGGTCGACTCCAACTGGCGTCATTCCACTGAGCCTTGGATGTATGGCACCACTGATCAGTGGGTTGGTTAGTCTAATGTAGCTATCAGATCCTGTAAGCTCTGATAGACAGCAGCATGCATCTGAGGAGTATCTGGAAAGTGGCATGGGACAGCTGAAGTAAGAGATGTGATGGTAACACCTTGTTAAAATGGAGGAAGGCATGATCATAACTGCTGTTAGGGGAGATGGGGATACATGTTGTAAGACCCCAATTTAGTGCCCTCTTAAAAAATGTAGTGTGAATGGTTATTTGTGTAGCTGTTCATTTCAGACGCTGAAGAATGTGCTGGTGCCCAGGATTCCCATGTCAGAAAAGGAAGAGTGGCTGGTGTGTTATGCTGCCAGCCCTGGTCAGGTCAGTGAATTCCTTGCAGCATTCCTCTGCAGTCATGGGGTGAGAGATGGCAATGAGTGCCAGTGCCACCTCACTCTAAATGGCAGGAGTTAAATCATTTCAAGGTTTCTTCCCATGGAGACCCAGCAGTCTGTCTCTCCTCTATTTCATGGAGGAGAATTTGCAGGTGCAAGCCATTGAAATTATGGGGTCTTCTTTTATAACTCTGTGCTATGCCCTTATGGAACACTTCCTTCCGTTCTTCCTTCCTTCCACCCTCCCTCCCGCCTTTCCTTCCTTCCTTTCCCCAGCTAATAGCCATAAGTATACAGCAAGTTGGGCAGGCAGTAGCCATCATTACAGAGCCAGCTACATGGGAAACATTCTAAAATAATGCTTTCATAACATCAAAAACTTGTTCTCAAGAGTTTGCACAGTTAACAACTTGAGCTTAACCTGTGATACAAGGAGGGTGACAAATGAGAACATTTTTGTGTTAACTATTAGATTTGAAATTTATGAAGTGGATTCAGTAATTGGAAGTCAAAATCTGATACTTACATAAAGGGAACTGAAGCTACACTGCATGCTGCTACAAATTAAGTTCATTTTAAACTGAATTAAATTTTACTTACCTGGTTGGAGTTACTAATTCTGTTCGCCTTTATTGGATCGCAGGTTTCGTAAACAGCATACATAACTAAACCACACAGGCAGGCTGTCGTGAGCACAATAATCATACTAACCCAGTTCAGAAATGCAGCTCTGTGAAATCAGAAATAATTGTTGGTAATACGTAAAGCAGGATTACTCATTTCACATGATACTTATAAAGTGGCCTCTGTTTCTTATATCCTTATGAGATGCTTCAATCTTAAAGTCTGAATGAAATATACCTAGGGCAATATAACCTTGAAGGGTGTTAAAAATCATTCCAAACTCCTGAAATTGTGAACGTGGAAAAACTCAATGGTTCTCTTATTGCCCCAAGTTATTTCCTCCCCCCACACAACCTTGACTCTTTCTCCCCAGCCTTGCATTGCAAAAGCCGTGTTCCTGGCCAGGAATTGGGCTTTTCTACTTATGGGTACAGTGTGCCCTTAAGAAATATATACGGCCAAACAATTCTTATACAACTTATTGAATTTAGTTGTTAAATTATAAGCGCAGTTTGTACCTTTTTTGAGGGAAGGGAATTAATGAAGGTTTACAGACTTCTTTTTCCTTTGCTACCTTTAGCCGGTGAATGAAAAGCAGGCCTGAGTTTACTCTTCCCACCATGACCACCGCTACAACACTGGAAGAAATGGAGGCCAGGTTAAAGGGGACACAGGGCCTCAAAGATTGGAGGGACATGAGAATGGGACCCAAACTGCCATTGCCTCCTTTCAAACCATCAGGCCACAACACACTATCAAGTAATTGATTTTCTTTCCTTTGTGGGGCAGGAGGAGCCCCACAAGGAAAGCTTAGGCCTCCCATGCCTCAGAATCCCCCGTTCCTGAATACAAGGGCCCCGATTTTCAATGAGGAGCGGGTATGGTGCGCATGAGCCCCGAAGCAGGTGGCGAATTAAGTGAGTCCAGGGGCGTGGAGGCCCGGCCAATCTTAATGGCGGGGCCTCATTTGCACGAATTCTCCTGGAGTCCCTCCCGCACCCTGCCAGATCCAGTATGGCGGGAGGCCACGTGGGAATGGTCCCCAGCAGTCAGTCCTTGGCAGTCTGGAGGCCATCTGGGTGGGGGATTCTAGCCACGATCAGGGAAGAGGATTTCTGCTTGCGATCGGGGCAGGGGACCTCTGGCCGCGATCGGTGGGGGGGGAGGTGGGCTCTGGCCACAATCGGAGAGAGCCAGAGGCAAGGGAGGCCCAAAGCATCCAGGCAAGGCCCGGCAGAGCATTCCTGCTCCTCCTGGCCCCTCTCAGCCTGAATGGTCCCCAGTAGGCAGTCCCTGGCAGTCTGGAGGCCATCGAGGTGGTGGGGGGGGGGGGGAATGTAGCCATGATCGGGGGCATGGGGGTTTCTGCCCGCGATCGGGGGAGGGCGGCTCTGACCCCAATCGGGAGGGGTGCCCAGGACGAGGGAGGCCCAAGGTTTCCTCGTGAGGCCCGGAGGAGCCTCAGAAGAGCAGGTTAAGATCAGGACGTGGCGGGACGGCAGTGGGATCATAGAGTGTAAATGACTGCCCTCATTTTAACTGTCACCCTGTCTAGAGTTAAAATCAGGGCCAAGATCACTGCGACAAGTCAGGAAACCGATCCCACTGCCTATATAGTGTCAGCGGGCAGACTCTGTGCCTTGCGATTCTCCGCCACTTCATACTGACTTCCTACTCATCTTGAGTGGAAAGTAGGCTGGCGGGATTTAAATGGGGCCCGACCGTTAAAATCGGCCGGGCCTTATTCTGTCATAGGTGGTCGGGAAATTCACTCATTGGCACAGATTGGAAGCCCGCTGGCAGTTAAAAACTAGGCTATGTAGTCTTTAAACACAGAAATTTCCATAAATAAACAAAGATTGATAACGTGCTCACACGTTCATTGTTCATGCAGTTTCCAAGTTTTTACATATAAAAGCCTCAACATAGTTCAGAAGTGAAAGCATTTTTAACTGCATATATACAGTACAACCAAAGTAAAGAGACATAAAAAAATCAATTCTCAATGAAGAACCTTTTTGTTGTCTTTTCTAACCATCAACAAAGAAACCACAATAATTGGTGCTGCTGTTCACAGGCGCTACTTCTTATGGCTATTGTTTGGCTGTGAGGGATCCATAAAAACACAATTGTTAATCTATTTATATAAATGTCATCACTTGCCTGAAACAAAAGCTTTGAGAATTCAATCACCAGTTGCAAAGTCTTTTGGAAAAAGCGAAGCTCTCAAATCCTCACAGAATGATAAGCACGCCTTTCTATCCTTCAACTTCTGTTGATATGCAGACGCATGCTGGGAAAATCTGCAAACTACACGTACTCAGGCAATCAGGATTTGATAGCTGGCACTAGACCAGTCATCCCACTGATCAGTGGGGGCACAGATCCAGAGCCCTGTGGAATGGTGATAGCTGGCGTCAACCTGCCTGATACTGCCATCTCTTGGGGGCCTTGCTTTCCCCCCTCAGAGGACTATAGCAGTGATACGGAGGAGGCAACACCAGGTTGCCCAGGAGCAAGCTCCATAGTTGCAGCCAGCAGTGGATCCTTCCCAGGAGCAAATGACCATGAAAGGAGGGCCACCTCACTCCCATGAACCTACTGTATCACAGAAGCAACCAACCACCTCTCACGATACTGACCCTCAGGTTGCACCTAGCAGAAGCACTAGAATGGAGAAAGAAAGGCACGTTTAGCCATCCAGGAAAAACAAGATGTTAGGAAAGAGTAGGTTGGTATGTGTTCACTTTGGACTTTGTTTTATTGAAATCGAATGTGCACTTATGCCATGGTTTGTTATTCATGGAGGTTAGAGTCATACAGGAAGGGGTTCTGACTTATTCATCGGGTGATTATTATTGGTATTGTTAGTTAGGGTCAAGGAAGTCTGTTGCGTTATCACATTCTAGGATACTGGATTGAAGGTTTGGTTACTTTATTTGATGGTGGGTGAGAAGTTGTTACGACAGTGGTGCCAAAGGTAGACTGTGTTAAACAGAAGTGAAGGTTTCGGTGATCAGTTGTGCTGTGATGCCCTTTGCAGCAGTCACTGAGAAGTCCTCTGAGTGACAGTCACCTTGATGCTCTTCTCCACATACTCCTGCCTCCAAAGTTGCTGAACTGCCTTCCAACGAATGACCAAGTCCAGACCTTTTTGTATGGCAAAGTTGTGCGGGGCAGAGCAGCCTACAATTATGCGGGACACTTGAGTTTGGAGCATACTGCAGAGACCCTCTCGCCAGTCAAGGCAGCGAAAAGTGCTCCTTTAAGACCCAAATTGTCGTATTGATGATCATTCTGGTAGAGATTAGTAACAACAGATAAGTGCTTATTTGAACCAGTCACATTTTTGTGCACTAAGGATGTATGACACTTTTCAGGTATGATACTCTGAGGTGTGACGAGATATAATCTTAAAATTAAAACTACACTGGTTAATATTGAATCCAAGACAAAATTCACATAAAAAGGGTTTTGATAATATGAAATGCAGTGCCGTAGAAGCTGACAGGTGCAGAATCAATTGGAGTTTTTAAAAGGAAACAAATATTTACTTGGCAAGTAAAGACATTAAAGGATATGGGGAAAGAGTGGGGAATTAGGATTAAAAAAGGTAAAGAACTTTCAAAGATTTGGCACAAGCACCCTGGGCAAAATGGCCTCCTCCTGTGCTGTATGATTCTGTGATTCTAACTGTCATGGATAAAATGGTGAAGTACGCTACATATGAGGCTATGCTTTCAGATGTGACACAACGGACTCAAGATAGCTGCAAGATTTTTAACTAATATATATTTGTATAGATAATTTACTCTGGTGTTTAGATGTTATTTATACAATGATTAAGTGTTAATCTTACAAGTTATAATTACAAAATAAGGCATGCAATACCAGTGCTGTTTTGGCACAAGGATATGCTAAATACCAAAATGACTGCTGGCATAGAAAAAAATCCACGCATGGCCTTGAATTCATTAGGTTCAACTCTTGGATAATAAAGTAAATAGATATGATTTTTTAAAAAATCATTGCATTAGCATTGGAACAAGAGCAACAATGGAAATTATAAATGAACATCTGAATGTGTATGCCAAATGTTTACAGCTTTTCTACAGCCTCTTACATTATTGTTATTATTTCAGCAGTGATGAACTGGCGTATTTTCAATTCCTTGATTAGAGTACAACCATATAATTCAGAAAAACATTTCAAATATGAATGAAATTATTCATGAATATATGAAGGTATGATTGTATGACTGCAGCATATTCCTTTCTGATTAGTCTGTGCTAACAATGTAGTTAACATAGACCAAACAGAACCAAGAATCATATTCCACACCATACACTGAAAATAGCTGTTATAGTTCCACACCAAAAACTTAAAATTTACGTAGTTGAAGTACCTGTAGACATTTTAAAAATCAAGTTCTAACTATAGCCACAATCCTGGTCAAACTCTGGACCCTAGATGAGGTTGAGACTCAATTTATGAGCAAGCCCATTAAGAGGTGTCAGCTGTTAAGGTTCAGTTAATTTCAAATTTATGAGCAACTTTGCAGGAAATCTACAATTGATATATAGAAATTTTGATGCACATTCTTAACTAAAAACTCAAACTTGGATTTTAATTATCGTGAAAACTTACTTTTTTGCTTCTTTTTCACTCTTACAGGCCAGGTATCTTTGTACCTGTGCTTGATTGCAACTATATGTTGCTGTCCATCCAAATGTGCCTCCTACTAATATAGTCCAAAATGTGTGTCTTCTCCTTGGATCAGGATCAAAACTGAAATAAAAATATTCCCCCAATTATTTGACCAACTACAACTTCTTTATGGAGTTGATTTTAACCCTACACACCTGACGGAAATCGCCAGGTCTGCAGTTAAAAACAAGCAGTTACTTACTTGCTCAGATTCCAACCGTTCCGATATTAACCTGCAGCGTTCTGCAGGTGGATGAGGAGCCTGCCTAAAGCAGTAGGGAGACTCAAATTTATGCAAATCGGGGTCCTATTACAACAGTAGCACCACGATACAATTTTAACCATGACCTGAGCCAGGGCAGCTTTCCTGCTTAACAGAAGCAGGTCTGAAGATAGAGAAGGCCATGTCAAGTAAATCTAACTTTCCTTTTTGGGGCCAGGAAGAGAAGGAGGCATTTAAATGAGACCCAGAAGTTAAAGTACCCAGGGCCTGAAATTTAGGCCAGCGAGTGCATTTCACACTCGACCCCCACCCCAACCTGCTTGAAACCCACTCCATTAAAACTGATCCCTATATCTTCTATTTGCACCAGTTTCTAAATGTAATAAAAATACTTCTTTCTTCCCCTACTCCCATTTTTGTCAATTGTTTTTCTCCTGCTCACTGAGACATGACTTTTCTCTATGTAGGGGAAGTACAATTTGCATATAAGATCAGCATTTTTCCTTTGTGAAGTTTCATATAAATCTGAGTAGGTAAATAGGCCCCAAAAATTCTTTCTGCTTTACTACCATTTTCATGATAGAGAGCAGCAGGTGATGTTTCTACCTCTGTGATTAGTGGGTTTATTTTTAGTTTTATTTTCAATGTCTTGCTTAGTTGTCCCACTGACCATAATTGCTGATGTGACCTATGGAGCATAATGTTTGAGTGCTGGCAGTGAAATATCCAGCTTCTATCTGGTCTTACTTCAGTCATGAGTAAAAAAAATGGAAAAATCAGGCAGAAAACAAACTGGTAGTACTGTACCTCCAACTGCTTCTTTCTTACCAATCTACTTCTTCCCCTGACCCCCAGATGCCAATTAATGATAGGAAAACAGATATAAATTCCAGTAATTTGGGTAGGGGTAGAATTATTAGCAGAAAAATAATAATATAAATATGATATTACTGTACTGCTGAAACCTCTGCACTGGATACAGTAGCGCGTAGGCGATCACAAAGAAGATTACCAGCTGATAGGGTCCCCCTCATTCTTCAAATGAGAGTATCAGCTACAGAGCATAGGAGTAATCTCAGATTGCCAATTGGGATTAACAAGGATGCGGTGGTCTGGATTGTCCTCAAGGACAAAATCACCACCAGAGATGTATTCAAGCATGATTTATTCCCACCAGCCCAATCCCATAGTGATCCCATTTTCCTGGGTAAATTATATGAGCAGTGTAGGCTCCCAGCGGTATCACTACTCTGTAGAGGGAACCTGCCCATTGTAACACAGCAAAATACTTTAGTGCTACAACAAGGCACTCACTGCAGCTCCGGAGGGGAGAGCTAGTGTCCAGAAGGTATCCAAAATATATTTTTTTAAATGGCTCTGAATAAGCAGGTCAGCAACCCGCTGTCAGTAGAAGGGTGTAAAGGAGAAAGATGTAGCCAAAACTAGGTCCTCCCTCTTTCCCCAGAATTGTCCTCCGTGCCCCATTTTTCCAGCTGCACCACTCCGGCCCCATCCAAAAATGGGCAGTTTGCTAGAGGAAAATCCAGGCCTATACCTTTAAAAAGATGATGCATCAATTTTTTTAATGTGGTCCAAAGGTTTTCGTTATTTTTTTATTTGTTCATAGGACGTGGGCGTCGCTGGCAAGGCCAGCATTTATTGCTCATCCCTAATGGCCCTTGAGAAGGTGGTGGTGATCCGCCTTCTTGAACCGCTGCAGTCTGTGTGGTGAAGGTTCTCCCACAGAGCTGTTAGGTAGGGAGTTCCAGGATTTTGACCCAGCGATGATGAAGGAACGACGATATATTTCCAAGTCGGGATGGTGTGTGACTTGGAGGGGAACGTGCAGGTGGTGTTGTTCCCATGTGCCTGCTGCCCTTGTCCTTCTCGGTGGCAGAGGTCGTGGGTTTGGGAGGGGCTGTCGAAGAAGCCTTGGCGAGTTGCTGCAGTGCAACCTGTGGATGGTACACACTGCAGCCACTGTGCGCCGGTGGTGGAGGAAGTGAATGTTTAGGGTGGTGGATGGGGTGCCAATCAAGCGGGCTGCTTTGTCCTGAATGGTGTCGAGCTTCTTGAGTGTTGTTAG
Organism: Heptranchias perlo; assembly: GCF_035084215.1. Classification (NCBI taxonomy): domain Eukaryota; kingdom Metazoa; phylum Chordata; class Chondrichthyes; order Hexanchiformes; family Hexanchidae; genus Heptranchias; species Heptranchias perlo. The sequence goes on along the minus strand of NC_090347.1, from coordinate 4,860,569 downwards.
AGCTGCACTCATCCAGGCAAGTGGAGAGTATTCCATCACACTCCTGACTTGAGCCTTGTAGATGGTGGAAAGGCTTTGGGGAGTCAGGAGGTGAGTCATTCGCCGCAGAATACCCAGCCTCTGACCTGCTCTTGTAGCCACAGTATTTATGTGGCTGATCCAGTTAAGTTTCTGGTCAATGGTGACCCCCAGGATGTTGATGGTGGGGGATTTGGCAATGGTGATGCTGTTGAATATCAAGGGGAGGTGGTTAGATTCTCTCTTGTTGGAGATGGTCATTGCCTGGCACGAATGTTACTTGCCACTTATCAGCCCAAGCCTGGATGCAGGCATGGACTGCTTTATTATCTGAGGGGTTGAGAATGGAACTGAACACTGTGCTATCATTAGCGAACATCCCCATTTCTGACCTTATGATGGAGGGAAGGTCATTGATGAAGCAGCTGAAGATGGTTGTGCCTAGGACACTGCCCTGAGGAACTCCTGCAGCAATGTCCTGGGGCTGAGATGATTGGCCTCCAACAACCACTATCATCTTCCTTTGTGCTAGGTATGACTCCAGCCACTGGAGAGTTTTCCCCCTGATTCCCATTGACTTCAATTTTACGAGGGCTCCTTGGTGCCACACTCGGTCAAATGCTGCCTTGATGTCAAGGGCAGTTAATCTCACCTCACCTCTGGAATTCAGCTATTTTGTCCATGTTTGGACCAAGGCTGTAATGAGGTCTGGAGCCAAGTGGTCCTGGCGGAACCCAAACTGAGCATTGCTGAGCAGATTATTGTTGAGTATGTGCCGCTTGATAGCACTGTTGACGACACCTTCCATCACTTTGCTAATGCTTGAGAGTAGACTGATGGGGTGGTAGTTGACCGGATTGGATTTGTCCTGCTTTTTGTGGACAGGACATACCTGGGCAATTTTCCACATTGTCGGGTAGATGCCAGTGTTGTAGCTTTACTGGAACAGTTTGGCTAGAGGCGCGGCTAGTTCTGGAGCACAAGTCTTCAGCACTACAGCCGGGATATTGTCGGGGCCCATAGCCTTTGTTCTATCCAGTGCACTCAGCCGTTTCTTGATATCACGTTATGCTAAATGATGACTGTGTAAAATATAATCAACTATCCATTTAGTCCATCTCTTTTTGAAAATAACAGACCCCCACTGTACTTGTCTTTTGTGACACAAAAAACCCTTGATTTATGAATTAACTTAGTCCTATGAATATATTAGGATAAAGTTCTTTTTCCATCTACATATCAAAATCTCCATTCCACTCTAATTGGAGTAATATCACATTATGGATGAAATTTAGAAACTTTAAATGGACAATTTAGATCTAAGAAAAGCCCACTCCTCATGGCTGGTCATGCTGATCAGCACAAGTGTGCCTGGATCTCATTAACTCTCCACTGGAACCATTCCTTTCACCAATAACACTCAAGTCAAAAATACTCACTCTAAAAAATTAATCCGGCCACCATTCTCAGCAATGTTCCAAACCTTTCCAATCCCTCCAACGTGAATTGATCCCTGAATCAGCACAGCCAGAAGGCCAATCACCATTATACAGATTTGGAATACGTCGGTCCACACAACAGCTTTAATACCACCCTGAGAAGGAATTACAAATAACAGTAGATTTAAATCAATGGCCAAATGAGAGGTAATAATGCTGAAAAGAGCTGTACAGTGGTTCTTGATTAAAGGTGCCAATTCAATCACATCTTATCATGTATGTCTCATGTATGATTGAAGTATATTTAAGCTTTGAATAGGCTAAGTTTTGAGGCTGTAGAATGCACTACCAGAGTTGATGATTGAAGCAGAGATTGTGGCCCAGAATTTCTTCAGAGCTGCTCGCACATAAACGGGCTTTCCACAACACTTCCAGCGGCGTTAGATGGTTGAAGGAAACAGACCAGCTGAGCTGAATGGCCTGTTCCCACGTTGTAATTTCTATGTAAGTTGTACATTGAAGCCTATTTAAGTGAGTACGCCATTTGCCAACAAAACTTATCCCCTCTCTGAGCTATTCCCAATATCCAATTGCTCGGAAAACCCAAAGATGTTTTATAAATACATTAAGAGCAAGAGGATAACTAAAGAAAGAGTAGGGCCTATTAGAAATCAAAAAGGTAACCTATGTGTGGAGGTGGAAGATGCATACTTTGCGTCTGTCTTCAAAAAAGAGAGGGACGATGCAGACATTGTAGATAAGGAGGAGGAGTGTGAAATATTGGATGGGAAAACTTAGTGAGAGATGAAGCATTAAGGGGATTAGCATCTTTGAAAGTAGATAAATCACCATGCCTGGATGAAATGTATCCCAGGCTGTTAAAAGAAGCAAGGGAGGAAATAGTGGAGGTTCTAACCATCGTTTTCCAATCCTCCCTGGATACAGGAATGGTGCCAGAAGATTAGAGGACTGCTAACATTGTACCATTGTTTAAAAAGGGAGAGAGGGATAGACTGAGTAATTACAGGCCAGTCGGTCTAACCTCGGTGGTGGTCAAATTATTGGAATCAATTCTGAGGGACAGGTTAACCGTCACTTGGAAAGGCACGGATTAATCAAGGACAGTCAACATGGATTTGTCAAGGGAAGGTCGTGTCTGACTAACTTGACTGAATTTTTTGAGGAGGTAACAAGAAGGGCCGATGAGGGTAGTGTGTTTGATGTAGTCTACATGGATTTTAGCAAGGCTTGTGACAAGGTCCCACATGGCAGACTGGCCAAAAAAGTACAAGCCCATGGGATCCAAGGGAAAGTGGCAAGTTGGATCCAAAGTTGGCTCAGTGGCAGGAAGCAAAGGGTAATGGTCGACGGTTGTTTTTGTGACTGGAAGGCTGTTTGCAGTGGGGTTCCGCAGGGCTCAGTACTAGGTCCCTTGCTTTTTGTGGTATATATTAATGATTTGGACTTAAATGTAGGGGGCATGATTAAGAAATTTGCAGATGATATAAAAGTTGGCCGTGTGGTTGATAGTGAGGAGGAAAGCTGTAGACTGCAGGAAGGTATCAATGGACTGGGCAGAAAAGTGGCAAATGGAATTCCATCCGGAGAAATGTGAGGTAATGCATTTGGGGAGGGCAAACAAGGCAAGGGAATACACAATAAATGGGAGGATACTGAGAGGTTGTAGAGGAAGTGAGGGATCTTGGAGTGCATGTCCACAGATCCCTGAAGGTAGGACAGGTAGATAAGGTGGTTAAGAAGGCATATGTGATACTTTCCTTAATTAGCTGAGACATAGAATATAAGAGCAGGGAGGTTATGCTAGAACTGTATAAAACACTACTTAGGTCCACAGCTTGAGTACTGCGTTCAGTTCTGGTCACCACATTACAGGAAGGATGTAATTGCACTAGAGAGTGTACAGAGGAGATTTACGAGGATGTTGCCAAGACTAGAGAATTTTAGCTATGAGGAAAGATTCGATAGGCTGGGGTTGTTTTCTTTGGGTCAGAGGAGGCTGAGTGGTGATTTAATTTAGGCATATAAAATTATGAGGGGCCTAGATGGAGTGGGTAGGAAGGACCTATTTCCCTTAGCAGAAAGGTCAATAACCAGGGAGCATAAATTTAAAGTGATTGGTAGAAAGATTAGAGGGGAGCTGAGGAAAAAAATTTTCACCCAGAGGGTGGTGGGGGTCTGGAACTCACTGCCTGAAAGGGTGGTAGAGGTAAAAACCCTCATCACATTTAAAAAATACCTGGATATGCACCTAAAGTGCCGTAACCTACAAGGCTATGGACCAAGTGCTGGAAAGTGGGATTAGGCTGGGTGGCTCATTTTCGGCAGGAGCGGACACGATGGGCCGATTGGCCTCCTTCCGTACCGTAAATTTTCTATGATTCTATTCTATGATTCTATGCTTCTCCTGCCTGTTTGAACCAGAGCAGCAATTTTCAACATCACAGCTGACTGAATTGTTAAACAGTCAGCTGTGATATTCCACTGGCACACACTGGCTGGTTGAATAGGCTCTGACAGAAGTTTAAACTTTTAAAAACATGGATCTCAAGCCAGGAAGAGGAGAGTGGCCTGTTAAATTTAAACAGAGCTTCAAACCCTACATTCTAGTCACAACCAAAACTGTTTATTTTCACTTCTGCAACATTGCCCACCTCCACACCTTACCTCAGCACATGCCTTCAACATCTCCAGGCTCAATTATTACAACATTCTACTTGCTGGCCTTCTAAGTTCCACCTTGCACAAATTACAACTCATCTAAAACTCTGCCTCCCACACTCTATTCCACACTGTCCCATTCTGTTATCACCCATGTCCTCAGCAACCTGCATTGGCTATCCATCCCTCAACACATCCTATTCAAGATCCATGTACTTATCTACAAGTCCCTCTGCAAGTCCTCTAGCCCTACATGCTAGGACGGCTCTCTTCTGACCCAGGAACACTTTACCTAAAGCCCTGTACTTTGCTAATACTTTTCTCTCCTTCAAAAGGCTATCTTTTTGATCTTGCCTTCGGTCAACTCCCTTAACTCTTCTCCCATCATTGCTCTATTTTGAAGTACTTTGGGACATTCTATTATTTTAAAGTTGCTATATAAGTGCAGATAGTGTTATTGGACTTGGCAGTGGGAAATGAAGTTGCAAGTGAAGCTAGAATTAGTGGGAGCAAGTGATTCCAAGCAGGAAAAATGGAGGGGAAAAAATAAGCAACATTGGGAAGAACGCATTTAGTAAAGCAGCACAACTGATTGAGTAGTTGTTAAGTCAACTGTGATGTTGAAAACTGCTGAAAATGTGAGATGACAACATCAACAGAAGAAATGGGAAGATAATAGCTGACTAATCCACTGTTTGAAATGCAAAGTATATGTGCTTCCAAGTGGAGATTGTAGCTTCCAGGTATAGCCAATAGCTCTCTAAAGACACTTTTCCATTAGGTTAGTACTATTGACTGCAGACACATCACACTCTGGCAGTCAACAATGCTTTGTAAAATAAAGCAAGAGGACTTTGGATACCTGATGGCATCAGAAATTCATATCTTCATGGGTCTCACAACCTGTCACTGGTCACTTAAATGTAAAACTATGCAGCTGGATTCTCTCCATTTTTTTAAAAAGGTAACTGTGAACCCACTGAGGGCTGATGGAGCAGCAGCACCAGGAAATAAAGAAGAGCAGGTCGGTGAGGACATGGCTGATAACAGCAGGGAAATGGCGTAAGTCCCGTATTCAAAATCAGATTCAAAAGAGTCTGATAGTCCAGTATTTATAGCCCTTGCACTACAGGTTGCAGACAATCTACTCCTTAGTACTGTATCCAGAGAGAGAGAGAGAGATTGAGTTGTTTCTGTGTACGGAGTTGCCCATATTACAGCACTACTCCGTTATACCATCGAGCAAATGGCATTCGCACAATCGTGCCCGCAATAAGCGGTGGGGACTGTAATATATTTTGGAAGACGAAACAAAGAATGTGAGTACCCCAATGGTTAGATGCTGAAGGGTGTGGATGAGGAGAGATTCAAGTACATAATTTCCTGAAATTGGAAATACAATCCGTTTCCAGTGGTGTGCCACAGGGCTCAGTGTTGGGTCCCTTGCTGTTTGTGGTATATATTAATGATTTGGACTTGAATGTAGGGGACATGATTGGCAAATTTGCAGACGACACAAAAATTGGCCGTGTAGTTGATAGTGAAGAGGATAGCTATGGACTCCAAAAAGATATCAATGGGTTGGTGGAGTGGGCGGAAAAGTGGCAAATAGAGTTCAACCCGGAGAAGTGTGAGGTAATGCACATAGGGAGGGCAAACAGTAAAAGGGAATACGCAGTAAACGGGAATATATTGAAAGGGGTAGAGGAAGAGACCTTGGAGTGCATGTGCACAGGTCCCTGAAGGTGGTAGTACAGGTAGATAAGGTTGTGAAGAAGGCATACAGAATGCTCTCCGTTATTAGCTGAGGTATAGAATACAAAAGCAGGGATGTAATGATGGAACTGTATAAAACGCTGGTAAGGCCACAGCTGGAGTATTGTGCGCAGTTCTGATCACCACATTATAGGAAGGACGTAATTGCTCTGGAGAAAGTGCAGAGAAGATTTACAAGAATGTTGCCAAGGCTTGAAAATTGCAGCTACGAGGAGAGATTGGATAGGCTGGGGTTATTTTCCTTGGAGCAGAGGAGGCTGAGGGGTGACTTGATTCAGGTGTACAAAATTATGAGGGGCCCAGATAGAGTAGACAGGAAGTACCTGTTTCCCCTAGCGGAGAGTTCAAGAACTAGAGGACATAGATTTAAGCTGATTGGCGGAAGGATTAGAGGGGACATGAGGAAAAACTTTTTTACCCAGAGGGTGGTGGGTGTATGGAATTCACTGCCCGAATTGGTGGTAGAGGCAGGGACCCTCTACTCTTTTAACAAGTACCTGGACCTGCACCTAAAGTACTGTAAGCTGCAGGGCTACGGACCGAGTGCCGGAAGGTGAGATTAGCATGGGCACCTTGTTATTCTTTGAGCCGGCTTAGACACGATGGGCCGAATGGCCCCCTTCTGTGCTGTATCTTTTCTATGGTTCTATGGTACTACAGGTAGTCAAAGCCATAAAAAAAACAATAGCATTTTTGATTTTATAAATAGGGGCTTAGAGTTCAAGAGTAAAGAACTGATGATAAATTTGTATAAAACACTAGTTAAGCCACATTTAGTATGTGCAGTTGTGGTCACTCCATTATAGAAAGAAGATTAAGGCCATAGGGAGCATACAGCATAGATTTACCAGGATGATGCCGCAGATGGAGAATTATAGTTATGAGGAGAGACTTGACATACCAGAACTATTTCCACTGAGACAAAAATGGTTAAGAGAAGAATTAATAGAGGTTTTTAAATTAAGAAGGGTTTTGATAGGGTGAATAGGGAAATACTACTTCCTCCTGGTGGAGAGTCACTGATGCAGGGTAATCAATTTAAAACTATCACAAGAAAGGGTAGAGAAAGGTTAGGAGAAATTTCTTGCATCCATACAGTTTTAATCTGATGGTACTAATATGTTAATGACTTGTGGGAAGTCCTAGGTCGAACACTGCTGCTTTTCAGGGGTCAGTGCTGGTACCACTGCTTTTCAAGATATATATTAATGACTTAGACTTGGGTGTACAGGGCACAATTTCAAAATTTGCAGATGACATAAACTTGGAAGGGTAGTGAACAGTGAGGAGGATAGTGATAGACTGCGAGAGGATATAGACAGGCTGGTGGAATGGGCAGACACGTGGCAGATGAAATTTAACGCAGAAAAATGCAAAGTGATACATTTCAGTAGGAAGAATGAGGAGAGGCAATATAAACTAGAGGGGACAACTCTAAAAGGGGCACAGAAACAGAGATATCTGGGGGTATATGTACATAAATCGTTGAAGGTGGCAGGGCAGGTTGACAAAGCAGTTAATAAAGCATACGGGGTCCTAGGCTTTATAAATAGAGGCGTAGAGTACAAAAGTATGGAAGTCATAATGAACCTTCATAAAACACTGGTTCGGCCACTACTGGAGTATTGTGTCGAGTTCTGGGCACCGCACTTTTGGAAGGATGTGAAGGCCTTAGAGAGGGTGCAGAAGAGATTTACTAGAATGATTCCAGGGATGAGGGACTTAATTACATGGATAGACTGGAGAAGCTGGGGTTGTTCTCCTTGGAACAGAGACGATTGCGAGGAGATTTGATAGAGGTATTCAAAATCATGAAGGGTCGAGACAGAGTAGATAGAGAGTAGATAGTAAATAGGATCAAGAACCAGAGGGCATAGATTTATGGTGATTGGCAAAAGAACCAAAGGTGACATAAGGAAAGACTTTTTTACACAGTGAGTGGTTAGGATCTGGAATGCACGCCTGAGGGGGTGGTGGAGGCAGATTCAATCATGACCTTCAAAAGAGAACTGGATAAGTACTTGAAAGGAAAAAGTTTTCAGGGCTACAGGGATGGGGCGGTGGAGGGTGACTAGCTGGATTGCTCTTACATAGAGCCAACGTGGGCTTGATGGGCTGAATGGCCTTCTTCCGAGCTGTAACCTTTATGATTCTATTCTATAACACTGTGTACTGTGACTTCATGGGTAATCCCATGTCATACAATGTATTCTATGACATCATGGGGAATCCTGGATCGTACAGGGGTGTGCTGTAACATCATGGGGAGCCCTGGGTCATATAGTGTATGGTAATCTCAAAAGCTCCCACAGAAATGTGCATGTTCCTAGACAGTGTGAGTGTATTCAAGTAAAGCTAGGCCCCAAGGCAAAGACAAGATAATTCCTTCAGATGCTACTTACAGTTCCATTTTAAACTCACGGTACACTGGACTGGCTACAATTCCATATCAACAAAGTATAATTCAGAGATATTTTAGGACCTAACCCAGAACAGAGCCTCGCATCTGACAGTGACCAATGTTATCCTCTTCAGCCCTGGTTCATGACATCCTAACGCAGCCATTGTTAGAGTCAGAATGCAGATACAACAGATATAGCCCGTGCAGCTACCGAGATGATTATAGAGCATACCACTGGTATCTTGAAGAAGCACTTCAGATGTCTCAACAAATTAAGATGTGGAGATGCCGGTGATGGACTGGGGTTGACAATTGTAAACAATTTTACAACACCAAGTTATAGCTGGACTATAACTTGGTGTTGTAAAATTGTTTACAATTGTCAACAAATTAAGAGTGCCTTACAATTGACCTCCAAGATCGTCATCTGCTGCATGTAATAACTTTGCTATTCATAAAGAACAAGGCCAACCCAAGATCAAGGTAGCTACAGAAACACCAGTGTAACCAGATGAATGACGAGCCAAGCACTCATCCATAAGATTCATTCATAAATGTGCAAGTTACCCCTTTAAGAAATTCTGTTGTCCACGTAACACTAAGAAAGTCGTTCAAAGCACCTTTTGCAATACTGTCCTCTCCACTTCAACTGACATTAATGGCCGCTGATTACAGTGCAGTTACCTTATTATCCTAGTTTAAATGTTGTGTAACAAATGTATTAACCTACTTTCTATCATGTGTGAGTGATGTTAGTGTTTTTCCCCATGATGCTGCTCCTTACTGTTAATCCCTAACCTGTGATTCCATTATGGGAGGAGTAAGTGTACTGGCTGAGTACTGGGCTTCAGTGGGAACTGACCGAAATCCAGATGGCCCTGTACCTCCTTGTACTGGTTCACGAAATTGTCCTACAACTGAATGCAGTTATTCAACCCATTTAAAAAGAGTCTCAGCTGTTAAAATAATGTGACCGCTCCATTGGCTAACCCACCATGCAGGGGCGAGCATTTACGAAATATGGCATGCTAAGCAAATCACAAACTCATTTACTTCCGAAAATAACTCAACCAATTTGTGCAGCAACGGGAATTTTCAGGCTATACGGATGACAATTAGAAAAAGTATATAAGAACACATAGAAAGAGAAAGGGTGGAAGAAAAGCAGAAAGATAGAGAAAAGAAGACAGAAAAAAATTACGGAGAAACATAGGAAAAAGATGTTGTAGTATTTTTGACAGTGAGCAACACCACAGGAGATCGAAATTATTAAATAAACTATGGTATAAACAAAGATTTGTTAATTGGCAGTTTTTATCTCCAGTTTGTAGAACTTCTACACTTCATGGCAAATTCATTCTCTATTTATTTCATTCAACTGTAGAGCAGAAACAATGCCAAAACTTTCAGCTATACTTTGCACGTTTTTATAGGTGAACAGGAAGCACAATATCAGTATATAAAAGCAGTGGGTTCAAAACTCCATGGCCTATCCAATGTACTCCCGCCACACCTTTGACGGGAGTGCAGTAGAAGGGCCAGAAAATAGGCCGGGACCCAGATATGCTACATCCTGACCGTGCTCGTGAATTTCCTGTGATCTAGTTTGAGAGTGAAGCCTTCACCCACCCCTTAGATGGCCACTGATGTGGAATGGGAAGGGCCAAAGGTAGGTCTTGCAACACTGGGAGTTCCCATATCCTCACCCTCACATGGTTCTGGTGGAAGGTTGTAGGCCAGTACATCAATTGAGAAGGGCAGAAGTGGGCCCCATTCAGGGGGAGGTTCAAACTGGGATTCTGGCCCAAACCCCCAAAGATTCCAAAGTAGTTTTTAAAATATATTTTAAATGCCGCATGGAAATACATTAAAAATAAGTTACAAAGGCAGCTGCTGTGTTTTCTGGCGCCCGCCAGCCCCATGCAAATTAGATGACATTCCCCCGAGCCCCACATACTCCGGCAGGATTGCAGCCCGTGGAATTGTGGGGCCAGTGTCTTCTAACCTCGTGATTACTAACTCCAATAAATATTCAAATTCAATTTTCTTACTAGAGTTGTATACAGTGTACACACAAGCGCTGTTGTTACGATGGAAATCCACAAGTTTACTCCAGTAACTAAAAAAAGAGACAATTGAAAAAAAGTTAACATTATTTAAATGCTGATTGATTAGAATTTGATATAATTGGAAAGTTAAAACTGGCAGGAAAGCAACCATTCTATATGAATGCCCCAAATTTGCAAATACTGTACTAAAATTTGAAATTCCAGCTCTTTGTTGGCAGCAATTTCTTACATGCAATCAAGATGCTCATATTAACAAGTGCTTCTTATGATAACAGACATAGGCCCGAAAATCCACAGCTTCCACAGCTTTGGTGGGAATCTGCCAGCAGGATGGCAAGTTTGGCCAGGGCCAGAATACACCCAGTGCCGGCCTAAAGTCTGAGTTCCTGATTGGCATGTTGGGGACAAACCCTTCACACACCCTAAACATGGCCATCGACATAAAGGGTGCAGATGCCAGATCAGGGATTCTCTATATCGGTGTTCCTGCTGTCCTGACCCTCAGAGAAACCCTTTGTATTGCCAGTGAAGGTACACCTTGTGAGTAGGATTATCTATCCGGCATATGATGCAAGTGGGCACTACTGCAGGTCCAGGCTGTGATCATGGCTTGAACTGCTAAAGAAAGATTTTTTTTTAATGTATTTTAAAGCAGCAGTAACGTTCTGCTTCCGGTGAGACCCTAATAACATCCCCCACCCTCCTCCCAATCTGTCACACTTTGGCCACAATTTAAGGCTTCTTCAGTAAGCGGGTGCCTGAGGTGCACCCTTAGTGGTGCAGGTTCCTGCCATTGCTATGCAAAGTAGGGAACCTTCCCTTGACCTTGGAAAGTCTGCTAGGAGTGGCAGAGGATTCCAGCAAGCGCATCTCAGCACTCATGGCAGGATGACCTCTCTGTGGATTTTCAGATTTGTACATGGCCTTATGTTGACTGCAATAAGAGTTCAGTCTCACCTTGGCACTGCTTCACTAAGGCAACATGCAAAGCACTCAAGCAACCTTTCAACTAGTTGACACAAGCACATAAATGCCCATGTTGCGCCAAGATCAGCTACGCTGTGCCATACTAACGCCTTGATTTTTCTGGGTCTGTCAGAAAAATGGCCAGGTGGGACTTGCAGCAGTCTACATGATTACACCAACAACATACAGCAATTTCCTGGAGGGGGCTTAATTAATTGTGCAAAATGGGTTAAAAGCAGGAATCCCACTGCTGAGTGGTTCCCTACCACTGTGAGGGAGGTAAATCCAGTTTAGCTACAGCAATTAAAAGGCTGCCTCAGCTTAAAGCGCCAGAAGGTACTGGAATTGATAAAGAGGCAGATACAGAGAAAAAGCATAGAGAGGAGAATGGCAGAAGGTGCACCCGCACCAGGGCAGGTCTGCTGTAGTCAAGGCACCAAGATTCTCGGAAGCTTCCACAGAGATGACGTTGACAGAGAAAAGGGCAAGGGGGGCAAGACTATTTGGAGCCCATGAAAGGAAGCCCCAGGAAAGGGTGATGCAGGCAGTCTGAAGGGATGTGACGTAGGTAGTCATTGCCACATCAACTATCCATGAACGGCAATACGTTGCCACAAACATTTTAATGACCTCACCAGCTTAACCAAGGCAAGTGAAGACATGAGTACCCATGCACATCTTGAATAATACTACAAGCATAACTCACCTCCAAACTAACCATGCCCACTCACGGAGCATGTAGAGATAAATGAGACAGTTAAAATAAACCAGATACCTCACTAAAGCCACCCACACCCCCCACCCCTACACATAGACATCCATCACTCTCCCACCATTCCGCTGATCTGATCCTACTTTCTGAGAGGAAGAGTTGTGGTGGGATTTGAGTTAAAAGTGACACGAATGCTGCATTGCCTGCATCTGAAAGCATGATCATTATGGAATGTCTTCAAACACCATGGTGACATTCAATTTTGAATGAATCCCTAGCCTTTCTAGATCTTCTTGTTCTTTGCAAAGGAAAAGGTCACCCACAATCAGCGACAATGAAGTGCCACAAGTGGAAGACCAGCAACCACAGGCCCTTATGTAGGAATGAGGAGAAAGCTCTACAATTTTAGGGCAGGCACACCGGGGAAGTGGTGAGAGATGGAGAAGTTGGAGAGAGGTGTCAGGTTAGGTTGGAAATGGGAGGGCTCGCCTGCAGTACTGTGAGTACTTGCAATCTTCAGGCATTCTGAGTATTTCAAAGGCCTCCTATCATTCTTCACATTACTGGAAGTTTCTCACGACCTGCTGAGCACCCTGGAGACGGTGACAGTGGGGGAGATTTTTGCGACATCAAGATGCCAGGAAGTGCTTCTAAGGACATTGGTATATTCCGGAGTGCCAACTAACAGTGGTAGCCACGGATGCTTTGAACAGGACATTTTCATAGGGCCGTCAAGATTTCAGAGCTTATGCCCAGTACCAATGGTACGGAAGCAGTGGGTGCAAATGCCACTGCGGTTGATTTTTGTATCTGTAGTACATAAGGCTGATGGCAGGTGGGGTGACCACTCCACCCATCTGATGGCGTCGGCAGTAGGCCTGATCAATTTTTGTGGTTGGGCCTCATTTAAATAGAATAGACAAGTTGCCAGAACTAATCAAGCTGCGTATAAACAGCTTGTCATTTGGGAGGGTGGGAAATCCGACAGGCAAGGGCTAATGTGGGCCTGCAGCATCACCTTAAAGGGGAGGGCTGAAAATATTGAGGGCTCAATGGAGTAGATTTAAGCGGCGGGGAAATGTAAAGAGCACATCAAGCAGCAAAAAGTTAAACTTAAGGAAACCGTTATGGCTTAAAATTCCCAAAAAGAATTTTTAAAAAGTCATTGCCAAACCTGCTTCCAGCTTTATCCAACTACAAGCTTACAATCCCTGTGAGTGTTTTTAAACAGTAAGAGTTGTTTACATCTTACTCTTTCACTCTTGTAACTTAAATAAATAGTCCTGGCCTTGAACTCAAAAGAGATAGTTTTATTTACCAACTTAAACATAAATACAACTACAATTTACCAGCAATGATATAAGGCATACATAGATTTAAAGCAATACATAGGTTTAAAACAATACTAGCAATAATATAAGATGTACATAGGTTTGTCTAAACATGCAATCTTAATAGTTGTGCCATAGAGAAGGTGATCAGTCTTCTTCCTATCAGCACCCACGTCACGGAGTTTTGAGAATTCTAACTAAACGGGGTCTGTGGCTGTTCTGGGTTTGTACACCATCCTCACCCACCTTTTATCCTATTTAATGCCATTTGCGCGACACCATCATCTTCAATATAGAGATGTTGGGCTCGATTTTCAAATGAAAGTCCGGGTGCGCTGGGGGAGTGGGGGCAGTGAAAATCATAAAATCCCGAGTGGGTAAGAAACCCGGCTCTAACCCGCCGACTTCCGCGTCTCAAACAGACGCATCTATGTGCGCACGCGGTTCTGGAATCCGGAAGTCCCGCCGGCAATTAAAGCCGGCAGGACGATATTTAAAGAAGCAAGTGCACCTCATTGAGGTACTTAAGGTATTTTATTTGTTACATAGTAGGTAGTTAGAACGATTTTCAACTTAGCTGGGCGGCTTTCCCACGGCTTCTGATTCAATAAATTAAATTAAATAACATTTCGCAAAGTTAAAAAAATAAATAAACCTACCTTTCAAATGATCTCACCTGCACCCCCCTGCTCCAATGTCTCACCCCCCGATGTCTCTTCTCCGATGTCTCACCCCCCGATGTCTTCCCCCCCCGACGATGTCCGATGTCCCCTCGATCTTTGTCCCCCCCTAATCTTTGTCCCCTCCCCCCGATCTTTGTCTCCCCCCCACTCTCTGTTCCAGCGCCGGATGACGTCTCTCTCTCTCTCTCCCCACCACAGCATTGCAGTTCCTGCTGCTGGGCACGAAACCCGGAAACAAGATTAATGGGCATCAATTACCTCGCAATTGCATGGGAACAGTAAGATTTTATTATCCAGGTTTGCTGCGCGCCCATTGACCCTCCCCACCGCCATCCCGCCACCATTTGAAAATCGAGCCCGTTGTCCCTAATTCTTATCTCATCCACCAGACAATGGATGAGTACAACCATAAGGCCATTTCATCACAAGATGTTTCAGACTTTGAAGCTGATAACACATCCCTGTTCCCATGAAAGCAACAAGTCTGCAGTTTTCCAAAAGCTTTGTTTGCAGTTTTAAGTTATAAACACACCCATGAGCCTTCGCTGCCCTCAGTTAGCCTATTTCTCAAAGCATGCTGGATAACGATACTGGATTATTTTCTCACAATCCCTTTGAGTAGCACTGCAAATGATTGCCTCCTGACCTGTACATTGGCTGGTTGAGGAAACAGTGGTGGCAGTGCTGATTGACCCAAGCACCTAAAACAAGACTTCAGAATGCCTATGCCTATCGTCTGCTCCATCACACTTCTTGTAGTAGCATGGCCCTCACTGTATCTAGTGCCCCCGCTGGGTCAATGCTGGTAACCCCCCCGCCCCCTCCATTGGCCTTGGAAATCGTGCTTCTTAGAAAAGGGGAGCATGTTAATTCTCTACACTGCCTTGTCTATCTTCCTTGAGTAGAAAGAGAAGAGCTGCTGATTATGTGGTTATGCAAAAAGGTTTATTAATATGCAACTTATGTCAGAAAGTGTGACCCAGCATAAATACCCGTCAAATGTGATTGAACACCTAGGCTAATAGTTAACTGCATAAAGGTACAACCACATTAAAAATTACTGCAAATTAAAAAATACCTCCCCCCAAAAAAATTATACATTTACACAAGGTACAAGCTTAACCAACATCAATATTTTACATTTCTTAGTATAGATTTGATTGAACACAAAACATATTCCTGGCAACTTTGATTGTGCAGTAACTAAAGCAAGTATCGTAAGAAAATGTACAACATACCTTGACTTAGTGCTAATGACGGTGCATAGGTCACGATGCCAAGATAAAGGGACTGGAAAGTAATAGAAAGTCATATTAACTATGATTTAAAGTAAATTATTTATGCTAAATGCCGTCTTTCTGACCTCAGAACAATTCATGACGACTTAAGTAGCCATTTTATCAACTTGACTTAAGCAGCTATCTTATAATTAAAAGCCTGACAAGAATCCATTGCCTAATACGCTCACTATTACAAAATCCTAGAAATTACTCTTGTGATATTAGCAGGGAACACTTAATGCATTCATAACATTCCCGATCTGCTGTTTTCATGCAGGCATTATCCGTAATTTTAAATGGGTTAATGGGGGGAGTTCTCCTCCACAATCCACGGTGGTGAATGTCGGAAAATTCAGGAGGTGAGGCCTATCGCTGCACATCAAAAGAAAAATGATTTCAAAGGCAGATTTTGTTCTGCATTATCTAATCCTCCTCTATCGTCAGGAATTTCCTCAGCCACTCTCCTGCTCCGCTGCTGTAACTTTGGCGGAAGTGCAGTGGAAATTCTGTTGACGTGCATAAATGGGGTTTCCACCGAACCTCTGCCAAAAGTTACAGTACTAGAGCAGGAGAAACCCCGAGATATTCCTGGTGAAATAGTTTTCACAAGACATGAGGACAATGATGATGACAATCTTCCTACCCCATGTACGTCTGGCACCATTGCCCCCCTCATTTTCACTCCCTTCATCACTAGTCTCCTCTGTCCCTTGCACCAGCTCAGAGTCTGTGACCCTGAGGGATTAAGATGAGGATACTGCACCAGCTGAGTCACAGTGCACGAGTAAGCAGGAGGAGTGGATAAGGACTCAAATCGCATAGGTACAACTATGGAAAGAAGGATGTTCTATGAACATTACACCAGTCTCCATGATGTGCAGTAGATGACATAGGTCACAATGGTAACCACTGCCCTCATATTCAGCAACATCAGGGAAACTTTTCCTCATTACAGACATCAATGGAGAATATGGTAACTTCATTAGAGTCTGCAACTGTTCCTCTTCCCCCAAACCCACGTCAGCACCTCCTCCTAATTGGAATCACAGATTGCAGCCCAGGAGGTCTTGGGGGACAAGCTTGAGCAAGCATTGCATTTCAGCCTTCAGATACTTTGGCTGGCTTGCAGGAGATACTCTCTCAAGGATTTCAGGATCTTGTGGGAAACATTAGATCTGCCATCCTGTTGATTCCAGGATTCAGCTGTCATGACAAGGGCCACCTCAGTTTCAAACCAGCAGCCAACCACTTCTTGTGACATTGGCATCTAGACAAAGTATGAGGATAGGTATTAGAAAAGCACCTAGGTATCCAGGGCAAGCACAGTGTTTAGAAGTAGATTTGGTCAGTCTTAATGGAAAATAAATGTGATGTTGCACTTTGATTTGGCTGTGATTAGATAAGCTTATAAGGTCTCACAAGGTCTGTCTGGAGTAACGTGACACATTTGTTAATGGAGGCCAGAAAGACAGATATTTAGGTATGGAATGATTGGAGTTGACAAGAAGACCGAAAGAAGTAGTGATAGAAGTTTTCAAATTGTACAATTTTAATCCAGGGAGAACATATGACTAATAGTGTATTTAAGAATCTGCCTTCCAGTTGGCACAAAAGAGCCCTCCAAGTATTGGTCTTCATGAGCATGGGTTTTAGATTCCTCAGCCTCCCTAGCAGCCAGACCCACCTCCGCCTGAGATTTCATTTCAAGTCTTTTCTCAATAGTGAAGTTGTGACGAGCACAGCAAGCAACCACAATGTGAGAGACCCATTCAGTAGCATACTGCAGTCCCCTTCCAGATCTATCAAGGCAGCGAAACCTTGCATTTTGAACCCTACTAAGTCCTCACAATAACCACTCCAAATGATGAATGGGCCTTGTATCAATGTTCTGCTGATGAGTTTGACATGATCAATGGAAGCAAGCAATATGCCTGGTTTCCCAGAAGCCATCTGGACAATTTACTACCTTTCCTGAATACAGCTGGGAGGCTAGAGTTCTTCATGACAAAGGCGTCATGACAACTCCTCACAAATTTGGCATTGATGTGCAGGATTCATTGTAGTTGGTCATAAGCAATCAGGAAATTCAAAGGGGCAATAGTAAGAGTCTGCAGTGCAATGTGGGGACCATCTAATGTCCCCTGAATTTTGGGAAAAACAGCAACATGATAGAACTGAATTGCTCTGTCAAACTGCTGCCAAGGAATAATCCCAAAATGGATGAACTCCCTAACTCTCCCATGGATAGTATCAATGACCTATTGTATGAGGCACCTTGAATTAAGTCCCTGGTTGCAGCTTGTAAGGAGCCTGTGGCATAAAAGTTAAGTGTTGAACTGACTTTGACAACCACTGGCAGAACTGTTTGGGCAGTTGATCTGGGCTGAAGATTAGTGTGGAGAAGGTGGCATAATTCATCCAGGGCTTCCTTAATGAATCAAAGTCAGCGAAGGCAGAGCTTCTTACTCAGTCCCTTCTAAGAACTCAGAGGCCTATAAGACGCAGGGTATAAAAGCAGGTTGGCCTCATTTTGTTTGATACTGCCTCACTTTCCTTCACTTTCTTCTGTTCTCCTCCTCCTCCATCAAGATTGCATTTGGTGTAAATCACCATAGGGAAAGCCATGCTGTTCTATGACATCCCTTAGTGTGGGTGGGGGTCAAAAATGTGCTGGAGACCAGAGAGTCCCTGCCTCTGACCGTTCGAAGTGCAGCTTAGTAGCTCCCCAAAGCAACAAAAAAAAATTCCCAATATATGCAGGCAAAAGTTGTTTAGGTTGCAGGCATCCTAAAATGGATTACGTCCACTAGGCGCATCTGCTCATAAGTTACACTAAGTGCCATGGGAGCGGAAATTATGGGAATTCAGATGTCTTAGACATCCATCTCATTTGTATGGTGGTGAAGAGGTGGATGGAGGGAACGGCCCCTCCCACCAGGTCTGGTAATTTCAGTGGAATCAAGATGGGTTGTAAACCTGGTGGAAATAGATCCTGTCCAAAAATCCAATCCCGAAAATTTTGTTGCACCCACATTACAACCCTATTTGGCCAAAAACAATGTTGCTATTTGGGCCACTGCATCCAATGCTCCATATTAACCTAGATAAGATGAGAAAAAGGACCAACTGCATCCTGAGGGGGCAATATCAGAGACATGAGCTGCAGATTCCCAATACAAATTCAGTCATTTTTATTCACAAGATGAAGGAATATCAGTATTGGGGAATCAGTAGCAAGAACTTCCAAGTCGAACATATTATGGATTACTCCAAAGTAAAATTTTCTCTTCTCTACCTCAACATTATGCCTTATCCCTAATTCAGAAGAGCACCTACCAGTGTGAAGTTGTCCATTTCTCACGCCAAATACTCTTGTGTCTTCTTATGTGAGATTGCTAGATTACAAGCAATTTAGTGCTATTGACTCACACCAACTATGATTTGAGTTGAAACTAATTTCTCATAGGACCCTTACAGTCAAGAGAGAGTGAAGACATTCACTTGTCTGGACTGTATTTGAATCCAGGTGACAGAGATGAAAGAATACTGTCCTAACATTCTTTCCAGCAAGGGCAGGGGTATATATTATACAGACTACTTACAAGACCTCACACAGCTTTCAACTATCAGTTAACTTCATTAATACTGCAAATGCGAGCCAAATAAACACATAATTCAAATGCTATTTGCCATTCCAAGTCATTCAAAAAAAAATCAAAACCACCTTTTTTGATGGGTTCCCAGAGCAACCATAAAAAATGGCCATCAACAACTTGACAAGCTTTCCCGCATCATAACATAAAATTATAAGGTAATTACTAATGTCCATTATGCCAATCACAGATAATATGAAAGGTTTTTTTAAATCTATCTTTTAACTTACCATATATATCAAGAAGCAACAAACAACTTGATATCTCACCAATTGTCCAAATCTTCTGTTAAGATACTGTGGGGGAAACATAACAATTCTAATTTTCTTCCAGCTTTTTAACTTAACAAGAGCAAATACTTCAATCCTGCGCTAACTTGACAGTTAAGGTTCTCCCATTATAGGCTCATTAGCATTAGTCTAGCCCCAGTGTAACATGACATTAGAATATCATAGTCATCTTTCAAGCAATACGTGCCTGTCATTACAGACTTTAATAGGCAAACTTTTTACGAACACCTTGGAAGATGCAGTTTCCACTGAACAGCCACAATGCATGTAGTACATGGAGTTTAGCAAACAATCGGTGCTGAGCTCCAACAGAGTTTAGCAGCTCAAGAAGCAGGGAATTAACTTTTTTTTTTATTCGTTCATGGGATGTGGGCGAGGCTGGCAAGGCCAGCATTTATTGCCTAATTGCCCTTGAGAAGATGATGGTGAGCCGCCTTCTTGAACCGCTGCAGTCCGTATGAAGGTTCTCCCACAGTGCTGTTAGGAAGGGAGTTCCAGGATTTTGACCCAGCGATGATGAAGGAACGGCGATATATTTCCAAGCCGGGATGGTGTCTGACTTGGAGGGGAACGTGCAGGTGGTGTTGTTCCCATGTGCCTGCTGCCCTTGTCCTGCTAGGTGATAAAGGTCACGGGTTTGGGAGGTGCTGTCGAAGAAGCCTTGGCGAGATGCTGCAGTGCATCCTGTAGGTGGTACACACTGCAGCCACGGTGCGCCGGTAATGAAGGGAGTGAGTGTTTAGGGTGTTGGATGGGGTGCCAATCAAGCGGGCTGCTTTGTCCTGGATGGTGTCGAGCTTCTTGAGTGTTGTTGGAGCTGCACTCATCTAGGCAAGTGGAGAGTATTCCATCACACTCCTGACTTGTGCCTTGTAAATGTTGGAAAGGCTTTGGGGAGTCAGGAGGTGAGTCACTCACTGCAGAATACCCAGCCTCTGACCTGCTCTTGTAGCCACAGTATTTAAGTGACTGGTCCAGTTAAGTTTCTGGTCAATGGTGACTCCCAGGATATTGATGGTGGGGGATTCGGCGATGGTAATGCCGTTGTATGTCAAGGGGAGGTGGTTAGACTCTCTCTTGTTAGAGATAGTCATTGCCTGGCACTTGTCTGGCGTGAATGTTACTTGCCACTTATCAGCCCAAGCCTGGATGTTGTCCAGGTCTTGCTGCATGCGGGCAGGGACAGCTTCATTATCTGAGGGGTTGCGAATGGAACTGAACACTGTGTAACCATTAGCGAACATCCCCATTTCTGACCTTATGATGGAGGGAAGGTCATTGATGAAGCAGCTGAACATGGTTGGGCCTAGGACACTGCCCTGAGGAACTCCTGCAGCAAAGACCTGTGGCTGAGATGAATGGCCTCCAACAATCACTACCATCTTCCTTTGTAAGGAATCTTACAACACCAGGTTATAGTCCAACAATTTTATTTTAAAATCACAAGCTTTCGGAGATTATCCCCTTCGTCACATCATGACATCTTCCTTTGTGTTAGGTATGACTTCAATTTTACTAGGGCTCCTTGGTGCCACACTCGGTCAAATGCTGCCTTGATGTCAAAGGCAATCACTCTCACCTCACCTCTGGAATTCAGCTCTTTTGTCCATGTTTGGACCAAGGCTGTAATGAGGTCTGGAGTCGAGTGGTCCTGGAGGAACCCAAACTGAGCATCAGTGAGTAGGTTATTGGTGAGTAAGTGCCACTTGATAGCATTGTCGACGACACCTTCCATCACTTTGCTGATGATTGAAAGTAGACTGAATGGGCAGTAATTAGCCAGATTGGATTTGTCCTGCTTTTTGTGGACAGGACATACCTGGGCAATTTTCCACATTGTCAGGTAGATCCCAGTGTTGTAGCTGTACTGGAACAGTTTGGCTAAAGGCGCGGCTAGTTCTGGAGCACAAGTTTTCAGCACTACAGCCGGGATGTTGTCGGGGCCCGTAGCCTTTGTTGTATCCAGTGCACTCAACTGTTTCTTGATATCACATGGAGTGAATCGAATTGTCTGAAGACTGGCTTCTGTGATGGTAGGGATATCAGAAGGAGGCCGAGATGGATCATCCACTCGGCACTTCTGGCTGAAGATGGTTGCAAACGCTTCAGCCTTGTCTTTTGCACTCACGTGCTGGACTCTGCCATCATTTGAGGATGGGGATGTATACAGAGTCTCCTCCTCCCATTAGTTGTTTAATTGTCCACCACCATTCACGACTGGATGTGGCAGGACTGCAGAGCTTTGATCTGATCCGTTGGTTGTGGAATCGCTTAGCTCTTTCTATAGCATGTTGCTTCCCGATCCCTAAATGCAACAATCCAGGTGTGCTCATCAGAGAACAGCTTCAACCATTCCAGAAAACCTGTTTCACTAACACTGATAAGCCAGTCATTGTGGAAGAAATATTAGCTGAGAAGGCAGCAATATTAATCTTATTAATATTAATCACTGTTCC